>NC_056738.1:311811856-312139356 GCF_019279795.1 Protopterus annectens
CCAGATCTTACCCCCTTTGTCGGGAGGTGATTCGTGTTTGGAAGTGGGCAATATCTTCCCAGTACTTTCTAGTGGCAATGCACATCCCAGGGACAACCAACGTGATAGCCGACAAACTCAACCGGGCAATCTTGATGCCTCATGAGTGGTCTCTGAAGCAGGAGATAGCGGAACAGATTTTACGCAAATGGGGACGGCCTTGCTGCGATCTTTTCGCCAGTCTGATCAACTTCAAATGCAGCAGCTACTTTTCCCTTATCCCCCTCTGGGGGAGTCACCAAGAGACGCACTTGTTCACGATTGGCCTCTGGGTCTCCTCTATGCTTTCCCCTCTCTTTCTTCTCATATCCAAGGTGATTCAGAAAGCAAAGCTGTTGAGAAGCAAATTGATTCTCATCACTCCTTACTGGCCTCATCAGATTTGGTTCCGCTTTCTCAGGCCTCATCTACTAGACAATCCATGGACTCTGGACCCACTGCCAGACCTCTTCATGCACATGTCAGGCTCTCTTCACCCCAGCCTCCACACCCTCAACTTGACAGCATGGTTGCTCCAATTCCATCCCTAGTCAGGCTTCATGATTTTTCACCTGCTGTGACCCACATTCTCACATCTTCACATAAACCTTCCACTAGAAAGTTATACACTAGCAAATGGAGAAGGTTTTCCATCTGGGCTGAAGAAAAGAATGTTGACCCTTACACCGCATCCCTCCCAGTAGTTTTAGAATTTTTGTCTGAACTTTGCCATCAGGGATTGGCTGCTGCCACAATTAGAGTTCAGTTGGCGGCGATTTCTAATTTTCATTTGGGTCAACATGAGTCTTTCATTTATTCTTCTAGAAAATCAAACCAATTGTTCGTATCATTTTCCGATTCCAGACCAGGTCTCAGTCTCCAAAGTGATCCTTTCAAATTGGATTTTGAGCTATAGTTCTTTCATTTATTCTTCTAATGGAAATACTGTACCGTTCAAGATTAAGGCTCATTCTGCACAATCCCAGTCTACGTCTGCTGCCTTCCAAGCCAGAATTCCAGTTGACAATATTTGTGCAGCAGCAACCTGGGCTACCCCTCATACCTTTATTACTCATTACAAATTGGACCTGACCTCTAAGGGTAGAGCCTCCTTTGGTTCCCACAGTACTCAGGAGTATTTTTCCGTGAGCCACCCAAGAATAAGGTGCTAGGGACGCTGTCCCATATGTAAGAATGAAGGTGAGATAGGACTACAGAACATAAAGAAGTTATGTACTCACCATAACGTTCCATATTTGTAGTCCATCTCACCCGTCATTCATAAGAACCCACCCACCTACCCCCGTCCTGGAAAGATCTGGAGACAGGATAATTTTTCCACAATAAGGTGGAGACCTTTCATTATTGTTGTTCTTTCTGGATAGCTGTAATTCTGTCTTTCTATAGTTTAGCAGCAAACAAGATATGGGGATTGTACTGGTGCACTATGGGATACCTACCTAGCCGTGAGCCAACTAGAAGACTCTGAGCTTTGTAATAGGCCGAGTCGTAGCCAAGGATCGGCTCCAAACCCATATGTAAGAATGAAGGGTGAGATGGGCTACAAACATGGAATGTTATGGTGAGCACATAACTTCTTTTTTTATTTATTCAATGCATGTTTGGTGATTATCAGGTGATCACAGTTATTTAGAAAACCATGTTTTCAGTTCCCATTGTTAATTTCAGTTAAGAGGATGAAACTGCAGAAACTGTACTTATATTGCAGTGGTCATGGGGTTTATATATTTGAGGCTGGGTGCTAAACTGCCGACAGGATATGACAGTATTAGTTTTCCCTTTTATTATGTGGGCCAGTAGATAATGTTTTGGCCAGTAGTGGTACAGTTAGTTGTCAAACATCCATTGGTAACAGCTGCTGTGGGGCTAGTGTGGGGGGTTTGCAGAGTACACTGGTTGCCAGCAACACATCCAGAAATAAATATTGTTTTAGTACTTAACAATCATAGAAGTGTCAGTTATAACGACTGTTCTTCCTCTACTTTTTATACCTATTAAGTTACAGTCTTGAACCGCATCTTTTCTACTTGTTTAGTAATGCAGTCCATCTACTTGCTTAAGTAGCTAACTTCAACAAGGTGTCTTTATTCCTCCCACAAGGAGGGTAGCAAAGAGAAAGAGTCTCCTAGATCTGCTAGCTAAAGTGATTTTATCTGGAATAATCCTTTATTCTCTGTTTCTTGTTTAGTAATGGAGTGGGAACAGATTGGAATGAAGGCACAACTGCTGGTAGTCTTAGTGGGCAGAGTACTTGGGCACATGAGTGTCACATATAAACATATTCATAAATTAAGATGACTTAATGCTTAGAATTTGTCCATGAACACAGTTGATACCAAAGGTAAGTATTTAAATTGCTGGCTAACAAATGCAATGTTTGTACTGCTAAACATTAGACAGTCTTTATGTCTTCTCAAAGTATAAATGCACCAAGTGTAATTAGTTAGAACAATCCCTTTCTTAAATATTTCAGCCAATAACTGGAAACCCGAGCAACCCAGTGGCTGTCTGAATGAAGGTCCCTGTCAGTGGCTGTTTGAGTGTTGGCTTGACAGTTGATAGGCATGGGGGCAAAAAAGGTTACAAAACAACAAATCCAAGTCCAGTGTATATATTTGTATGAGACTGCTGTTCAGAAATGTATAAGAATGAGAGACGCACTGTAACATTTTGATCATTGTCCATAAGTAGTTTTACTGAGCACTGGAAACATTGTATCCAAAGATGAAAATTAATAATATTTACAAAAAAGTTATTTTCTCTGTAACATACATAGCCTACTCAGCAGTATTTATGTTACATTACATAGTGTCACAATGGAAGGAGACATTTTGCCCATTTGGGTGCATGCTGCCTTCTCCCAACTTGGGTGCCCCTTCCCTTTCAGCTGTTCAATGACTTTTTGAAAGCCCATATGGATTCACAACATAGCAATCACTCAGATCTTTCGTTCCAATGTATCATAACTGGCACATTAGAAAAAATACTGTATTGGGCATTGGATAAAGTGCGCAATATCCAGCTTTATCTGCTACCACATCATTCTCTAATATTTTGTTAAACCATTTGATAAAGTGTCACAAATGAAAGAAATCAGGGCAGTGAGGAGCCTGTGAGCTTTTAACATTTAGTATTCTGAGTTTTTATCTTTAAGCAATCTTCTTAACCCAAGAATACTGTAAGAGAAAGTAATGCTACAATTATTGTTTCAGTTCTGGCCCTTTTCTACCAGAGGTTCTATCAGAGGAAGCTCATGTCTGTGCTTAAATTAAAAGGGCAATAGTCATAATCACATCAGTACACATCTTTTCATAGTTCTATGCAATTAAGCCAAGTGTAGTGTTGTGCATTTTTATTTCACTACACAGTATTTATGAAGCAATGTAAACTGCAGAGTTCCAGATTTGTAGAAGACCCACTTTACCTGTAATTCTTTGACCCTAGTAAGAACTCATTGAAATTAGTAAGATAAGCAAGACCAGTTTATAATGTCGTCTTGCTTTTTGCCATGAGAAACGGAACAAACCTATCAGTATTTTGTGTTGTTCGTCGTTGCTGCTATCCTTGGGAGGTGGTAGTAATAAAATCTAACATATTTATTGATATGAAGTCACTGCCTGTGCACTTGCTTTTTTTTTTTTTTAAGTAGGATCATGACATTTGCGCCATAAATAATAGCCACTGTGACTCAGCGGTGTGTTCCTGCTGGGAAGAGGCCCAGATGACAGATATTCATGGAAGAAAGGTCTTTCAAAGCAAAAAGATATTTTTGATTCTACTGATGTTTAAAACTGAAAAGTTATGTAATAGATTTAAAGCACATATTTAAGCTATTTATTTAGTCCAGTTATTCTGAGCAAAACCAAGGTTAGTCTGGTTATGGCTTAGAGAACCAAAACAAGGGAAAATTAAACAGAGTCCCACATTTTAGACAAATATATTTAAGCTTGACTAACTTTGAATAACCATACAGAAGATCTGAGTTTTGACCCATTTATTTCTGTACTGTATTATTTTAAATAATGCATTTAGCATTCATTGTTCTCAAGATGCTTCTGTCAGTTGAATATATGGGTTTAGTGTTGCATTTTCTAGTTTCTAAATTAATAAAATGGTAAGAATGAATCCATATAATACATTGCTCTTTCTGACATTTTCACTAATTTCTGTGCGACTGTTAAGCCTGAGCTGGGGAAGCAGTTTTTAATGCACTTTCTTCAGAGTATTTTGCTTTTTGATGGTCAGTGGTAATGGTTGCTGCACTGTAGAATGGGTTTGTAAGCTCTACAGGTGAGACAGCAGGGATTTTTATTGCACTTTTTTTATACTACAGATGCAGTTCAAGTAACTTCTCAAGTGGTAACATTTGCAGATGGGATACATGAAAGCTTTTATTTTCCCCCATGGTGTTTGTCTTGTGTGCACAGGTGTTCAACCATGAAATGAATATAGTTAAGCAAAGGAGTATACTTCCATGCATGTGGTGAACTGGGGAGACCCTCAAAAAATATTTCTTTCTTTCTTTTTTACTGTTCATGATTGCTCATAGTATATCTGTACATTTTAACCAAGTTCAGCAAGTAGCATGGTATCAACTGAGTGCCACTAATTGCTTTGAAACTACTGCTGAAAAAATTTTTTTTTTCCTGTCTTGGCCCCCCCCCCCCCCACACACACACACACACACACACACACTATCTGTTGGTCATCAGCACCTTAATGGTCATTTAGTCCATTTGTTCCCCATCCCTGGGATAAGGGTCAGGTGGAAGAAGCTATCATTTAGAAATCCGTTTGATGTGGTTCAAGATTTTTCTTTTTTTTATATGCTGTATTCCTTGCAAGCACCTAGCAAAGCACTAGCGAAAGAACATGTAATAAACTGACTGCATAAGTCTTCCCCTCACTTCCGTAAGGGGCATGCTTCCGTCAGCAATTGTTTTCCTGGTCTCCGCTGCGGACATCTCACCACTCGATGTGATCCAGAGTGCACACGGTCCTCGCAACAAACAAACAAACACACAATTAGAAAAGATCAGGCTGTCTCCCTTCACTTCTTTCCCTCCCTTTCTGACTCTTCCAGTGCCAGGGCAGCTAATCATATCCTGGTTCCTGAATCTTAGTAAGGGCTCCTCCCCAAAGCACCATGGAGCCATGCAACAAACATAAATTTTAATGACCTATGAATGGATGTCATGAGTTCATGCAGATGTATGCATGTTTAAAATGAAGCACAATGAGCCACAGTGCTACAGTATGACATTTAGTTATGTAAGTTTTAGATTAAAACAGTAAGTTCCTGCACAAGTTAATTCTTTCTTGTGTGCTAGCATAGGTACAGTTTAATACTGCAGACTTACACTAAGCCACCTCAGAAGATTTTTCTATTAAGCAACCCACAAAAGCATTAACATGTACAGTGGGTTTTTTTTCAAATTAAAATAGGAACATGTAATGGGAAATGTTTTGTAAAAAGTTGGAGCTTTTCTTCCCAGGCCTCTGCTAAAAATGGGCTTCTACCCATTCGGGCTTTCCCAGTAATCAAATGTCAATAAATAAATAATTGTGGCTATTGCTGGTAGAAGACCCAGTTGTCCGCTGAATGCTGCAGCTAACCCCTGTGCATATGCCTTTCTATCCTATCACTTCTTTTCCATCTGGCTTAAGCACCATTAAACCGTCATTTAGTATAAACTCCAGTGGTTCTTCAGACAGCACATTTATAGGCCTTGCTACCAACAGCCCAAATGATCAGTGTTAAAAGTCTCCTTTCCATCTGCTGCGCATGCCTCTTCTGCTCTTAACCTTCCTCCTTAGCTCTACATTTTTTGCATTGTTGTAATAAAACTGTTATTGAATGTATAATAACCATGTATTCACATGTGACTGATACATATCCGTGCTCATTACAGTAGACTGTTTCATGCACTGCTGTATGTCCACATTTGAAATGGTTAAAATCAAATTATTCGTGCTTTTTTTGTTATTTTCCCCCTTCATTGTGTTGTGGCTTTGCATGGTTATAGTGTCAGACTTAAGGAATTATTCTACCATAAAATGACAGCACATTTTATTATCACAAGACAAACAGTTTTATCCCATGCCTCACGGTCTAGATCTATAGTCATCCATCAAAGCAGCTACACTACCATCTTTGTGTGACTACTACAGTTAAATCCTGGAAGAAGTCATATAATCCACAAGACTCTGCAGAGAGTTTTGTAATACTAAACCTCAAATTAGTACGGGAGCTCCTGTATACTGTAACTCAGACTGTTGCCTCCGTACTTAATATCACTTTGGAAATGCTTGCAGCTAGCATGGTAAACTGTATTCACAAGGTTATCCCTTCATTGACACATTAGTAAAACCAAGTGTATATCTGTATATTTCATTTCTATAAAGTTGTAGTAAATCTTTTCAACATAGTATTGTCAGAGAGGAGACACGGGGCAATTCATTTAGCATTTGTCATCACTGTTGAAAAGCATTTGAGTAGGTTAATTGGCCGCAAATTAGTAGGAGTTATTTCAAGCTTCTGTACACAACCCCAGGCAGTGATAAAAATAAATAGTAGTATTTCAGCTGTTTCCCACATTCTTATGAAACTAGGCACGGCCACCCTCTCTGCCTCCTACCATTTCCTCTCGGAAAAGCTAGTAACTACAGTTAGATAAAATGTTAACACTTTTAAGGGGGAAAAACACAGGAAGATGAGCAGTGATATTGCTGTACACTGATAATTCATTTGCCTTTCTGAGGCACCCTGTCACTGCATTCCTACTTTTATGTTTAGCCACAAGATATGGAATATAACAAACTATAATCACATTGAAAAACTGAGTTTGGGTGGAAATCACACTGATTATTTTAAACTGTGTATTCTTTTACACTGGCAGTGATCAGCATGTTTCATTAAATGGGAATTATAATTTCCATAAACATTTCTTAATGAGACTTTGTTTAGCTTTCAGGAACTCATGTTGGAAGTGCATCATTCTGTGGTAAGGTAGACACTAGTCTTTAAACAGTATAAGACAACGGTTTTATTGTTAAATACAGATAAATAAGAATTGCTGGCTTTTTAGCAGTCATTCACACTCTGCATTGGTCTCTTACTTGATACCACTTTTCAGACATAAAGTTATTGTGAAGAAATTTCATAATTTATATTTCCCAAAAAGTACCCAGAAGACAAAAGGTAGTTTACTTTATGATATTTATAGAATGTCCATCTAATGGGAGAGTGACAGTGGTCACTGTACTTTCCTGCTAGGTATATTTCTTGCTTGGGGCTAAACATGCAAAATGCTAGTCAGTGTTTCCTTTTCAGTGTCCTTGGCATAGTTGCACATTATTTTGGCATGCCAATGAATTTAGCAGTTAAAGAAAATTTCTGACAGAGTGAGAAATAAGTTATGGTACAGTGCCCCACAGAGCTGCTTAGCATTTCCACAATCGTAGCACATACTGTGTTATGGTGTATTTATATGTTATGTTCATCACAAAAGGGTTCTCATCCAGGAAAAAAGAGGTCATTGTTCTCCTCTACTCGACACTCATTAGACCCATAGAGTACAACGCCACTTTTGGAATGTACCTCACAAGACATCTGCAGCAGCTGGAAAGGCCACAGAAGTAACTCACAAAGAGGATTACTGGCCTCAAACAGATGCCCTACACTGACCATCTCAAAAAACTCTAGCTTTACTCCTTAGCATATCGCGTACTCTGGGGTGATCTCTGCCTAGCATATAAATCTATGTCAAACCCAGACCTGTCGGGCATGCTACACCTAAAGAAATCCCAATCCCTCCAAGCTACATGCTCTAGGGACCTAACCCTTGTCACCACAGTAAACAGGACATGCTGGAGGGATAGATTCCTATCCCAGAGACTTCCCATACTCTGGAACAAGCTACCAATCTATGTCAAGCAAAGTTCCTCATTAGCACTCTTCAAGAAAAATCTTGATGAGTGGATGGGAAATAGGAAATACATCCCGGTGATCACTTCTGTGGCTATGCTCAACAGGGGCACAGGAAAATAACTTTCTTGGCTGGCGTAAGCCAGGAAACCTTGTTGGCTAGGCTTACTTAGGCCTTTGGGCCAATAGCCTAGTACCTACCTATGAACCTATGATGGGTTTGTAATTTTGAAAGCCATGTTCAATGGATATAGCTGAATATAAAATCCCTTCTACTTGTAATAGTAATATAGAATGCAGCTTTAGAGACTGAAGAAGGGTATATTTATAATTTCTAGGCAAGATGCACCTGATCTGAAATAGACTGTGGAATATTTCAAAGATAGAAGGTGGTCAAAGATGTCAAAATGCATATGTAGTACATTTCTAAAGTACAAAGATGGTTTGCTCACCATCATTTTGCCCACAGCATTAAACAGTCTTTGCCACCTTATCCATGTCATTAAGCATTTATCACTGCACTACCTGCATCACTAACAATTGGACCTAAATGCTTTGCAGGTGGTGTAGAGGGATAAAGCTGTAACCATACCTCTCAACTGTACAGATTTTCACAGAATGTCCAGATTTTTGTCTTATGTTTTTGGTCTGTTTTTCATAAAATTGTGGTTTTCTGACATATTAGTGGCAAATTATTAAACACTGAAGATAGAAAATAATGATAGAGAATTGAGTTTCAGACTTCATACCCTTCAGACAATTCATTATTCTATCAACTTTCTAAGTTTGTAAGAGCAATATTTAAAAATCGTCCATATTTTTGGTCCTTTGTCCCACTTTTTATGTATGGCTTTGTCCAGATTTCTTTCTCTAAGAGTTCATTTAGTGGCTTCAGCTCTTGGCAACACAAGCAGGGAGGATGTGTGTGTCTGTCCTGGGGGGGGGGTCAAATGCATGTGACAGAAAGTCAGCTGCTTCTGTACCTCTGGGTAGTCAGGGCTTTCGGGGGGGGGGGATTGGGCTAGTGTCTGTAGGCAGGCTTGGAGGTGTCTGTGCCCTAGGCCCTAGGATGAGTATACCCAAGTAGTATTGCCTAATGGCAAGGCACAGACTTAAAAGAATAGTCCAAAAAGAGAAGTGACTTCTGCTAGAGAATGCTCAGCAAAACAGCAGCAATGTAAATAACAAAAGAGCATTGCACCACAGATAATGCATAGTAAAGCTTATAATTTAAGTTTTTGTTTGAAGCTGTATGTTCATCACATTGGATAATCAGTACGTTTGAAGCTATAGACAAAGTTTCATTATCTGTGATGCAACACTCTTCTGTTATTTACACAGACTTAAAAGAATGATATTTACTACACAGGTCTACCTTAAAACAAACAGTGCACCTCTCAGGTGGCTATGGCAGCCCACTGATCTACCAATATCCCACCATTAGCCAGCGTTCTTATGCACTGCTGACCACAGAGTTCCTCTGTTGGGCAGTGTTTGGTCTAAGGCTGGCAGTTCCCCACTTTAGGTTGCACTTCTGACATGGTGCAACCAGGAGGCTGCAGAATCATTTTGGCATGGGACAGAACCCCAGAGAAGCAGCTGCAGGCTGATGGTGAAATCATAGGAGGTGCTGCACAAGAGGGGAAGGAAAACTCCAACTGTGCAAACATAAGGAATTACCAAAAATAAAAATGGATCTAATTTGCATGTGTTAGTTAAAGCCTTGCACTACAATAATTACAGTGACCACAAGCAAAAACAGAACTAAGTATAACAGTTTCCCTGTCTCTAAATACATTTAAAATCTAAACAAAATGTAGAAAGAAATAAAATATACAATGGTAACACTTAAAAAATACAAAAAACAGTATCACTGCAACACCCCATAGAAAAAAATCTGAAGCTTACCTGACAGCAAACACATTAGTTTTTTGGATTTATCTGTTTTAATATAGAGTATAACAATGTCTAAACATTAGAGTAGTAAGGAATATAAGAAATACATGTGTACTCTCAGTGGACAGAATGATTCTAAATCCCAAAATTAACTGAGCCCAAAAAACGAAACAAATGAAATGACATACAAGGCCATGTCCAACCCGGAATTAATGGACATGCTCCACCTCAAAAAATCCAAATCCACCAAAACCACTAGGGCAAGCGACTTAAACCTTAGCACGGATATAAATAGGACGTGCTGGAGGGATAGATTTATCACTCAGAGACTCCCTATGCTGTGGAATAAAATCCCGGTCCATGTGAGGCAGAGCACCTTGCTGGCTCTGTTCAAGAGAAATCTTGACCTGTGGATGGGAGATCATAGGTTTACCCCGGGAATCATCTCTGTGTCACTGCTGGACAGAGGCACAACAAACTAATGGGACCCCCCAAAAGGAGAGATATCCCCCCCCAAAAGGAGAGATATCTATACCAAACGATTGCAGCCCCCCAAACATCTCCAGCGCCCAAGTGAGAACTGCTCTCTCCAAAGCAAAAAACACAGCATCCATGGGACCTGATGGTGTCCCCGGCTGTGTGCTCCACGAACTCAATGAGGAATTAAACCCACAGCTAGGACAGCTGTTTAATCATAGTCTTACCTCTGGATATGTACCCAGGGAGTGGCGCACTGCAACTGTGGTCCCACTTCACAAAGGCGGTGCCTCCACCGACCCTGGAAATTACCGGCCCATTAGCTTGACAAGCCTTATCTGCAAAGCCATGGAGAGTATCATAATGGACCTCATAAATAAAGACATAGGGAATTTGCAGACTTTGGATCCAACCCAGTTTGGCTTTGTCAAAGGCAGATCATGCCTTTTAAACTTGGTTGACTTTTTGAAACAGTCACCAAAGCCATTGATGAGGAAAGGCAGTCCATACAGCCTACCTCGATCTGGCTAAGGCCTTGATACAATACCCCACTCGGGTATCATTGAAAAACTCATCAGCTTAAATGTTAACCCATACATCACAAGATGGGTTGCAAACTGGCTGAGTGACAGAACCCACAGGGTCAGAGTTGCTGGCGCCATGTCAGACTCAAAGCCTGTCACAAGTGGTGTCCCACAGGGCTCAGTCCTGGGCCCACTCTTGTTTGGCATCTACTTTTCAGTACAAGCAAACACAGGAGGGTTATGGCTGACAAAGTTTGCAGATGACTGCAAACTGGCCATAGTAGAAAACACATCTGACACAGATATCCTTCAGAAGGGTCTCACAGAAATGGATAACTGGTGCCAGAGCCACGCCTAAAGTTAAATGCCAAAAATGCATAGTCATACCCTTCGGGAAAAACAAGGTTACCCTAGCTACCAAATAGGTGGCAATCCACTGAGCACAGAAGAAGTTATCAGGGACCTGGGGACCCAGGTTGATAGTAGTCTGTCATTCGACACCCATGTAGCTAAAGTAGTTAGGAAGACCTTCTACATTGCCCACCTTATCATGAAGGATTCTCATCTAGGTCAAGGGAGGTCATAGTCTCCCTTTACTCATCACTCATCAGACCAATGATTGAGTACAATGCCCCATTCGGAATGTATCTGACCCGACACTTGCAGCAGCTGGAGAGGCCACAAAAGTTCCTCACCAAAAGGATAAAGGGTCTCAAAATCTGTCCTATGCTGCCCGACTGAAAGAACTCCAGCTCTATTCAGTCGCTTACCGCTTGCTCAGAGGTGACCTTTGCCTAACATACAAGGCCATGTCAAACCCAGATTTGATGAATATGCTTCACCTCAAAAAATCTAGATCCATCAGAGCCACAAGGCGGAGACTTAAACCTCGACACGGCTATTAATAGGATGTGCTGGAGGGATAGATTCATCACCCAAAGACTCCCTATGCTGTGGAACAAAATCCCGGTACATGTGAGGCAGAGCACCTCGCTGGCCTTGTTCAAGAGAAGTCTTGACCAATGGATGGGAGATCGCAGATATACCCCAGGGATTACCTCAGTGTCACTGCTCGACAGAGGCACAGCAAAATAATGGGTATAGTTCCCCATACTAAAGGGGTGGCGTAAGCCACAAAACGATGGGCTAGGCTTGTAAATGCCCTCGGGCAGATAGCCTAGTATGAACCTATGAACCTATGAACAATATTTTTTCATATAAGGGGTGGCATAAGCCACAAAAATTTGGGCTAGGCTTATAAATGCCTTAGGCAGATAGCCTAGTATAAACCTATGAACCTATAAATGAATCACCAAAATAAAAATACAAAAACAAATAGAAGATGTTCATCGTGTTACACTGCTGCAGTCATCACACTTGGGCTATCCTGCCGTCAGGCAGTCCCGCAGTCGGCCAGAGTACCAAAGTCTTGGTCCGGCGTCGGATGCTGTCGCTTCTTCCCTAACGTCAGTGCACCAGGGGTATATAAGAGGCATCCAACGCCATTTTCTTCAGTCTTTCTTGCCGCTCGGTGCCCGAAGCAGAAGCAGTTCGCAAGTGCCGGTCGGCCGACTCCTGAGATTTTCAAATCGAATTTCAGACCGAAGTCTTCAATAAAGCTAAGTACCCTAGTGGGGAACCTTTTCTTGCCTCAGTTCGATGTCAGAAAAAGTTAACGATCGCATTTCTTGTGGGAAGCAAATACCTCATAAGGACTTTCATTCTTATTGTATTCCTTGCCTAGGCCCAGACCACGACGTCACAGGTTGTCGGTTTTGTGCTAGGTTTATCAAACGAACTATAAAACGTCGGTTTGATTTCGCTCAACATTATTTTGGTAGGAAATTTAATTATACCATGCCGTCGGAGCAACCGACGACCGGAATGCATAAAAAATGCAAAGATAAGGACAGGCAGCCAAACCCAAACCAGACTCCGAGGCCTCTGCTAGGCCAATCGCCGGTTCTCCGGTTTTCAGTGAGGCGCCTACGCAGCCCCTGATGACCGCTGATTCAGAACCCCAGGCGGCATCCGATTCCCAAGAGGATATTGCTAGGCCTCCACAACCTTTATCTTTAGGCCCTTCCTACTCCATGGCTGAAGGAGATTCCGGTGCAGTTGAAACGCCTTCAGTTGCAGAAGGTGTCTTCAGACCAACTACACTCACTATTAAATCCTATGCAAAGCTGAAAACTCCTTTAAAAGCAAAGAAGACTGTACAGTCTCCAGTACAAGGCCCAATGCCTAAGAAACAGATGCTTAAGATGGCTGAAGACTTAATTACCCTATTCAGGGGTTCCCATCCCCCTCCTGATAAAAGGCCTAGACAGGAGGAGGACTACGCTTCCTCTGACCAGGTTTCAATTTCCTCAGAATCTACTGAAGAACAGGAATATTCTTTTCCCCCTTATGAAGACTCTGATGCTGAAGAGTCTATTCCTTCAGCATCTCCCCCAGAAGACTATTCTTTTGGGGAAACTTTACATACCATGAGGGAACATTTCCACTGGGAAGGTCAGGATTACTCTGATTCTAAGAAAAGGCTCCGAGAGTTCCTTTTACTACTCCAGCACAGACACTTGCTATTCCACCAGTGTATTGTGGATGATGTTTATTCAGAATCTAACCTTAACCCAGATTCACTACCTCCTGCACCAGCCAAACCAGACAGATACTACAGAGTCCCTGATTCTCACAAATTCCTATATAAAAGCCCTGTTGCTGACCCAGAAACCATTTCCCAGGGTCCCAAAGGGGTTAAGGCCTCTTTTGCTAAAAACCCTGTACCCTCTGAAAGGGATTCTAGAGCACTAGACAGATGGGGAAAGAAAATATATACCTCAGCTACTCTAGCTATGAGGGCCTTAAATTGCCAGTTTCACATGCTGAAATATCAACAATATTTGATGTCTCAATTAAAACAAAAAATGATCACACACACAGAGCAGGCTGATTAAAGGAAATGCAAGATTTGTTGCATGCAGCTGAACAAGTGGGAAAACATACTTTGCAATGTGGATTTGATTCATTGGAAGCTTCTTGTAGAGCAGCAATGACAGGGTCTGTCATACGTGGGCATGCTTGGTTAAAAGAACAAACTTTACCTGATCATGTAAAGGCAAAGTTATTGGATGCACCTTTACAGCAGGATGTTTTATTTGGTGTAAAAGCAGAAGAGGTTTTAAAGAAAATGGAGGATAAGGCAAAATCTATGCAGACGGTCAAGGATTTTTTACAGGTTCAACCCCCTCGTTTCAGCAGAAATTGGCCAACCAAAAACTGGTCCTTTCCAGCTTCTGACAGACCACAGAGGGGCAAATACAGACGCCCAAGGGGCAGAGGTCAGTCACAAGGCTCTTGCAAGCCTCGACAATGGGGTGCACAACCCAGAAAGGAGGAGAAGAAAGGTCTCAAACTACCAGAAGACAAACACAATGACTTACCCCTCAGACTGCCAAGCAAATCTCTCTTGGCAGCTCCCTTGGGAGGAAAGCTAACATTTTTTGCAGACAACTGGCGCATCATCACAAAAGACAAATGGGTCCTAAATATTGTATCTCAAGGCTACAGATTCCACTTTCACACTTTACCAAGGATAAAAGGAATGCCAAACCTGCCACCAAATCAATGGGCAGAGGCTCAAAAACAAATTACAGCTCTCATGGACATGAGAGCTATTCAACAGGTTCCTACACAGGAGCAGGGATAAGGATTTTACTCAAGACTTTTTCTAGTTCCCCGAAAGGACAAACCTTGGAGACCCATTCTGGACCTCTCGATTCTAAACACATATCTCGAAGTACCCAAATTCAAGATGCTAACACTACAGCAACTTCTTCCCATGCTGGGCAAGAAGGCTTGGCTAGTAACATTGGACCTCAAGGAGGCATACCTACATGTCCCTATCAGACAAAATTGCAGAAGATACCTCCAATTTATAGCAGGTTCAACCCATTACCAATTCTCTTCACTGCCCTTTGGCTTATCTACTGTGCCCAATGTCTTCACAAAATTCCTGGCACCAGTAATTGCATACTGCAGACAAAGAGGAATTCAAATATATCCATACCTGGACGACTGCCTTATTCAAACAGAAAGCAAGGACATTCTTTTAAAGCACCTGGCGTTTGTCAAAAACCTATTAAATTGCCTAGAGTACACAGTAAACGAAAAGAAGTCAAAACTAGTGCCCTCACAAGACATAATATTCCTGGGTGCCAGCTTAAATACAACGGCCCAGATGGCTTATCTCATGCCAGACAAGCAAGGACAACTGACTCAATACTTCAAAATGATGGCAACAAAGACCCAACTCCCTGCAAGAAAAATTCTGCAGGCCTTGGGATTCATGGCAGCTTGCATACTACTAATACCATATGCAAAACTGCATATGAGGAAATTACAATGGTACCTGAAAAGCATATGGACTCAACACAGCCACAGCTTGGAAACAATAATACCACTCATTCCCTGCCTTCAACAGGAGTTTCTATGGTGGGTCAGGCATGTCACCTCAACAAGGGCCAGCCTTTTACCTTACCCACAGCCAGGCAAACTATAACAGTGGATGCATCAGATTATGCCTGGGGAGCACACATGGCAGGACAGTGTATTCAGGGCAAATGGTCTGAAGATCAAAGCCATCTACATATCAATCAAAAGGAGATGCTAGCTGTACAAAATGCCCTAACAGCTTCCAAGGACCTCCTACATCCAGGACAACTACTAATAAAGACGGACAACACCACAGTGATGTGGTATATAAACAAGCAAGGGGGCACACATTCCTACCCCCTATGCAGGCAAACAATGACCTTGTGGAACACAGCACTTACCTACCAAGTTCAACTACAAGCACAATTCCTGCCAGGAAAGAAAAATACATTGACAGACGATCTAAGCAGAAACATCATAGAGCCTCACGAGTGGAAACTAGATCCACAAGTATTCGCAATGATGACTCAAAAATGGGGGAGCCCAGACATAGATCTGTTTGCCTCCCCCCAAAACTACCAGCTACAGAAATTTTGCACAAGGACATACCACACACTAGCTTGGAAAGTGGACGCCCTCTCATTCAGTTGGAAAACATTAACAGTGTATGCCTTTCCTCCACTGCCTCTTCTGGCAAAGGTGCTGAAAGCCAGATTAGAGAGGCCACAAATGATACTCATTGCTCCAGACCCACCATGCCAACACTGGTATCCAATACTAAGGAACATGGCTCAAGGCCCACCATGGATTTTACCTCAAATTCCTCACCTGATCACTCAGTAAAACAATCAGATTCTACACAGCCAGCTCAAGACTTTAAATCTGGCTGCATGGCAAATTACCTAAACAACCAGTCAACACTTCTCTCTAAAGCTGTTATGGATGTCATTCTGGAGGCCAGGAGGCCCAGCACCAGGAAAGCCTATTCAGACAAATGGAAAAGATTCTGCGCCTGGAACCAGGCTAAAGGCCAGAATCCCCTTGTCCCAAATATTCCTCAGATTCTACAATATTTAACTGAGATGTTGCACAAACGACTTTCCTTTTCATCTATTAAGGTCCACGCCTCAGCTATTTCAGCTCAGTACAACACGGATCCTCTTATATTTTCACATCCATTACTAAGACAGTACCTCAGAGGGGCTAAGAACATAAGACCGCCCCGGAGAGCACCAACACCAACTTGGGATCTCAACTTTGTTTTGGAAAAACTTACACTGTCGCCCTTTGAACCAGTTAACTGGTATGGTCCAACTGGACGAGGTCCATTTACAGCAGAGGCCTGGGGAGAAAAGCTCCATTTAATTAGTACAACAGACAATGATAATGATACGTAATGTAAAGTAAAGACTTTGTTATTGAGCAGTATTTTGTGCATAATAGAACAGTATGCAAAGAAAGATTATATCAGCAATATATACAAGTGAACATTAAGTTAGTCATCAAAATATACAGACAGAGATCACAGCAACATTTCCAAATGTCAAGGGATACCATTTGTTACTACCATTTTTAATTGGAGAGAAGAGAAAAAGATGGTGGTAGCATGCACAAGGATTAAGTAACACATGGACATAGCCGAAAGCTAATAAGATGAGCCTTAAGGTAGTTTTTGAATTGTTTGGTATTAGGTGCAGAAGTCACTGAAGGAGGGATATTATTCCAACGTTTTTCTATACTGTGAGAAAATAGAGCTTTACCTGCTGTGTTGTTGGCTGTGGAGATAAGAGAGGAGTGATTTGTTGGCAGAGCGGAGTGGTCGATTTGGAATGTAGTTAGTCAATAGTTCCCTAAGGGCTAGAGTTTTTTCAGAATATTTTAGGTTGTTATAAGCTATGACTAATTGGTGGTAGGTTAATAACTGTGGGAGCTCAAGCCACTGAAGTTGCCTAAGAGGTATACAATGGTGTGTTCTAAAGAGGGAATTTTTTGCAAACTTGGTGATTTTGTTATAACACGACCCAAGTTTCTCCTGGTCAGATTTTCTTGCATAGGTGAGAATAGGTGCTGCATACATGAGTGTGAAAAGAAGGTGGATTTGAGTTAGGGTGACCCGAGCTTGATCTGATAAAAAGTCTTTTTGTCTGTATAGGGACCCCATTTTTTGTGTACCTTTTTAAAAGTTTGAGAGATATGGACGTCAAAGTGTAGGTTATCTATTTTGACGCCAAGCAGCTTGGTGTGGAGAGAGGGTGAAATGACAGTTCCATTATTGGAGGAGCTAGAGCAGGAGAGTGGAGTGGTTTTTGATTTGTTTGGGGTAAATGGAATTAGTTTTGTTTTGTTGGGATTTAAGATAAGTTGAATATCTGTGATCCACCTTTCTACTGAGATAAAAGATTCCTTGGAAAGATGCTGTAGGGTGGTGAGATTTGGGGCGGAGCAGATCAGGGTGAAATCGTCTGCATACTGTATGAGTGAAGCCCGTAGGGTAGAGGTATGTAGATTATTGGTAAAGCTAGAAAAGAGGAGTGGACCAAATATGGAACCTTGAGGTACACCAATGATAGTTGGGAGTAAAGATGATATCACTCCTTGCCACTGGACAGCTTGTTGTCGGTCTGATAAATAGTTTTTAAACCATGCAAAAGTGTTAAGGGCAGAGGATATAGAGGTAAGAGTATCTATTAGAATGGAGTGGGAAACCATGTCAAATGCTTTGGAGAGGTCCGGGAATATTGCAGGTACAAATCTGTTGTTATTTCTATGTTGGTTAACCAGATTTGTGAAAGAGAGAAGGGTTGAAGTTGTGCTGTGGTGTGGGCGGAAACCATGTTGTATAGAGGAGAACAGATTGTTAGAGTCTAGGAAATGCATGACCTGAGAGTGTATGCATTTCTCAAGCATCTTTGATAAAGGAGACAGAATGGCTATGGGACGATAGTTAGAGAAATCATAGGAATTCCCACCATTATGAAGGGGAAATAATGTAAGATATTTTCCACAGTTGAGGGATGTGGGATTCCTTTATGGAGTGGTTGATTAAGATTGAGACTGGGTAGGATAGAGAGTCGGCAGCCATTTTTAGGAAATGAGCAAGTATACCATCTGCTGCAAGAGTAGTGGGTTTAAGTTTTAAGAGTTTTTTTTTTTATTGTTGAGGTTGGGACAGGAGAGAATGTAACGGGAGGTGAGTTGTTAGGAGTTGTTGGTATGAATGAGTAGCTATTTTTGGAAAGTTGAGTTGACAGTGATTTAATGTATTCAATAAAGTAGTGATTAAATTAAATGAAATTAAATACAGATAAAGAACAAGAATTCTTCTACCACGTAGCTCTTTTGCTGAATGGCTTGGAACCAATTTCCTAAGAACTGCCTTGAGTTTCTATATGTGTGAGGGGATCGGTTTTCTAGCACCATGAATGCATTGTTAATAAGGAGAAATTAATAGTAGGCACTAAACAGCCTATAATTGCAAAGTACCTTGCTAAGGTAAGGGAAGGGAAATCAGCTCCTGTACTTTACAAAAAAAAAGCACCAAACCAGGCATGTCCAAGGGTCAGCTTCCGGTGATTTCTCCTGTCCACCTGGTGAATCTGGGCATACTGGGGCAATGCAGCAATTGCCTCATGTACACAGACAACCCTCTCCTCTTACCACCCAGCACTACAACCTGTGAGAGATGCACTTACATAGCCAAAATGGAAGCAAAGCTCTCTCCACCCAAGATTGTGCTAGACAGTCAAGAGGAGAAGGTTAACACCCACACTACACCTCAAGCAACACATAGCCCTTCTAAACCCACACCACCAACACCCACACATAGCAACACTAAATCCACATATGCAGAGGCCCTTAACTGTAACCTGCCCAAGCAGCAAGGACCTCTGAAGCTGAAACGCAAACAAACACCAATCACAACCAAAGTGTCACATAGTTCACAACATCAGTGTGCCACCCAGCAACAGCCCCTAAGGCAAGACAATGTACCTAACACTTTAGTCATGGGTGACTCTATAGTCTGGCACACTGATGTCCCTCTCACTAGGTTGAACAAGGAGAAAATTACAGTCAGCTACCTGTCGGGTGCCAGGATCCGCCACATAACGCATGCACTCAAGTCACTCCACAACAAGTACAAATATGACTTTGTCATTGTCCATGTTGGAGTGAATGACTTGAGACGTACTTCCCTGGACTACATGAAAAGAAACATGGAAGAGCTCTCGGATCATGTGGCCCAGGCAGGTATGACCCTAGCCCTGAGTAGCATCCTGCCTTCGACCAGAATGATACCTCAATATAAGGACAAAATGATTGACTTCAACAATTGGCTAAGCTTCTGGTGTCATTCAAAGGGGATCCAGTATCTGTCTGCCTGGGGCGACATGATTGACAGACCACAATGCTTTGCCAGAGATGGTCTGCACTTGTCGCCCCTGGGATTCAGGTTACTGGCTAAGGCTCTTGCAACCCCTATAGTGCCTTTTTTAGGCAAAGTTCAAAGGACAAAACCACCACCGTAACAGGTACAAGCATGCAAAATCTGAAGGTAATGCTACTCAATGCTAGAAGTCTAAACCTCAAAATGCACTCTCTCGAGGCACTCCTAAAAAGGGAGAACATCGATATCTGTGCAGTAACTGAGACCTGGTTCAAGGCTCCAGAGAGCACCCCTGCGATACCAGGCTACAACTCTTACTACACTTTTCGGCCACCAAACCAGGACCGAAACACTAAAGGTGGAGGAGTGTCAATATTCACCAAGGATATTCACACCACCAGGCTAGTTGCCCAACACAATGCATCTGAAATTCTTCAGGTGCAACTAACACTAGGTAAGACTGCAATCTAAATTGTAGCTTGCTACAGATCCCCCACCATACCCCAAGATACTCACTTCACCTTTCTAAACATACTGAAAAATATTAAGATAGAACCAAACACCCTAACACTGGGTGATTTTAACTACCCTGCCATTAACTGGGAAAACTACTCCTGTACCAACACCTTTGCCCAACGGTTCTTGGAATTCATAAATTCCAATGCCCTGGATCAACTAATCCATAGTCCCACCAGGGGGTCCAATATTCTAGACCTGGTCATTACCAACCTGTTACGGTGGTGGTTTTGTCCTTTGAACTTTGCCTAAAAAAGGCACTATAGGGGTTGCAAGAGCCTTACCAACATGGGAATTCGATGCTCCACACCTATGGTCACCCCTCGTTAGTCAGGTCTGATCATAAGCTAATCACCCTTAACATCCAGATCCCACCCCCACTCCCCAGTAAGGAAACCTCCATAAAAAACTTCTCCAAAGCTAACTTCATACTACTCAAGTCAGAAGTGACAAACTTCATGACACCCATGCAGACGGGAACTGAAAGTTCAACTGCTGAATCCTACACTAAGGCACTGTATGAGCACATCCACTCATGCATGAATCGTGCCATCCCAAATAGAACCAAGGTGCTCTCATCCAAAAAAGGAAGCCAATCTGGTGGTCCCCTGCCATAAACAAACTTTACAACAAAAGGAAGAAACTGTTGCAGAAAAGAGGAAAATCCCAGGATGCAAAAAACTCCCTTACAAGCCTCAGTAAGAAACTGAGATCCCTCACAAAATCCTCCAAAGCTAGTTACGAAAATAAAATTGTCAAAGATTCCAAAGACAACCACAAGGCATTCTATAACTATGTCAAGAATCTAAATGGCAATGCTCAGATCTGCTCAGAGCTAAAACAGAATGGCATTAAATATACTGATCCCAAGGATATTGCCAATATCCTGGCAGATCGATTCAGTGCCAACTTCACCCCCCTCTCACCCCCTAAATGGCCCATCTCAATACTGGAAGATTGCCAAATTCCGGTAATAATGGCCACGGGTAGAAAACGAGACAGCTTTCAAAGCTAAGAATACAGCATCCATGGGACCAGATGACATCCCGGGCTGTGTATTACATGAACTACAAAATGAACTGGCACCTCACCTAAGTCTCATGTTTAATCATAGCCTCACCTCAGGATTCGTGCCCACTGAGTGGCGCACAGCTACAGTTATCCC
This sequence comes from Protopterus annectens, assembly GCF_019279795.1. NCBI lineage: Eukaryota > Metazoa > Chordata > Ceratodontiformes > Protopteridae > Protopterus > Protopterus annectens. Next base: position 311,833,219 of record NC_056738.1, read on the forward strand.
TCTCCACAAGGGGGGATCCACCTTGGATCCTGGAAACTACCATCCCATCAGTCTGACAAGCCTTATCTGCAAGGCCATGGAGCGTATTATCATGGAACTTATAAACAAAGACATTGGCAACCTTCAAACACTGGACCCCACCCAGTTTGGGTTCGTGAAGGGCCGATCTTGTCTCCTGAACCTGATTGACTTCCTTCCAATCAGTCTCCAGAGCCATGGACAAGGGTAAGGTGGTCCACACAGCCTATCTAGACCTTGCCAAGGCCTTTGACACCATCCCCCACTCTGGAATCATAGATAAACTTACTAAACTGGGCATTAATCCCTACGTCAGCCAATGGGTTGCTAACTGGCTTACTGAAAGAACCCACACTGTAAAAGTAGCCGACTCCAAATCCAGCTCCAGACAAGTGACAAGTGGAGTACCTCAGGGTTCAGTCTTGTGACCGCTCTTGTTTGGCATCTACTTCTCTGAAGTACAGGCCAACACTAAGGGACTCTGGCTAACAAAGTTCGCAGATGACTGCAAACTGGGAGCCATTATTGAATCCCCAAATGATGTGGATACTCTACAAAAGGGCCTTACAGAAACAGATGCTTGGTGCCAGAGCCATGGGGTCAAGCTCAATGCCAAGAAATGTATAGTTATCCCCTTTGGGAAAAAACATGTATCCGTGAATTACCATATAGGTGGCAGTACGCTAAACACCGAAAGTGTGATAAGAGACTTAGGGACACAGGTGGACAGTGGTCTCACCTTCAATAACCACATCACCACAACAGTCAGGAAATCCTTCTATGTGGCACACCTCATCACTAAGGGCTTTTCATCCAGAAAAAAGGAGGTCATTGTCCCACTGTACTCATCCCTCATTAGACCCATTATAGAATACAACGCCCCGTTTGGTATGTACCTCTCAAGACATCTGCAACAACTGGAAAGGCCGCAGAAATACCTCACTAAAAGAATCACAGGCCTAAAGCAGATGCCCTATGCTGACCGCCTTAAAAAACTCCAGCTATACTCTGTCGCATATCGTCTACTCAGAGGCGATCTCTGCTTAACATACAAGGCCATGTCAAACCCAGAGCTGTTGGACATGCTACACTTAAAGAAATCCCAATCACTCAGAGCCACACGCTCCAGGGATCTAAACCTTGTCATCACAATAAACAAAACATGCTGGAGGGATAGGTTCCTGACCCAGAGACTCCCCAGACTCTGGAATAGATTGCCCATACATGTCAAGCAGAGTGCCTCTCTGGCCCTCTTCAAAAGGAACCTTGATGATTGGATGGGAGAAAGGAAATTCACCCCGGGGATCATGTCAGTTGCCCTGCTAGACAGGGGTCCAGGGAAGTAAATCGTGTGGGAAGAAATAGCCAGGGAATTGTTATGGCTAGGCTTGTATAGGCCCTAGGGCTGATAGCCTAGTACCAACCTATGAACCTATATTTTCCTGCCGTCTTTAATTGTTACTAATTTTATGCTTACATAGTGGGGACCCAAAATCATGCTACCAGAATATATCAGGAAAACAGGGAAGACACTGGAGGCAGGATTTGTCCGCAATATTTAAGATTTCTTTATTGTCAGAAGGCTAAAGAAATCCACTATCATAGCCTACTTAACTTTGCTGAGACAAAGAAATATTCACTACCTTATGCTGTTTTCAACAGCTTTATTAATTTTCTTATTTTATACAATGACACCGGTACATATACATTAATAGAGAACAAAACAGACTAGAGTAAACTTTTACATGTACAACCTCCAAGATACAGGTTGTTGCTCATCATTAGATCACTGTGTAGCATAAGCTATATGGTTTATATCCTGCCACGGGTAGAAAACGAGACAGCTTTCAAAATAAACACTTATTAAGTAGACTACATATATATTAAGCTTTTATATAATATACATTTACTGTTAAGTGTCATTCGGTTTATTTATTTGTTAATTAAAGCACTTTATATGTAGGTATTGTTTTTAAAAAAACGTGGTTTTTAAAAAAATGTGTTTTAAACATTCTAATATTCAACATTTGGTTAATTAATTGTGCAACCATTTATAATTGATTGATTAATTGTGGAATTGGCATTTAAGGTTACTATATAAGTGGCTTAGTATAACCTTTTATGTTATCTGATGAAGTCTGTGGAGACGGACGAAACCTAGGTAATTTCTTGTTGTACTTATCAATAAACGGAGGTTCCAGCATAAGTACGTTTTGAGCAGTTTTTTCACGAGAACATACAGGGTTTGGTTTATCGTTTTTACATTCGCTTTTCCACCTGTGGACGTGTTTGGTAATTGCCTGCATTTCCATCACCTTGGTTGTGTTTCCTGTTCCAACGGAGGATATTTGTAGTTTGTTACTGCGGTTCATTGCATAAGCTATATGGTTTATATCCTAACACGGTTAGAAAACGAGACAGCTTTCAAAACTGAAATGCACCTTTCATGGAACTTAACCTCTGTACTGTTCAAGAATTGCAGTGCAAAATCAGTTGTTAGTGTGCCAAACCTTCAGAACTTTTTTACCTCAGAGTAAGGGAGGCTAGATCCCTGCCAGTTAGATATATGCTAGGAAAAGGGAAAATAAGACCTATCCGTATTGTGGCAAAAAACATAAAAAGAAGGAGGTGTAGGGGGGTATTCTACCTGCAACAGTGATTTATTTGGACATCTGTTACAGTAAGTTTTTATTTCAACATATAGAAATATAGATAGATAGAAGTGATTGTATTGTGTTCATTATTAGATCACTGTTGCATTAGCCTAAGTTATATGAGTTGATTACCAGAACTTAGAAAGGGAGGAAAAAGAAGGGTCAGGGTCCAGATGCCCCTGAAGAATGGGCCTAACAGAACCTGCTCTGGACCTGTAAAACAAATCTAAATTTTTACATTTTGTAAAAGTTTGTACAAATGACCAAGTTGCTACCTGTAGTATACATCTAGAGTCCGCCTCTTTCCAGAAAGTTAAAGAAGAAGCCAAAGCTTTGGCAGGGTGTGTCCTGTCCTTGCTTGTAAGTCCCTTGCTACGATAAGAATAACAACAACAAATAGCATAAGACAATCATTTAGAAATTGTCTGTTTTGATACTGATTTTTCCTTTTTCTTTTACCTTCATAGGAGAAAATAATGATCAGAACTCCTGAAGGCTTTATTCCTGTCAGTGTAGTATATTGGACATCCAGTTTGTATAAAATTCGTTCTTCCTTAATTTTTTTTTTGGTTTTGTAAAGAAAACAAGGATCTAAATAGCTTGTCTTAAAATAAACTCTGAAATAATTTCAGGTATAAATGAAAGATTTGTTCTCAAAGTTAACACTATCCTTGTAAAAAATGAAATAAGGGTAACTCACCATAAGAGTTTGTAACTCAGACACTGTTCTTGCAGAAGTCAAACCAATAACTCTCGCAGTTTTCCGATTTAAGAACTTCATATCAACAGTGTAACAGTCTATTTGATCACCTATCATGATGATAAGTTTACTTGCACAACTGTTCTTTTAAAAAAAAAGTATCAGGCCCGACCTCCAGTTCTGTAATCAAATCTTTCCACAAGGTGCATTCCACATTATCCATACTGAGCTTCCCATTCTAAACTTCCAAGGTTTGACTTCAGATTATCCTTTAGCTGAGCTGTTAACAGCGTAGGTTGCTGCTTTCAAGCAACCTCTTATATATAACCTTAATAGCCAGTTAAAACCTTGTTCTCTAGCTAATTTATGTGAGAATATTTCCATGCTCCATACTGCAATATAGTTAAATACACCTTATACATTTTCCAGATGCAGAGGATGCCTGATGAGTGGAGAAAAAGTGTTTTGGTACCTATCTTTAAGAATAAGGGTGATGTGCAGAGCTGCAGAAACTACAGAGGGATAAAACTGATCAGTCACAGCTTGAAGTTATGGGAAAGAGTAGTGGAAGCTAGGTTAAGAAGGGAGGTGATGATTAGTGATCAGCAGTATGGTTTCATGCCAGGAAAGAGCACTACAGATGCAATATTTGCTCTGAGAATGTTGTTGGAGAAATACAGAGAAGGTCAGAAGGAGTTGCACTGTGTCTTTGTGGACTTAGAGAAAGCATATGACAGGGTGCCTAGAGAGGAGTTGTGGTACTGTATGAGGAAGTCGGGAGTGGCAGAGAAGTATGTAAGAGTGGTACAGGATATGTACAAGGGTAGTGTGACATTGGTGAGGACTGCGGTGGGAGTGACAGATATGTTTAAGATGGAGGTGGGTTTACATCAAGGATCAGCTCTGAGCCCTTTCTTATTTGCAGTGGTGATGGATAGGTTGACAGATGAGATTAGACAGGAGGCCCCGTGGACTATGATGTTTGCAGATTACATTGTGATACATAGTGAGAGTAGGGACCAGGTTGAGGAGACCCTGGAGAGGTGGAGATATGCTTTAGAGAGGAGAGGAATGAAGGTCAGCAGGGCTAAAACAGAATATATGTGTGTAAATGAGAGGGAGGGTAGAGGAATGGTGAGGATGCAGGGAGTAGAGTTGGTAAAGGTGGATGAGTTTAAGTACTTGGGATCAACAGTTCAGAGTAATGGTGAGTGTGGAAGAGAGGCGAAGAAGAGAGTACAGGCAGGGTGGAATGGGTGGAGAAGAGTGTCAGGAGTGATTTGTGTCAGACGGTTACCAATAAGAGTGAAAGGGAAGGTCTACAAGAGGGTAGTGAGACCAGCTATGTTATATGGGTTGGAGACGGTAGCATTGTCGAAAAGGCAGGAATCAGAGCTGGATGTGGCAGAGTTAAAGATGTTAAGATTTGCACTGTGTGTGACTAGGATGGACAGGATTAGGAATCAGTATATTAGAGAGTCAGCTCAGATTGGACAGTTTGGAGACAAAGCAAGAGAGGCGAGATTGCGTTGGTTTGGACATGTGCTGAGGTGGGATGCTGGGTATATTGGGAAAAGGATGCTAAGGATGGAGCTGCCAGGTAAGAGGAAAAGAGGAAGGCCTAAGATGAGGTTTATGGATGAGGTGAGAAGAGGACATGCAGGCGGTTGGTGTGAAAGAGCATGATGCAGAAGACAGGAAGAAATGGAAACAGATGATCCGCTGTGGCGACCCCTAACGGGAACAGCCAAAAGAAGATGATGATGATACATTTTCCAGATAACAGATTGAGATGTATGGATCTACTACTATTAGTTGATATGCACAGACATCCACATGGTTTGCATCAGTATGCTATTGCACAGGTTCTGAAAGCTAATCCTTGAAACATGCAAAAAAGAAGAGAGTGCTTGCCCCCCTGCATCCCATATGTGGGAGAGGGGGCTACACCCGCCACCTCCCATTGCTAGTTATATATACTGACTCCAAGATTGGATAATCCTCCTGCTGGAGATGTCTAGAAAGATTGATATTCTTTGTGTTTCACTTGTGCGGTCATAACTGATGGCATTTCCTGCTGTGGAAACCGTTATTCTGCCCGCCTACCATAGAATTTTCTCCTCCACCTCCTCCTGTAGCCGGTGAATGCCCTAACTGATGTCAAGATTTCTGGGTATAAAGGGAGGCAGCCAGCACCATAACCTCAGTTCTTTCTTGCAGTTGGAACCCAAAGCAGAGTACTAGTCAGTGTGTCAGTCTGCACCAGAGAAAGAAGGCATCTAAAGCCAAGCACCCCTTTGAAGAGCTTCTCATGCGTTTTTTGACTAATCTCAGAGAATGTTAATGACTGTCTCCACTGTAGCAAGCAGATACCACTCTGGGACTTTCACTCTGTGTAACTTTGGGCCCAGAACACAACAGGCCTAACTGGTGATTCTGTACTTGCTTTAACAGTAGAACAATCAAGCATAGGGCTGAGATTTTAGATAAACATTTTAGTGAGTCGCTAAGGCCTTTGTGTACTGTGTCATCCATCGGTTGAGCTGAGGTTGATCTCTGTAGGTGTAAAAAGAAAAAAATGACCAAAACTTAGGGTTCTGGGCAACACATTCACCATCCACCAGTCCACCTAGGGTTGTTATCACTGAAGAAGGTCAGGTGCTTTTGCAGTCCTCTCCAGTGACTGAAGTTGTGGCACAGTCCTCCATCAAGACCCATTTGGAGTCTGATATGCTGTCTTGTCCCTCTACTTCCTTACAAGCTGAAGGATTTAGTTCGTCTTTTGGGTCTGGAGCTGATTCACAGGTTCTGGCTTCCAACAATTGCACTCAAATTGACGAAAGGGTATCCGGAGTCTCTTGTCATCAGCAGATTGCCTCGATTCACCTTCCGTCTGCGTCAAGACCCTAGCACAGACATCGCCCTCAGGTCTACACCTAAGGCCCACATAAAAAGGCTGCATCTGACTTCTACTGGCTACCACTCCCAATCTTAAGCCTATCAACAAGACCTATTTAGCTTGGCTGAGAATTTGATCACCATAGATCCAGACGTCTCTCCCTGGTTCTGCCCTTAAATCCTTTCCTGGCAAAAGAAAAAGTGGTATCGTCTTATTCTTTTGACTCCGAAAATGCTAATGATGAATGCACCTTTGTGAAAGGCTTAATTATTGCTTCCTGTCGGGATTCAGATTCTGATGAGAGCTTTTCCTTAGCCCCCCCCCCAACATTTCCTTTGGGGAGATCCTGCTTACTCTGAGGAATCACTTTAAATTAGAAGCACAGGGCTATCCGTAATCCAAGAAGAGGGTTAAGGAATTTCTAAAACTTCATGAGCATAAACCTGTTGCCATTCCTCCAGTCTTAGAGGTGGTGGACGATGTCTTGCTGTATTCTTCATTGCAGCCAGACTCCCTCACCCTTGCTCCTTGGAAACCTGATAGATTTTACAGGGTTCCGGATTCCCACAGACATCTTTTCAAAAAACCTGTAGCATACTCTGAAGTGCTGACTTAGGGTCCTAAGGAGCTAAACCTAATACTTCCAAAAATCCCATGCCAAGTGACAAAGAAAGTAGAGGCTTGGACAGGTCTGGAAATAAGGTCTACATCTCTACTATGCTCATCATGTGGGCTTTGAATTACTATTTTCATACTGTGAAGTATTAGGAAACCATTTTAGACCAGATAAAACAAAAACTGGTGGGGAATAAAAATAAGGCTGTATTCACCGAACTGCTAGACTTGTGCATTTCCTGCTCTCATGTAGCTAAGCACTCCTTGCACTGTGGCTGTGCTGTTCTGGAAGCTACCAGCAGGGCAGCAGCCACAGGATCCATCATCAGAAGACATGCTTGGCTAGGAGAACAGTTTATATGTAAACATGTAAAATCCAGTCTCTTGGATGCTCCTTTGGACAAAGATTTCCTTTGTGTCCCCAAGGATAAAGCCATGCTTAAGAAGATGGAGGATAAGGCCCAGTCCACGCAAATGGTCAAGGAATTTCTTCAGGTTCAACCTCTTTACTTCAGCCACAGTTGCCATACTAAACACTGGTCCTTTCTAGCCTCCTAGTTTAAGCCTCAAAGGGAAAGGAGTCAAAGGCAGCACCAGTAACCAAGACAGTGGCAAGCAGATTCCAATAGACCTATGGGATCCTGCCAACAGGGACCCATCAGAGAGCAATCATGACTCTTCCATGACACTCCTTTCCCCCTCCCCTCAAGTTCCACCCCTTCTTCCCTAACCCCTCTCAGACTAAAGAATTGGATCTTCGTTATCAGGGATCAGTAGGTACTGGGGTACTGAAAATCATACAGAGAGGCTACAAACTCCAGTTCAAACAGCTTCCAATTCAATCAGGTTTCCCAGATATTCCATCAAACCAAAAGACACAGGCCTTAAAGCAAATACAGTCCCTGTGCACCCAAGGTTCTGTGGAACCAGTACCAAACACATTCCAAGGAAAAGTGTTTTACTCAAGACTTTTTCAAAGTCCCAAGAAAAGAGGGTACTTGGAGGCCAGTTCTATATCTTTCAAAGCTAAACCAATTCTTGCGGGTACCAAAATTCAAAATGCTAACCCTTCAAAAACTACTTCCCAGGATCTCTCTCAACACTTTCATTGTAACCTTAGATCTAAAGGACACATATCTCCACATTCCTTTGGAAAAATCTCACAGGAGGTTCTTACACTTCAGAGCAGGTATGAAGCATTATCAGTTCTGTGCTCTGCCCTTTGGCTTTTTTACTTCACCCATGGTTTTCACAAAATGCCTAGCCCCAGTGATAGCCTTCTGCAATTTAGTGGGCATTCAGATTTACCCCTGTAATTAGACAACTGTCTCATGCAAACAACAGATCTAGAAAAACTCAAAGTAGATCTCCTTTACACCCAAGATATCCTGGCTTCACTGGGGTTTACCCAAAAGTCACAGATCATTCCCACAAGCAGTATTATGTTTCTGAGGGCTTTGCTGTGCTCATCACTTCAGAAAGCCTTCCTTCCTCCAGACAAGATTACCTTTGTATTTCCATGCTTCCAAAAGCTCTTTGTCAGGAACTGCCTCACAGCCAAAGAATTCCTCAGAGCCTTGCGTTACATGGCCTCTTGAATCCTCATGATCCCCCTGGCCAGACTGCTTATGAGGACGCTGCAGTGGTACCTCAGAAGTTTGTGCTGCCAACATTCTCAATCCCTCAACATGAAGGTGAAGCTTCTCCTTTGTCTCAGGAAAGAATTTGCCTGGTGGCCCCAAGCATGCTCCCTCAACCTGGGCCTTCTCTTCAGGTTCATCCCTTAGGACCAAACACTGACCACTGATGCCTCAGAAATAATCTGTGAAGCCCATGCTACAGAGTCATGGCAGATGGGACCATCAGTTAAAGAATAAACACGTCAACCTAGAAGTACCAATGGTGGGATGGCAGTCCAGAAAGGTTTGACTGCCTTCAAAGGTCAATGGGAACCAGGAGTACTGCTGGTAAAGACAGACAATAACACGGTTATGTGGTACATAAACAAGCAGGGTGAGACTCACTATTACCCACTTTGTTGCCTAGCCACGGACATTTGGGAAACTGTAAACTCCCTAGGCCTGCACCTAAGGGCACAGTACCTACCAGGAGAAACCACATGAGAAATCAATCAACGGTGAATCACCTAAGCAGGAGCCTGTCAGAACCTCACAAGTGGGCAACTGCATTGAAAAGTTTTTTATTGGACAGGCCTGTTCCTCTCTGCTTTCCCTCCAATACCCCTTGCTTCCCAGGGTAATGCTGAAGATAAGCGAAGAAGGGCCAAGTGTCATTTTGAGAAGCCCCAGATTGGCTAAGGCAGCACTGGTACCCCTTAATGCTCTGCCTAAGCAAAAGGGAACCGCAGTTGCTGCACCAGAGAGTGGTTCTATTAACATAGAAAAAGGGCACCATCATACACCCCAGCCTGAACACACTCAAATTGTTCCAGCAAATGGAAATGATTCACTATATGGTGCAGACAAAAGTGACAGAGACCTCTGCAAGCTCAGATACCTCTGATCCTTTCATACTTATCAGGACTTTTTGTCAAATGGCTTTCTTATTCCTCTGGTAAAATTCACACTTCAGCAGTTTCGGCTTATCTGCCTGCTCAACTCTGGTCTCTTCTACCATTCTCTTATGAAACAGTTTTTGAATGGGGCTAGACTATCAACATTAGACCCCCGAGGAAACCTCCTGTTCCCCTATGGCATCCAATTTTCTTTCTGAAGAAGCTCACCCTTCCATCTTTCAAGGCAACTGCCTCTGCAGACATTAAATTCCTGGCCTGGAAGGAAGTTTCCTGTTGGCCATTACTTCAGCTAGATGGATTTCAGGGCTTCAGGCCCTTATGTGTTTGGAACATTTTATCACTTTTCACTTAGTCTCTGTCTTAGGACCAACCCTTCCTTTAAGCCTAAAGTGGTTACAGAGATCTCTTTAAACCAGACCATCCACTTGCCTACCTCCTTTCCTGACCATCAAACCAAGTGGGAAAGAATTCTCCATACTTTGGATGTGCATAGGCAACTGTGTTACTACTTATACAGTGGCAACTGTACTGGTTCATAGGTTGGTACTAAGCTATTGGCCCTAGGGCCTATACAAGCCTAGCCATAACAATTCTCTGGCTATTTCTTCCCACACTATTTACTTCCCTGCACCCCTGTCTAGCAGGCCGACTGACATGATCCCTGGGGTGAATTTCCTTTCTCCAATCCAATCATCAAGGTTTCTTTTGAAGAGGGCTAAAGAGGTGCTCTGCTTGACATGTATGGACAATCTATTCCAGAGTCTGGGGAGTCTCTGGGTCAGGAAACTATCCCTCCAGCATGCTTTGTTTATTGAGATGACAAGGTTTAGATCCCTGGAGCACGTGGCTCTGAGGGACTGGGATTTATTTAAGTGTATCATGTCCAACAGCTCTGGGTTTGATATGGCCTTGTATGTTAAGCAGAGATCGCCTCGGAGTAGGCGATATGCGCCAGAGTATAGCTGGAGTTTTTTAAGGCAGTCAGCATAGGACATCTGCTTTAGGCCTGTGATTCTTTTAGTGAGGTATTTCTGCGGCTGTTCCAGTTGCAGATGACTTGAGAGGTACATACCAAATGGGGCGTTGTATTCTATAATGGGTCTAATGAGGGATGAGTTCAGTGGGACAACAACCTCCTTTTTTCTGGATGAAAAGCCCTTCGTGATGAGGGAAGCCTGACCAGCTTTTTGTGGCCTTTGCCAGTAGCTCTGAGGGGAGACCAGTTCCTAAACAAACAGTCTCCAAATGGATCTCCCACTATATCTTGTTTTGCTGCAGCCATAATGGAAATAAGCCTCCAGACCCTGTGAGGTCATAGTCCACTAGGGCTACAGCTTTTCTAAAAGAGGTGGCCACTAAGGACATTTTGGAAGCTGCTACTTGGTCCTGTGTGCATACCTCCACCAAACATTATCACCTTCCAGCTTACTCCAAGTCCAGATCTTGGTTTGCCACTGCCATCTTGCAGGGCACCCTTTCCATAAACCCTGCTTTCAGCCTTGGTAGTCATCCATCCCATCAGTTATGACTGCAGCAGTGAAACATGAAGAACATAGTACAGTTGTGTATACTTAACATAAATGTAGATGTTCAAGTTTATTGACTGTTGCAGTGTTCTTTCCCTCCTTCCTTCCCCTCTTGCCCCATGGGATTGGGGTGGTTATTCTCCTGTCTAGTTTCAGGATGTTCCCTCCTCCTCTGTACATACTCTGGAGTTTCTGAGTTTAGGCCCTTGACCTTAGGGACCTGTTAGCAGGCTCCTCTCTGTTGGGGACAAGAAAATACTGAGGTTATGGCACCAGCTGACTCCCTATATACCCAGACAGCTTGATGTCGGTCAGGACATCCGCTAACTGCAGGAGGTGAAAATTCTGTGGTAGTCTGGCTAGCCAAAGGCTTCCATGGCAGGAAATCCCTTCAGTTATGACTGCAGTAGTGAATACACATGAACAGCTACATGTATGGTAAGTATACACAGGTGTACTTTTTAATTGTACAACTACTTTAAATTTTAGTTAGCCTCATTCACTATTCTTTTAAACTAGTATCACTCCATTAAGAGTCCCTTTCAGTTTATTTTACACCTTTTTATAAATTCTATTTCTTTTTCTTTTTCTCTGTAAGCTTCAAGGGTTGTTCTGTGACTTTTAATATAACTTTTTTTGTATCATAAATTATTTCTGCCCACATTCTTATGTGGCTCATAGCATTGTGCTCCTTGTCAGTAGGGAAGTAAGGTAAGTAAAGGTTCCAGGACCCCTGGTGTGTCTTGGCCTAAATACAGACAATTCAGTTTCAAATGAATAAAAATATACTCATGCTGGTAGTTTGCAATATGATGTATACTCTGACATTAGAGTTTCAGTCTCATCCCTACCACATGCTGTGTGTGTAGCATTTTTGAAGCTTAACTAAAACACTAGCACTCCTGCTTAATTTTGTAATATTTTGCATTTCTTCTTCATTATCTCATTGTTCCTACTACATGCTAAACTCTCTTTCATACTGTATTTCTTGCATATTTATTTCGCTTAACTTCTTTTGTCAGACCTCTGCAAACCATATTTGCTGTTCAGTTACAGCTTTGCTCAGTTACTTTGTCACTTCAGTTCACAGTCTAGATTGGCTTTATATAATATTATACTGCAGTATGCAACATATTTTTCTGGTTATTATCATTGCCATATCTATAGCACAGATTTACAAAAAAAGTGGTCCTTTTCAGATACTGGTTGTGTGCTGGTGCCTCACACTACTCTTATTGCCTTTATGTTAAACAATAACTTCCACAAGCTGATCCCTTTACTGAACCCCCCACTCCCACCAGAGGAACAGCTGCTTTTGCTCTTGTTAAGTGTAGCTGCTTTACTTGCATGTTTTCTTTACTATACTGTTATTAATCTCTTTCACTTTTAATCAGAAAAATAAAAAAGAAGGTGAATTCCAGTATCTTATAACCTTTGTTATTTCTGTTTCAGCCTTTTCTACCTATATTATTTGTTCAAAACAGTGTGCAGATAAAAGTCTTGATTTATAAATTGACCAGAAATGCAACTAATAACATAATTGATTTAGTTTGCTACAGTGAATACTATTTTAACCCGAATCATGGGTGATCACTCTCTGTCTGTACAAACCACTTGTTCACAAATTAATTCATATCATAGTTGTATCAGTACAGTTTCAATCTGTATGAAGCTGTGAATACACAGAGATATACAAGCTTTGGGATGAAACTACAAAATATGATTTGATTTGTTGACACAATATCCCAGGGCATGCATTGCTAGTGTACACAACTTGTTTGGGGTAAAACTAAATATTGAGCTTTGTGTTTTGCTTTCCTATGCTATGCGGTGGACACCTGTGCCTCTCATACCCCACAATAAGTATAACATGCTTGAAGTTAAACCATTTTGGGAAAACTGCTAGGCATTTCTGTACAGTATATCTCTGTACATTTATGTCAGTAGGTGTCATTCTTTCTGCCACTGTATATTTTGTTGTTTCTAAGCAGAACTCTACAGTTATTGACTTAAAACATATCTTCTTCCTTATAGCCCCATCTATCATCCATAGAGCACTTTCTGATAGTTTACTTTTGTAGCATCTAACACTTCAGCAGGAAACTCAGAAATAGTATCATTTTGAATTACCTTCTACACACTTTGCATGTAAAATACCTCTGGCAAGCAAAACATTTCTGTGCATTTACTAAGTTCATTGAAAACATAAAATACAAATCATTTAAACATTGCTTGCAGAGCACAGAAAAGTAAAGCAGAATTATGCTGAAAATGTAAATTTTGAAATGTGCTTATGAATACATAAATCAGTTTCTCAAAACTCCAGAGTTTGCTGATACTGACTGAAATACAATTTGTCTAATTCTAGGCTTTATTGTTTTCACTTTTTACACCTAAATTCAGTTTGTTATTGCATTTGTTGACTGTAGTCACAGTTGTTTACCACCAAAACATTAAATGCCTTATTACTGTAATAGTTCTTGAGGTTGTATCTGGAGTGATGGCATTTTTCTAGTATTCATTTTAAAACTTTTTCTGCACCACTGCATTTTTTTTTTGTTCGTACGTGTGTACTAGGCAGTTAATCTAGAAGACCACTACAAGCTTACAGTGTTCATATGTTTGCTCTGTCCACAAGAAACTAAGGGGTCAGAGCTGGAATTAATTTATACTGACCCCTTACCAATTAATCTGAGTTAGATATAAACAAAGTGAGGGAGCTAATTTTGTTTGACATGGAGTGGGAGTTTATTCCAAAGTTAGGTTATCCTTTGGTAGAGAGTACCATTCCAACAACAGGTTATATTTATATTATGCTGTAGATTTAGGTTTCAAGAGTGGGTATTTAGAGCATTTCTAGTTTTAAGAACATGCAGGAAGTCAAGCATGACAGAGTTATTTGCAGCCTTGTATGCCAGGCAGTGACTGTCATGTAAGGGTCTGTAAGAAAAATAGTGGCGTGGTAGAGCTTTTATATGCCCTTTGTAGCTTAGGGAGCACATATTCCTTCTCCACCAGATTTATTTATGAAGAATCATTGTGTTTTTCTAGCTGAACTGTATATTTGGATAAATATATGCACCAAAGAAGGTATTGTTTCCCAGTGTAGGCCTGATAAAGGAGAAGTAGATCAGGGCTATAACTTTCTCTGACTTTTAAGATATGCCTTTAGCAGTTAGGCGGGGAAGGTAGAAAGATGTCCCAGTGACAGCTGATAGCAACAATAGCTGATAGTTGAAAGAAAGATTATTGTCCATTAACATGCCCAGATCTCTAATGACAGTATCAGCTTTAGGGAAACAACATTTATGTGACATGTGCGGGGATGTTCCTTTTACCCAAAAGTACAGTTCTGCATTTTTTTATTTTGTGCGTTAAGCTTTAGTCCATGGTCCTGACATCATGAATTCATACTAACTATTCCCCTTGGAGGATGTGGTTGCCATCTAGAGAAGGATTAATGACAGCCCCAAGTTTGCACCGCTCAGCAGACTTGATCAGGCAAAGACCCTTGATCTCATCTTGGATGTCAGCAAAGCATATGCCAAATCACAGTGGTCCCAGAACAGACCCCTGGAGAGGCTAGTGACAAGTCTGTTTGAAGAAGGGGTGCTACCAGCACTGATTGAGGGGCTTCTGTCTTTTAAACAGTTTGCTATCAAAAGAGTTATACACGGGTTATATTTAGCATAGTTAGTTTAGCAGTACTGCCAGAATTTGAGATAGTGTTAGAAGCATTTGCTTGGTTTAGGTAGGCAGTATGTATTGGTTTGCCTTCATCCAATGCCTCTGTGATGCTTTCAGTAAAGTTAACCAGGTTAAGAAGGCAGGACCTGCCCCTGACAAATCCAAACGTGTATGGGTCAAGGGATGGTAAGCTGCCACATATTCTTATTAATGAATTACATGATGATACTTCCCATTACTTTATAAATAAGGCTGGTAAGCTAATCAGCTTATAGTGCCCTTGGTCAGTGGTTGGGCTGCCCTTATGGAGAGGGACAACAACAGATATTCTCCCAGCTTTGGGTAAATAATCAGTGGAAAGGCTGATGTTAAATAGGTTTGCAAGAGAGTCTTAAAGCAGTGTTTCATATTATCAAGGAAACAGAATAGTATGTTGACTAGATCTATTCATCTAGTGTTATTTTGTTTTGCAGAGGGTTGTTAGTACATGCTCTGAGATAATTGTGGGGGGTGTGCTGACTGGAGGTTGTGAAGTGAATCCTGGAGCAGAGAAGTATTTTAGCTAAATTTGTCTGCTAGTATGGTTGCAATATACTCAAGTTTGAGTGGATGGTACCATTTGATATCAGCTCTGGTGCGGTGCTGAGTTTTATTTCTGAGGTTCTTGACATAGTTAAAGAAAACTTTATGGTTATCTTCGAATGTGGTAACAATATTTAATTCATATTTAGCAGTACAGTTCTTGGATCTTTTAACATAGTTCTTTACCCTGTTGTCATTTTTGCAGTGAGAGGATTAGAGTTTATTTCATAGGGCTATGATTTTTATTTTTGTAGAGTTTATTGATGCAGGGGTTCCACAAAATGGTTTAGCTCTTAAGCTGGCATAATATTTGTGATGAAGAGAGGCAAAAACTTCACTGCTTGAATTTAGGTGGGAATAGAAACTGGTGAAATAAATGGCTGTTTTAGCTATGGTGTCCTCATGAGGAGGGAGCTAGTAAACCTCATTAAGTCAAAAGCTAGTGCTAGGAAATCTGCCTTGGAGTAGTCCCTGAAGGCAGTTGTATTAGTGGGACTCTTAAACAGGGACTATTGAAAATGCTGTGGCACAGTGATCAGATCTGACCAAGGAGATAGCAGTTACAGGTATTGTGCATAATGTTACCATATTCATAAGAACCAGATCTAGTAGGTTTGAGCCCCCCACTGGGTGATGACACTGACTGATCAAGAGTTAGCATTATTTTGCTAAGGGACATTTTGTGTATATTTGTTATTTATGGTAGGTGTTGACCAGTTTATGAACAAATAGTTGTAATCACCTTGGATTATTGCATTACATTCACCAGTTTGGGATTCATATTTGCTGAGGTAAGTTTCATGGGTTGTAGGCATTGTAGAAGAGATTTTATATTTGGACCTGATATAGAAGCTGAACTGCTTTTGGTTAATAGTGTATGGAAGGGGTATGTATGATGCTGTTTTGCTGCATAAGATGCAAGATAATGGGTTTCCAAATAAAAAAACAAACATGCCCTTACCATAGACTCAGCCCCTGTCAGCTAAGAGTTTGAATGAGCGGTAAGCATTAAAACCTGGTCGAAAAGAAGTGTCTCACAGTTGGAGCCATGTTTCTGTACTTTTAAAGATGTCTGTTATTTTCAAGGGTTAGGAAGGCCACATTAATGTACATCATCTTCAACTTGATGAAGCAGTGGCCTACTTTAATACAAAATTCCTACAAATTCTGGAATACCATGCCCCCTCTCGCTCTACCCAAATAAAGACCAAAATTGCCCCATGGCTCACAAAAGAAACTAGACAAAAGATCCTCCTACGTAATCAATTTTGGGCCAAATGGAGAGCCTCTAAAAACCCATCAGACCACCTTTACTTTAAACAGTTAAGAAATGCCACCAAAAAAGCAATTCTGCTCCACAAAAAAAAAAACAACTTTTACTTTCACCTCCAACAAACCCACCAACAAAAACCTCAAAAGTTCTGGTCAGGCATCAACAGACTACTTCAGCCAGGAAACACAAAAACTCCAACCCCGTCAGGTATCAGCCATAATAACTCTAAGCAATTTGCTGATGCCTTCAACAACTGCTTTACTGAAGCCATTCAAACTCTAGCTAATACACTGCCCCCTGTCAGTACTAGCCCTTTAATCACCACAAATAGCCCAGTTCCTTCATTTCATATACAACCAGTTCCTACATCCCTCATCTGCACTCCCCTTCAAAAACTCAAACCATGCACCCCTTCAGCTGACTGTCTACCAGCTGAATACCTACAAATAGCAGCTAAAGCCATTGCCTATCCCATTTCCATCCTTATAAATAGAACAGTAACAGAAAGTACAATCCCTTCCATCTGGAAAGTCTCCCATATCATCCCTTTACATAAGGGTGGTACTTCTGCTGAGATTTCTAACTTTCGACCAATTGCCTTACTCTCTCCAATAGCTAAAATAATGGAAAAATGCATCCACCAACAACTACTTGACCACCTCCTCCACAATAATTTACTTGCTGTCAGCATTGTTTTAGGCCATTCCATAGTACCACCACTGCCCTGCTATCTTTTCCTGACTGTATAAATAAAAGTCGTAACAGTAACTCTCTTTCCTCTGCACTATTTATTGACCTTTCAAAAGCCTTTGACATGGTTAACCATCACCTACAAGCCCTATCACTTGACCCACAAGCATTAGTTTGGTTTAAATCCTATTTTGGAAAACAGACAGCAAGCAGTGCTCTGGGATAGCAATCTATCTACACCCCTCCCTGTTAACATTGGAGTACCTCAAGGCTCTATTTTAGGCCCTCTTCTCTTTTCAGTTTTTATTAATGATCTAAATGCCAAAATTCCACAAGCCACCTGCATACAATATGCAGATGATTCTACTTTAATATGCTCTGCTAAGTCCATTACATCACTCCAGACCCTCACCCAAACAGTATTTAATATTGTTGAAAACTGGTTCATGCAACATTGTCTCCTCCTAAACCCCCAAAAAAAACAAAATTATTGCTTTTTGCTCCTACCCAAAAGTCACCACCAATTAATTTCACAGTAACCTCCAACAATGGTACTAGCATATCTCCAGACAGTACAACCTGACTCCTAGGAATTACAGTAGATCACAACCTCAGCTATGATGATCATATTAATACTACTATAAAATCTGTCAACAGAAAACTGGGCTCCCTTTAGAGAATCAAACCCTTCCTTACTCCATTAGCTAGATTTACTATTGCCCAGACCCACCTTATCTCTACCTTGTTCTATGCCTCTGCCATTTATACCAGTCTATCTAAAAATAACCTTAGCAAACTCGCACCCAGCTATAATAACATTGCCAGATTTGCCAGTAGCGTCCCATTTAGAACCCACCACTGCCACAACCTCAAACAACTGGGATGATTAGAACTGCAGAACCAACTAATTTGTCAACCACTTATTATCACCCAAAAGATCCTTTACCACCCTAACCAGCTCTCACTAATCTGATTACCCCATCCAAAAATCTTGCAGTTCTATGCTCAGCTAATAAGCTCCTAGTTTCCATTATTAAATCAAACAACAAGGCTGGGGACTCACTATTCACTAACACAGTGGGGAAAAACCGGGAACCAGCTTCCAAATGAACTCTCAACTCTTTCTTCCACACTGCATTTCAAAAAATATCTTAAAGAATATCTTAAAACACACAGGCTATGTCCCTGTTCTAACCCTGACTAGTAACTTCTTTTCCCCATCCTGCTCTCCCTATACTTCTCTGTTCTGTCAGTCTGACGCCTACAGATGTTAAGTAGTAAGCCAACCTCTAAGTAGTATTTAACAAGTTTTCCTTCTTAGAACTCTATAAGAGTTTACTTACTCTAAAAGTGCTAGCCCTCCTCTACACTGGATGTAAACATAAGTTTGTACATCTGTAAACCTGACACACACACACACACACACACACACACACACACACACACACACACACACAAAAGTTTATATTATGTTTGTTTACTGTATTATATCTTAGCCTAAGCCTTACTAAAGTACTCTGTATAAATGTTTCTTTCTGTGTAAAACCCTGTATCAGTTTATTATGTATAATCTAAACAATGTACTGCAATTCATGTTACTACTGCATATAATGTATGTTATCTCACTGGCTATCCTTGGAGCTTTTCTCCCTGGGCCTCTACTGAAAATGGACATATATCCAGTTAGACTAGCCTGGTCAACAAATGTAAAATAAATAAATAAAATAAATGTAGGCCTGATTAGAAGCTGCTAGGTTAGTAGTTGTATGACACTGACTTTGCTTAAAAAAACATTGTGGGAGCAGGAAACATCTTAGCCAGTATGGAGAAGTTTTGGGTATAGAAGTACAGGTCATCCCTGGTGAAGCAGTTAGCACTGATGCCCATTTCACTCCAGGTTAACACACATTTGACCCTCCTTGAATGATACAAGTTACTGAGCCAGTTCTACCTGCTAACCAGCAAGCCTCCCCAGTAAGATTCAAGCTTACCTTTCAGAGTTGTCTCAGACATTGCAAATGTTGGCACCTGAGAGACTGCTGTTCATCATTCTTTTTTTTTTTTTAATTTGAACAAATAATTTTATTGAAAAATATTTCAGAATATTCCATACATATTGTGCAGTCCTTTTGCATTATGCAGTTGCAACTTACACTTGCGAATGGGCCATTTCACTCAGCTCCAGATCAGTTCTGGTGTTCACAATGCAATTCACTACAGTCTTCAAATCACTGTATATTATACTTGATAACATTTCTTATCATTAATCTGCTTTTTCTGCATCTTTTATATGAGATTGGGGTGTCATGTCAACTGTTGCCATCTCTCTCAATTCAGTGTCACTCTCCTGTCTTCTTTGACAGTTATGTCTGACTCTTGCAGGTCTTCTCTCACAAAGGTTATCCATTTTTTTGCTGGACATCCCTGTTTACTCTTGCCTTCTTTCTGCCTCTCTCAAGTCTTCTTCAGCAAATTGTCTGCTGCTTTCCAGCATATGTGCCCGAAATACCACGGTTCAATCTATTTCTGCAAGTGGAGATACTGTGCCTTCTACTCTGATGTCATTATTTCTTTGTATGTCCCACAATGTGCATCCTGCCATAAATTTCAGGCACATCATCTCCATCACCTCTAGGTTCCTTGGCTACTCTGCCTGAGAAGTACTGATCTCACCACTGTTTTATACACCTTCCATTTCAGCTTCCTTGGCATTCTTTTGTCACTCACTACCCTTGGCACTCTGTGCCAGTTCACTACATCACCTCTGATTGTAGTTTTGGCCTCCTCATTTAGGCTTCCCTTCTCCACAACCACCCCTCCCAGATACTTGAGGCGGTTAACTTGTTGCACTATTTTCCCTTCTGTCTTATTTTCTTCATCTTCTTATTTCCCCCATTTGCTGCCACGAGAACTGTTTTGTCTGTACTGAGTTTCAGTCCAGGTGCCTTCAGTTTTGTATTCCGTTCTCTTATCATTTGCTGAAGTTCCTCTTCAAAGTATCCTTGTAATGCCACATTGTCTGCCTACATCAGTTTTGTTGATCTCCCCTGACCTGTTACCTAATGTAGTCTTGTCACCAGTATGAACAATAGTGGGTTCAGAGATGAACTCTAATGCATACCCACTCCCACTGGAAACCAAGCTGTGCATCTAAACATATTTTGTCCTTGTGCCATTGGATCCTTCTACATGGCCTGCACTAATGCTATCAATGCTCTCAGGGCTTTGAACCATCTCTAAACTGCCCAAATAAGCTTTCTTGGAACTTTGTTATATAACTTTTCCAGGTCTAGGAATGCCCATTGAGACCCTTATTTTCATCTCTAGTTTCTTCTCCACTGCCTGTCTCACTGCAAACATTGGGTTGGTTGTGATGCATCCGGATCTGAACATAAACTAAAAACCTCCAAGAGACAGGGTGGGTTCATTTTATGTAGTGCATTGAGAAAGTGTGATTTTGGTCTGAAAACCTTGCTATTTATTGATGTATTAAACTTGTTATACATTCCTGTGTTTTGGTTGTTTTTCTTTTTTTGATACATTTTACTGAAGCACTCCATATGCAGGTCTCTAGGAATTATGTTTTTCCTAAACTGCTTATCCCTCATTGTACTTTCTGCTACTCTGTGTATTCATTTATCAATCACCTTGTCCAGAACTTTCATGCAGTGTGATGGGTTTGATATCTCTATACTGCTCACATTTGTGAATATCCCCTTTGTTCTTGTACACTGGCAGTAGAATGCTTATTCACCAGTCATCTGGGATACACATTTCTCTTCATACTGTTATGAGTACCCTCAGGAGACATTTCTCCCATGTCTCCCCTAACTCACCTATCATCTTGATCGTATCTGCCATGATCTCATCTAAGTCTACTACTTTCCCTGACTTTAAATTATTTACATCATTCAGCAATTCACAAGTTTTACCATCCTGTACTAAAATATTACATAATATGCCCCTATCATTGGATATGCATATATATGCATATTGTGGAAGATGATACAGTAAGCATCTTTAAACTGTTCCCAACTGATTATCCTCAACTAAGTCTCATTCAGGCAATATTCCTTTTATTGTAACCACATGAGCCAGCAACTAACATCCTTGCCTACTCTTTTATGTCCCTCATACTCACTCTTACACTTTCCTTAACTCTTCTTTCAATATTTGCATCTCTTCTATTACAGGGGACTCTGTGATTTTCTACTTCCTTAATCATTACTTTTTTCAATACTGGCATGATTATACAGATTAGTTCAGCTATGCTCGAATTATTCCCTTCATCCACGTAACAAAGGGAGATACTACCAGCACAGCTGTCTGGAATTTTGTAAATAATTATATGTCATTTGTGAATATCAACATAATTTATATAAGATGATTGTGCTGCAGCTGTATTAGAATGGTATGTTATGTGCATATCAAACTGTTTTGTACAGACTTGTGTGTTGAAAAGGTATTTTATGAAGTGTAAATGTTTGAAATGCATCCATGGTGTGCCCTGCTGGAAGAGAACAGAAATGTACATGCACTATTGTAACTGTCTAAATGTATATATTTTAACACTGGAAACTGGAATACAGGAGGTTAACTTCAGTCCAGCAAATTTTAGGAAAATAGCTGAAATTAAATTACTTTATAAGCTACGTATTAAAAGATGGTATCTTTCAGTTTCCAGTGTAGCTAGAGACACAGAGTCTCTGCTGAGAAGCGTTTTGTATTGTCTTCAAAGTGAACTAATTAGTACCGCTGAAAGCATGAAGGAATGCAATTGTTTTATAACTTTCAGCGTCTGCCAAAGATCTGAGGTCTATGTATTTTTAAAGGTAGATACTAAATACTGCCAGCTTCCAGCAGTGGAGGTTTCACCTGGGAACGTGAGTCAGATGACAAGAAATTATGTCATTCTGCAAGTTATCCCAGCACTAATATTTGAGATATTACTTTGAGAAGTCTCTTAGTGAGACCGAGCATTCTGTATTCTGTCTTGGAGCTGACAATAACTAGAAGATCCATTCACCACATCTGCCTTGCTCTGTTACTAAGTTCTTAGGTTATAATATAATTCTCTTACATTCAGTCAGGAATATAGTGAAGCTTTGTTTAGATATTTTTCTTTATTTGAAACAGTCCTGCAATGCTATTTCAAATATTTCCTGTGGGTTTGAACTCTGATGTCACTGTGAATATATATTTAGTATTGTCTTGTTCTTGTATTATTTATTATTAAATATATTTAAACTTTTCATTGTGGCTGATCTTTGTACAGATATTTAAGTTTTGAGAGTACTTGCATATTTATTTGGTGACACTGTGTGGGCCACTCCTAATAGCCTTGCTCTTGGTCAAACTACCATTTATATTAATATTAATATTACACAGTAACATTGGACATGCTTTGGTAAGCGCCTAAAAGTAGCTGATAAGGGGTACTGGTGGCATTGAAAACTACCTTATAATCTGGGCAAAAGGGGACATAGCTAGTAAGCCTGTGCCAGCCTTTCCCAGGTGTGTGTGTGTGTGTGTGTGTGTGTGTGTGTGTAAAAATCTAAATCATAGAGAGTGTGTGTGGGTGTGTTAGCTACTTGGGCAGGGACACAAAGCACTAGTTGGATGGAGAGTGTGTTGGAGGACTTGGCTTGAAACTGTTAGAAAAATATGTATTAATGTGTGTATGCAAATATGTATTAATGTGTGTATGCTTAATGCCAATTAATAACCAAGTATTTTAATACGCTTTTCATTCTATTTTTCATGCACTGTATTTTATACAAATTGAGTTTCATATGAGACTGAAAAAGAAGATGCTTTTTGAAAACTGCAGTATGCTTTCTGAAACTTGCAAGTTGCCCTCTGACCTAGTAACTGCTAGCACAGCAATATTCATGTTTATGCCTTTTGGAAATGTACTTGAGAAGCAGGTGCTTATCTGCTAGGTCAGGAACGAATGAATGAGCAATGCTATATTCTCTAAATGTAATGATTTAGACAATCAGCTCTGTTCGAAGGATGGGAACATGTGCAGCTGCAGTAACTTAGAGATAAAGTAGACAAAGGATTATTAGAGAAATGAACTGCTAGCATTGTGCTTGAATTAGCCATAGTACCTTGAATGGTAACATAACATGTATTTAACTTTGAGTAATCAAGGCCATGTTGTTTTCCTCAGGAAGTTTCACATAAAAATTGATAAATCAGCAGAAATTCATGGGAAAGATGGTCAACAGATGATGATGAAAAAGGTGGTAATCTGTTACGTCAGCTTGGTAGGACATAACCAGTTTAAGAATGTATAAAAATGAAAGTATTTCCTGTTTCTGGTTAGACAAACTCTGTATTAGCACGTTTTTGTCTCCTTGCTGCAAGATTAAAGTGCCTTAACCTGAACCTACCGTGTTTTGATCATTTTTAAAGTATATTTTTCCTTTGACAGTTTGGTCCTTTGGACCGGAAAGTACCTCTCGCTCTAGGCCTAGGTCAGAATTGGGCCCGGTGGCATACATCCGTATGGAGAAGAGGCCAAATCAGCTCTTCTGTTTTGAAAGACCTCCGACTGAATTGTCGTTCGAAAGAGGCCAGCCACTGTTTCTGATCTGCGATTGGAGGACGAGTCAACGATCCGGTGGATCAACTCACAGAGGGTCAGGTAAGGAGGAATTACCTTATTTCTGTTTTAAGATCAGGGACTAATTACAGAACTGTTTTTTGTCAGGTAGATTTGCATGTGCAGATCATTGACAGAAAAAGGGGTTACTGTTTTTGTCATAGATCAGGGAAACAGAATAGGTAGGCAGTTATTCTAAATAAACTGTGAAAAGGTATAGAACTGTGGTATCACGTGATAAAAAGGGTTACGTAACAATTTACAGCTTAGCTAAGGCAACAATGGGAAATCAGTGTACAAAAGGCCCCTGAGACCCGCCCCTAACTGAAGGCACGAAGTATATGCAATTACAGCGTGTCGACAATGTTAAGTATTATACAAAATGGGTTGATAAGTATAAATTTGATGGCAATTTAGATAAACTAGCACTTATGAAACTTGTTAAGCAATTAAAAATAGATGCGAAAGGTCAACTAAAAAAGCAACAACAATTAGGAGTCCCTCAGGCGCATAGGTGGCTTGAGGAAGCAAATCGCAGGGAACAGAGAATAAAGAATTCAAAACAATGTTCTTAGACAAAGAAGACAATAACTTGGTAATAGCAACAGTCCCTCCTTCACCCCCTCCGCTTCCTTTACCAGAATATGAAACGAGTGGACAAAGCTGATCCACCTCCACTATACCCAGCTGTTTCTACAGCATTAAAACCGTTTGTCAGGGATCCTATCGAGACAAGGTCTCGAACACGTGACTTGAGGAGGGAGATTGAATTAAGTGAAATAAATAGAAAATCACAGGCTATGAGTGAAGAAGAGATATGCCCACTCATAGAAGTACCAAATCCTTTGGAAGGACAGGATCCGACTCTTTTGGTTTATAGACCGTGGACACCGGAAGATATCCGGAAAGCCACGGAGGGAATTCCCCACCCAAAAGTGAATTTTCAAAAATTTTTAGAAGACTTACAGGGTATGAGATTAAGTTACCATTTGAATGGAGAAGAAGTAGAAAAAGTAGTTAGACAAATTGTAGGTCCAGATTGGCACATGATCAGTGGCGACTGGAATCCTCGTGACGCTCAACTTAGACCACTCCCACGTACTAATGCAGAACTGGATGGCAGAGTGAAAGGTCTGACAGACCGAATCTCTGAAAAGTGGAAGCCTAGGGCTGATTGGACTTGCATTAATCAGTGCATTCAACAGGAAGGTGAAACAGTTGATAGATATTATGCTAGACTGTTAGAATGTTTTAATAACCACTGCGGAATGCAGATACCAGAAAACCAGACACAAGACTGCTCATATGAACAACAGTTAAAGAATGCATTCTTGAAGGGTAGTATAACTCCCATTAGCAGCTTTATTACAAAGCACATGGTAGATCATCGTACAAGTAGATTACAGCCATTACTTGAATATGCTAGACATGCAGAAAGACATTTTAATAGTAAAAAGAAAAAGAAAACTCAAGTATTTTCGGCAGAAGATGGGTCAGAAGTTTTTGTAGTACAAACTGGGAGAAAGGGTAAGAAAAATGCCCAGGGAAATAAACAATCTGACAAGCAATCAGAAGATTTTGAAGAAAGAAAGAAAAAAGGTGAATGTTTTAAGTGCGGGAAAAAAGGACATTTGCCAAGGGATTGCAGGCTAAATAAGAAGGTGACTACAGAAAATAAGGAAGATGAGGAATGACTATATGATAGTCAGGAATCACTGAATGAAAATAAGCAGGAAAAGCAAGTGCAAATGTAATAGCAAGGGTAGAGGATGTGACAGAAGGGGTAGAGGATGTACATGAATTTGCAGACATTGAAGAAGATGAAATTTTGGACTTAGCTTTATTGAGCTTAGAGCTTTACTTAGCAGATACAAAACCGGAAGTGACGCTTCTGGTAGAGGGGAGGGAAGTCATGTTTTTGTGTGACTCAGGGGCCTCACGGACCCTGATACACCCTTCCAAATTACCGGAAGATTCAGAATCACCAGATTATATACTAGTGAAGGCAGCTAATGGATGGGTCCTCTTCAAATTACCAAAACGCCAGTTCGCCGACACGTGGAAGAGGAACGCAAAACGACCGACAACGCAGTTGACCGACATGCTGAAATCCCGACAGCTGGAAGACCGACAAGGGGAACGTGTAAGCGCGACTTGGTAAGTATGCGCTAGTGAGGGATTTAGGATTAGGGAGCGGACAGGTAAGTGTGCAATAGTGAGGGATTTAGGGATGGGTGTGTGAAAGGTGAGTGTGCGGTAGTGTCCGAGTTAGGGTTTGGGTAATGTAAGTGTGTGTTAGTGACTGGTTTATGTTTTAGGGTGGGTTAAGTAAGTTAGGAATAGGGTGCAGGTAGGGTAAGTGTCTGGTACTGTCGGACCTTAGGATTAGGGGTGGGTTAAGTGAGTTAGGGTTAGGGTGCAGGTAGGGTAAGTGTGCGGTAGTGTCGGATCTTAGGGTTAGGGGTGGGTTAAGTGAGTTAGGGTTAGGGTGCAGGTAGGGTAAGTGTGCGGTAGTGTCGGACCTTAGGGTTAGAGTTTGGGTTAGGGCTAGTGGATATGTAATGTAGTGTAATGTGTTGTTTACGTGTAGTGTGTCGGTGTAATGGTGTTCGGTGTTTTGCATTGTCAGTATTGTGTGTTGTCAGTTGTTTGGTGTCGGTGGTTTGTGTGTCGGCGAACTGGCGTGTCGGTGTTCTAAAGTAGACCCCTAATGGACAGCTGTATCGGGAGCCACTCTCCCATGACATAGCGATAACAGACCCCATTTCAGGGATGACCCAGAGAAGTAAAATTGTGGTTTCTGCAAAATGCCCAGTAAACCTTTTGGGTAGAGACTTAATGCAGATATTTGGCATAGCCGTAGTTCCAACCATGCAGGGTATGGAAGCACAGCAACAAATGGATACTTTTGTAGTGCGACCGGAGGGTGAGACATATTATTGGTACAGCCAGGACTTAGTTACAACTGGTCCAGGGGCAGTAACCGAAGAACTGATGAACGTAGCCATCAGTAAGTCCCCCTCCCTCGACATTGACAAACAGCATTTGTTGCATTGTACTCTATATTACTGTAATAGACCAGGACCTGATAAAGATTATGAGCAGGAATTGTTTCAAAACCATGCAAACAGATTAGTGTTATGAAATTTGTACTGGGATGCAGAAGGAAACAGTGTAGTAAGCTGTTCATTGCCCCAGAAATTTTTAGCACTTTACAAGTGTAATCGATTGCCACATGTTAGCTTAACTAAGAATAAAAATTTGAAATGGGCAGACTTAGGTGAAAAAGTCACAAGGTGGGAAAAGCAGACAGAATTAGAGCTCTCCGAACAAGGAGTACAGAAACTGAATTGGATTACACAGACACACCCAGCTGTGCACTTACAGGCTAGTGAGAATAGCTGAGTATTACTCTTATTAGAAGAAGAGGAAAAAGCCTTACGAAGCATACCAGACATTCTCTGGTCAACAGGGAAATCAGATGCAGGACTTATACGAACAGCAGGACCAGTTACTATTACGCCAAAGTCAGCATTTAGACCCCAGAAAAGACAGTATCCCTTGAAAAAGGATGCAGAGATAGGAATCAAACCTATAATAGCAGCCTTACTTAAGGAAGGAGTCTTAATAGAATCCCCTGATTCACCATGTAATACACCCCTATTTCCTGTCAGGAAAGCAAACGGGGAATGGCATATGGTCCAAGATTTACAAGCTGTGAATAATGCAGTTATACCCAGGGCACCGACGGTGCCAGACCCACACACCTGACTGAATGATTTAAAGCCTGAGCAAAAATACTTTTCTGTGGTAGATATTAGTAATGCATTTTTCTCGATACCGATACACCCTGACAGTCAATATTGGTTTGCATTTACATTTCAGGGAAAGCGGTATACATATACAAGATTACCACAAGGATATTGTGAAAGTCCAACAATATTTGCACAAGAAATGGCAAGCAACCTGGCAGGATTCATCCCACCGAGAGGTAGTCAGATTTTACTTTATGTAGACGACATTCTGCTGGCAGCCCCCAACCAGCAAGAATGCAAGGAGGACACGATAGCTTTATTACAGTTTTTAGCTACTCAAGGTCACAAAGTAAACAAGGACAAGCTACAACTTTGGAGAAAACAAGTTAAGTACTTGGGATATGTAATATCCAAGGAAGGTAGAATATTAGATGAAGATAGAAAAACAGCAATATTACAGGCACCTAGACCAACTACCAAGAAGGAAATGATGTCCTTCCTGGGAACTACTAATTTTTGTTGAAGTTGGATACCAAATTATGCTTTGGAATCTGCTCCGCTGGCCAATTTAATATTCAAAAAGCCGATGGCAGCACAGGACTTATTACAATGGACACCAGAAGCAGAAGCAGCTTTCTGCAAGCTGAAACAACTGATAGCATCATCCTTAGTTTTAGGATTACCAAACTATCATAAGCAATTTATTCAAACTGTAGACTGTAAGCAGGGTTATATGACATCAGTATTGACACAGCAACATGGGGACAAGCAACGCCCCATAGTTTAATACTCATCACAGTTAGACCCAGTGGCACAGTCCCTGCCCCACTGTGTACAAGCAGTAGTTGCAGCTGCAATGGCAGTGCAGGCTTCGGCCTCAGTAGTGTTATTCCACCCTCTCACATTTAGAGTGCCTCATGCAGTCGCAATTATTTTACTGCAAGAAAAAGTAGCATATCTTTCTCCTGCTAGACATTTTTCCTGTATGACTATACTGTTGAGCCAACCTCATATGACAATTGAACGATGCACATCTTTGAATCCGTCAACCTTGCTCCCAACCCCTGCGGATGGCAAACCGCACTGCTGCCTGCAGGAGATTGAGCAAAAGACACTACCTAGACAAGACCTTACGGATGTTCCCTTGAATGATGCCGAGGTGACATGCTGTGTGGACGGCTCGTGCAGGAGGGGTCCTACAGGACAGATCCTAGTGGGGTATGCAGTTGTTTCTGATACTGAAACTTTAGAAGCAAAATCTTTACCACACAATTTATCTGCACAAGCGGCAGAGTTGATTGCCTTGACAAGGGCATGTACCTTAGCAAAAAGTAAGAAAGTGAACATTTATACTGATAGTCAGTATGCTTTTTCTACTGTACGTGTTTTTGCGCAGCAGTGGAAAAATAGAGGAATGATAACATCTACTGATAAACCAATCAATCATGCGCAATTTATTTTAGATCTATTAGATTCTATTCAGTTACCTAAAAAAGTAGGTATTTGCAAATGAGTAGCTCATACGAAGCAACAGGATAGGATTTCAAAAGGTAATGCACAGGCTGATACAGCTGCGAAGCAAGCAGCGTCAGCCTCGGAAGCTTTTCTTTTGAGTGAGGAATTACAACCCTCTGAGACTTTAGATTTAGAAATGTTAAAAACAATGCAGACACTTACTACAAATTTAGAAAAACAGATGTGGATAAAACGAGGAGCAATCCTTGAAAAGGGACTGTACATCTCCAAGGAAAAGAAACCAATTTTGCCATCTAATTTGTTTAGATATGCAGCTTTGTTGAGCCATGGGCAGAGCCATGTCTCAACAGGGGGGATGGTACAGTTAGTGAATCGAGTATATACAACCTATGGATTTACAAATTATACAAAAAATTTCTGTGCAACATGCCATGTTTGTAACAAGCATCACGCACAAGGGGCATTGAAGCCTAAGCAAGGGAGTTTCCCTACACCACTGTATCCGTTTCATACTATTTGTATGGATTTCATAGAATTGAATAGATGCGAGAATAAAAAGTATTGCCTTATCATTATAGATATGTTTTCCAAATGGGTAGAAGCCTTTCCGACTAAAAATCCACATGCAGCTACTGTTGCAAAGGTCCTTGTTAAAGAAATTATACCCAGATTTGGCATACCGGAAAAGATTTATAGTGATAACGGTACACATTTTGTGAACCAAACAGTACATCAACTTAGTCGTTATTTTGGGATATCATTAAAGAATTACTGCGCTTACCACCCCCAATCTGCAGGGTTAGTAGAGAGACACAATGGGGTGTTGAAGAACAAGCTTAGGAAGTTAATGACTGAGACACAGAAGAACTGGGTGCACTGTTTGCCTTTAGCACTGTTGAGCATGAGAACTGTTCCAAATGCAAAAGGATTAACTCCTTTTGAAACTTTGTTTGGGAGGGCATATTATACACCTCAGTGGAAACCTCTCATGTCTGCAGAGCAGGAGGCTGACAGTTCGCTTGCAGGGTATATGAGCCGATTTTTGAATAACAAACTTTTGCAGTTAAATTCTGTTTCAGATAAAGAACAACCGAAATCGGAAGCACCAGTAGCCCCAGGCACCTGGGTCTGGGTGAAGATTGTGAAGCGAAAGAATTGGAGTTCTCCGAAGTGGGAAGGTACTACTGTCGACACCCACTGCAGTCAAGATCGCAGAGCGAGCTTACTGGATTCATTTGACGCACTGTAAACTGGTTAAGAACTTTGAATTGGACAAAAACTTTGTTACTGTTGTACAACAAAAACAAAATGGCCAGGTACTGAGTGAATAGAGACATTGAGCAACCTCAGAAAACTTGTATGATCATTTTAATTGCTATGCTAATCACACTGTTCTTTTTGTTGTGGCCACTCCTTTTTCCTGCCATAAAAGTTGAACTGATTAGACGTAATGAACCAAACATAGACTGGCATCCGAACTTTAACACTTATCAGGCAATTACACGTGTGTATGCTGAGACTTTTAATGTTTCGAACTGCTGGGTCTGTACGGCCATACCAACAGCATACGGGGGTTTATTGATGACTGCTATCCCCCTAGGGGTCAATGAGACCTGGGAAAATCTGGTTTTTGACACAGTTGCTATTAAAGCACATGATAAAGTAGCACTGTATTTGCCTGTAACACAAAAAGGAATTGTATGTTTTTACAAAAATGACACCATCCAAGTGGGATGGAGTAAGTGTAATGTTACAGTACAGTATAAATGTTATAGAAAACCAAACAATTTGAGTGGATCTTGTAGTACAGATTATAACTCATTTTTGAAATCTAGGCATAAGACTCTTGATCAGGTACAACGCAATCCTGTACTTTTTAAACAGTTATCTGTAATAGATAGGAAAATGTTTCATGCAGGGCAGTCAGTTCGTAACAAAGTAACAACTAAGGTAGAGGACTGTTATTTTGTGTGTGGTAAAAAAGCATATAAATGGTTACCTGAGAATTGGTCTGGCAGTTGTTTTTTGGGGTACCTGGTTCCGGCCATCCGACACACTGCAGTTTTGCCTCAGGGAAATATTCGAAATACCCGAGACGTGACCAAAAAGACTGTTAAGAAACCTGAGAATCCAGTGGGATGGATCGAAGCGGGCTGGAAAGCCCATCGCGATGTGGGAACCAAACTTGAGCACATGGACTTGAGTGATGCTGTCATATCCTGGGCAGGTATATTACCTGCATATGGTGCAGTTAAATCGATATGGGAGCTGTGAAAACTGTCGAAACTTCTCGAAGTAATGAGTAATGCGACTTTTTCTGCTCTTGAACTGATAACTGATAAACTGAATGCCATGAGAACTGTAGTACTCCAAAACCGAATGGCTCTTGACTTCACCCTAGTGGCGAGGGGTGGGACTTGCACTTTAATCAAAGAAGAATGCTGTGCGTTTATTCCTGACCATCAGCATGAAATTAATGATCATCTTGAGGTGATACAGCAAGTGTCGGCCATGACCAAGCCAGGCCCAAACCCTCTGACAGACTTTTTCCAGAGTGTATTTGGGGGGTGGGGTTCCATCTTTATGAACATATTGATTGCCATAGGGGTAGGATTACTCCTAATAGGAATTTGTGTTTGTTGTGGAACCCCCTGCATGAAGAGATTAATCAAAGAATTCATAGATATATCAGTATCTGAGACTATGTATCAAAGTAATGAATTTGAAGAGCTGCTAGAATGCGAAACACTTTCATAAAAGTATAAACTGAATGACTTTCTTAACTGCAAATCCTGAGTGGAAGAGGTTAGGAAAAGAAGCAAACTGTTTATTCTTTTTTGAAAATAGAATAAAAAAGTATTAACAGGAGGGAAATGTTAGAAAAATATGTATTAATGTGTGTGTGCTTAATGCCAATTAATAACCAAGTATTTTAATATGCTTTTCATTCTATTTTTCATGCACTGTATTTTATACAAATTGAGTTTCATATGAGACTGAAAAAGATGCTTTTTGAAAACTGCAGTATGCTTTCTGAAACTTGCAAGTTGCCCTCTGACCTAGTAACTGCTAGCACAGCAATATTCATGTTTATGCCTTTTGGAAATGTACTTGAGAAGCAGGTGCTTATCTGCTAGGTCAGGAACGAATGAATGAACAATGCTATATTCTGTAAATGTAATGATTTAGACAGTCAGCTCTGTTCGAAGGATGGGAACATGTGCAGCTGCAGTAACTTAGAGATAAAGTAGACAAAGGAATATTAGAGAAATGAACTGCTAGCATTGTGCTTGAATTAGCCATAGTACCTTGAATGGTAACATAACATGCATCTAACTGGGAGTAATCAAGGCTATGTTGTTTTCCTCAGGAAGTTTCACATAAAAATTGATAAATCAGCAGAAATTCATGGGAAAGATGATCAACAGATGATGATGAAAAAGATGGTAATCTGTTACGTCAGCTTGGTAGGACATAACCAGTATAAGAATGTATAAAAATGAAAGTATTTCCTGTTTCTGGTTAGAAAAACTCTGTATTAGCACGTTTTTGTCTCCTTGATGCAAGATTAAAGTGCCTTAACCTGAACCTACCGTCTTTTGATCATTTTTAAAGTATATTTTTCCTTTGACAAAACCCTGGCTAAGGACTCAGCTCTGTAGCTGTGCCAGTGGGGTGTCTTATTGGGGATTTGGAGAAAGGTAGAGGAACCAGGCCAGGAGTGACTGTGGTCTCTTAAGGGAAACTGCACTTGATGCAGAGAGCTGCATCTGGAAATACTGTGTGTGTACTTTGCATCCCCCCAGT
The DNA here is from genome assembly GCF_019279795.1 of Protopterus annectens. Classification (NCBI taxonomy): domain Eukaryota; kingdom Metazoa; phylum Chordata; order Ceratodontiformes; family Protopteridae; genus Protopterus; species Protopterus annectens. The sequence goes on from NC_056738.1 coordinate 311,866,047, forward strand.
GAATCCCACTGTTGCCAGTGATGATGATTGAGGCTTCTTGATTACTGGTCCAGTGGAGGGTTGTCACAATCCCCATCTTCAACTCCTGAAAGTACCTCCTCTTCATCATTTTATTATCATTGTTACTAATACTTTGCACAATTTTTCTAAGTCCTTTTTAGACATCTGCAACTTCACACATTTCCAAAATATGTGTCTCCAATCACCTCTTATCACAGACTCACACCTCAAACACCCTTCAGTTGCCAGGAATATTCTTGCTAAACTAGCATATTTGGATTATCCTTGACATTATAGCTCTCTCAGGAATCATGCACATTTTTCTCCAAGTCTCCAGCCTTACTGCTTCTCCCACTGTCCCACTCCAACCAGCTCATAATCTTTGTGCTGATTTCTGTTCCTCTTTCACTAATACTCTCCATATTGTTATGATTATGCCCTTTCCAAATGACTCTCTCTCTCTTGTCTGTATCAACCACTGTATTCGTGCTGGCTTCATCTCCAGCTTCACCTAAAAGATCTTAGTTTCCCTTGCTTATATTTACAAAACTTGATATGTCAGTTAACAGCCAAATGAAGGCCATATTCCTCACTTTCTTCATCATCCCAATTTAGTATTCTTTGTCCCACAATGATCTGCTCCCAAAACATCAAACCTGTACTTAAGCTCATTCACTTTGCAGCTGGTGTCCTACTCCCTGTGTCTGTAAATCTTCTCCCTGTTGGCAACAGATCCAGCATCCTTTAATAACCAATACTTTGATAACAAAATAATAACATCATTTTTAATGAGAATATCTTAATAAGGAAATGTGATTTCAATGTGAGTTTACTCTGATGAAACCCACGGATTAGATGGGTGAAAATGCTTAGTGTGTATAGAATTTATATGTTCGTGCTTTGATGCTATTATACTACTTTGTGTTATTATTTTGTTATCAAAGTATTGGTTATTAAAGGTCACATCGTGATTGCAGCTGCCTTGGTATTATTTCTAAGTTATTTTGTAGTGTTTTAACATTAGATCCAGCATCCTTTTGCATAACTTCTCTTTCAAAATATTTTCCCATCCTCCTTAGTAGTTGTATCCAGTATTGGGGGACCCATTTTTTGGACTTCCCAGTCCGTATTACCTAACTGTGCATATTTTTTTTAACATAGCATTTCTCTTTGACTAATGATTCCAAGTGACAACAAGCTCAGGTATAAACGTGCGTAGCTTTACAATATAGTGCAATGTCAGGAACTCCTAATACTCCCTGCGGTACTAACCTCATTATTGTTCAAATTTGTAGTGTACCAACCTTGACTGGGATATATATTGAAATCACTGTCAGGGTCTTCCCCAGAATCCCCCCTTCCAACCAGTTAGGCAAATATTCATTGCCCTCGAGGAAATTCCCATCTACCAAAGGGGTGACCCTATTCCCTAATACTACTGTTCCCCTTCTTGCATCAGCTTAACTTATATGGGTAGCACCTTATAATAATTTTGAGTCAGATTCTCAGCCCTATCCTATTTAAATGTGTTTTCTGGAGTAGGACTATACTCGCTCCTTCCTTTTTCACCTTATTTAATACTCTGTCCCTCTTGATAGAATTTGACAGTCCATTTAAGTTCCGTGTTATTACCTGCCACTTTCTAACTTCCATTACTGTGTTCATCTTAATACCATATCTATGTCTGGTTTTAACTTCTGACCCTGATTTCCCATTCCTACATGTTTGTTTTGAGGAAAACTCTAAAAACATACTTTGTCACCTTTCTCAAAGTACTCCATCTTCTGACAGATTTTTTTCACATGCATTTTGTACAAAATCCTCCATCTCCCTTTCATTTCTTGACATCTTATTTGATAAACCATGTATATTATATGGAAATGGAAGTTTTCAACCTTCCAAGGCGAGGATGTGTGCCACATTGTAGAGTAGATGATTTGTCTCTTACTCCCCCATCAGGTTAGTGCAACTGTTTCCACCCTTGGAGACAAGCAGCCTCCTCATTTCCCTCCAGGTCCACTTTTTTAATCATGCCTTGTTGTCTCTTTAGTTTTCTCCTAATATAATTCCTCAAACATTAACCAATGTCCAGTCTGGCTGAACTCATGGGTTCACTTTAACCGTCCTCTTGTATATGGTCTATTTGATAACCATTTAAAATGTTGGCACCTTGTAGAGTGAGTCCTGAAACGCAGAGACTGAATGGCTGAAAGAACAGACTTGCATATACTAAGTCCAAGATGCCATTTCTCAGAATATTCCCTTTTCTCTGAGGTATGGAGATCTCAGAGTTGGTGTATATATATATATATATATATATATATATATATATATATATATATATATATATATATATATATATATATATATATATATCTTACCCCCCTGTCAAAAGAAGTTTAAAGGAGAAGAGCTCTTCTCTGGGTTATCGGTCTTTTTTTTTTTTTCGGCTTTTGGAAATTCGGCATTTCGAGTGACAGCATAGGGAGCCAGTCCATTTACCACTCCATGCCCTATAAATTACATTCATTTTTCAGTTTCTAATGGACCATGGTTTTTAACTATTTGAAAGCACCACATCTAATTACTGTAATAAAATCAAAGTTGTACTCTTGCAGGATAACTACAGCCCATTTAATTGGTGTCATTAATATTCAAGTCGCACTGTTACTCATGAAACTACATAGAATTATTTCATGGTGTTTTCAGATTGAACTGTTAATCACATACTTGATATATTAATGAACAACAATGGTTATCAACCCACAAACACCACATCATCTTGATCTAAATGCAAATTGCCATCTTTGCAGGAATATTTCTTCATGCATATTTCAGTTGGATTGTTGCAGTTAACACTTGTATCAGACCATTACCTTTCATAAAATGTTGTTGGTTATTGCAACTTGCTTGTAGTTTGAACATGAAATCATGTATCAGTCAGCACCCCATGTAATTTTTCATAACCCCTCTGTCAGGATGGCATGATCCCCCCCCCCCCCCCCCACACACACACATACACACATTCAGCTGGATCATGATCAAATGGGGCCCTTGGCAAGGTAATGGTTGAGGGTCTTTCCACCCAACACAGCAGCCCCCCCAAGCCATTCCAGTGTGCCATTAATTGGCTATTTTCCCAAGTTACCATAAACACTATTCAAACCTCAGTGTACATACTATTCTCTTTATTTCTACAATGATTAGAGATTATTTCAGATTTTATAGCACAGACACTGATAGCCATTTGCTAAACAAAATAACATAGTCTCACAATGAAAATAGACCTATCCTGAACAGTAAGCTTCTCTGCCATTGAAACAGCATGGAAATCCACATTCAAAGAAAATGCATCTGACCAGTGGTAGATTTTTACCTTTGGTCTGTTTACAAACCAAAGGCCTCTTGCACAAATTTTTAGGACCATGCATACATGTATGTGTTCTTTGCTGCACCATCCTGATTGTATTAAATTGTATTCCTTTGTAATACAGCACCACTTGTAAGAGCATGTTTTAAATTTGTAGGTTTTAACATTTTTCAAGTAAGCAATGAAACAAAATGTATCAAACAATAATGGCAAAACTACCCATTATAAAACATTTCCACCACAAAAGGCCAGTCAAACTTCTATCATTACAATCCACAAATATCAGTCAATGTGCACAATCTCTGCAGAAGTGAAAGTCATCTGGATAATTCCCCATTAAAGAGCTCTATAACTGATAAAGAGGTTGCTGCTGGTGAATAACTATACATTTCAATGTTTCACGTACAAATTCAGTGCCTGCTGCCCTTGAAGAGCAAACTGCCCATGTTACATTAAAAAAATGTTAAACTGGTAATATTGCAATAAGAAATGGTTGTCAGACTGGCAACATCATGTAGATGGAGTACTGATAATGCAGTGCCCTTTAAGGGAAGGATAGGGGTGATGCAGTCCTGACTGTGTCCTCCTTTGGATGAGATGCCTAGTGACTATGAACCTGTTGCCTGACAACCATTTTATTACTTTCCTCTTCAGGAAGGTTATTTTAAACCTAGGAGTATTGTTATTTAATAGACTCTCTTGGGACTGTAACATTTTTTTTTAAAGGAGCACTCATTTCTTTCAGTTTAAAGTAGTGTATACTAACGAAAAATGTATTTTCTGTGGAGAAATTGTGTTTATTTTTATGTTCTGGGACTGCCATAGTATTTTAAAGTGTGTTTTGCTATTTTTTTCTGTTGCAAAAGTAACTCATGTGAACTGGTAGTTTTACCAGAATTTGCTACTTGTGTTCCACAGGGGAAGAGGCACCATTTTTGGCTTGACCTTGTAACAGTCTACCCATCCCATGGTGGGTCCTTCTTCCAGCCACAAAAAGAAGAAGTTAAGCAAACAGCCTTTTCCACCACAGTAGGCTAGCAATTTTTCTCAGCTGCAGGGTGTTGACTGTGCTGTGGCCATTTGTTGTACCTCAAACTACTCATCTTTTATCCCAGATCTCTTTGGTGCAGCACCCAGAGCCACTATGGAAGGATGATTACCACAGGTTGTTGGGAGTTCCCTCACCGGGCAAGGTGGAGTCTTGTTCGCCCTGGGAGAGGTAACAGGGAAAGTTTCCCTGTTGTGTCAGAATGCTGTGCCCATCCCTGGGGAAGCAGCTGCAGCCATTAGTAACACAGTTGGCCCCATTTTTCTGGTAAAAAAATCAGAAAGCCAAGCATGTATCTACTCTTCCTCAAATTACTTGGTATAGTTTACTGGGTCTGGGTGAGGGTTTAATTCAGGCTATTGATCCTTCTTGTAAAGTATTTTCTAGTTAAAAAAGTAGGGATTTCTCTTTTCCGGAAAAGATTCCTATTCTGGATCTGAACAGGAAGATGCAGGAACTGATTCAGGGTTTTGTCCTCTGATTCACACTCAGAGGAGAGCTCAATTTCTGATTCTCCTGTTGGGGGGGGTCTCTTTTTCTCAGAGACTATTGCTAGAACATCCTAGTGTTTTCAGTGGGGGAACACCGGGGTTTCTCAGTCCCTAAGAAAATATTATGAGTTGTTATTGAAGGATTTTCCAGAACCTAGACCCATTCCTTTTGTCCTGTCTGCTTTAGAGGATGTGTGTCTTACTGCCTGCTATTTTCTTGAGAGTCGGCCAGCTGTCCCTAAAGCAGTAAATGGGATATGTAAAGTTCCCAAGTCTTTTACATTTTCACAAACCTGACCCAACATTTATAGCCTTAGTTGATTTCCACCACTACTAAGCACTTAGTTAATTCAGTCCTACTAATAAGGATGGGAAACGTATTGATAGGTATGGGGGAAAGTGTATACTTCTGCAACTTTGATTTTCAGAATTTAGACTTATCAGGTTCATATGTTAAAGTTTGTTCTGACAAATTGTGAAAAGTTTGAGGATTATTTTATCTACAGTTTCAGTTTTTTGTGAAGAAAAATCTGCTTTAAACAACTTTGTTTCTTTCTGTTGCGCAATTCACTACTCATTGCTTGCAGAGAAAGTGTGTGTATGACTCTGTTGAAACTTCTTCCAGGGCTGTGGCCACTCAAACTGTTTAAGGTGGTTTGCTTGGCTGCATTCTCAGAACCTCCCAGTTGATGTAAAAAATGAGAATTTAAATTATCCATTGGATAGGGATTTATTGTTTGCCCCATCTGCTACAGAGGAGATAACAAGTGTGATGAAAGGGGCAAGCTGATCCAGGGAACGTCCAGTATTTTTCAGCCCTCCTTTTCCAAATTGTCCAAGTGATTTTCTTTCTACTGATCCAGTTTTGGCAAAAAACAGAGTAAACAGTCTCAACAGAATTCAGGTAAACAGACATTTAAGAAGAAATGGTAAGGGGTTCCAAAAAGAAGTCCCAGAACCCCGTAACACCAGTGACAGTCCAGCAAGTCTGAATAACTATTCAAGAGACCTTGTGACCTGCTGCCACCCTGACCCTTTTTTCTCTTACAAGTCTGAATCTCAATTTTTCTCTTTGGCAACAGATTGCTTCAGACAAATGGGTTCTGAAAGTGATTCATGAAGGTTACACATGGTAGTGGAAGGACATTCCTCCTTTCCAGTTGGTCATTCTTTATCCTGCAGATCAGACTATTTTGTTTCTGCCTGTTCTTCACCACATGCTGTCCCAAGGAGTGGTAGAACTAGTTCCTCCTTCCCAGATGGGAAAAGGTTTTTATTCAAGGATGTTCCTAGTGCCAAAGAAAGAAAATGCTTGGAGACCAGTTCTGGGTCTTTCTTTCCTAAACCTGTTTGTGATAGTGCCCAGATTCAAAATGTTGTCACTTTGCAAACTGTTACCTCTTCTTCCTCTTTCAAAATTTCTAACACTAAACTTAAAAGATGCTTATCATCACTTCTCTAGTCATCTAGACTTCAGATATTTCTTAAGGTGTTGTGTGTCTGGATCACATTATCAGTTACGTGCCTTACCCTTTGGACTATCCACTGCACCAAGAGGGTTCACAAAGTGTCTAGTTCTGATCGTAGCTTATTGCAGGCTACATGATATCCACATTTTTCCATTTTTAAATGACTTGCTTATCTTTGCAGTGTCTTTTTTGCATACTATCAGGAATCTCTCTCTCTCTTGGGTGAGGCATCTTTTGCACAAATTGGGATTCAAGAAAACATTCAGAAGTCTTTCTTGACTCCCTCACACAATATTGCATTCCTGAAATATCAGCTAGACACTTCATTTCAAAGAGATTTTCTTCCACAGGAAAAATGGATCTTTATTTAGATCTGTTTATTTTTTATTTGTATTTATCTTTGTTGACTGGGAAGGTCCAACTGGGAAGAGACCATTTTCAGTGGAAACCTGGAGAGAAAAACCCCATCACAATACATTTGTATTAACAAGTGAATTTCTGACAGTTCTCAGAAAAAACTATTTCTCAGAAATAAAAACAAACATAATTACAGGACCGGTATATTCAGTAAAGTGTTTACATCAACAATTATAAGGCTATACTGTTCTTGTAGCTCTAAAGTCTTGAAGGAGGAAAATGTATTGATACTGTGAAAGTGAAAACGTTCTAAAGAAGTTTAGTGTTCTAAAGTTTCAGTGAAGAAAGGGTTGCAAGGAGTTCAAGCTATGTAATGAAGTCATAAAATTATGTAGGAAGTGAGGTTTTAATGTTATGTAGGTTTGTAAAGATTCCAAATGATAAAATGAGGTAAGTTGTAAAATTATGCAGGAGGAGAGGGGAGATATTAACATTGTATAGAGGATAGTGGTAATAGCATATGACTGAGAGAGCATGGTAGAGGTTTATGTCTGTTTAGGCTGCCTGTTCCAAACTGATGTATCTAGAAGGCTTATAACTTAAGTACACTGGAGCTGCATGAGAGAGATGGAGTGGTGGATGTGGACAGTTAGAAAAATAGAAAGATGAGAAGTGTTTAAGAAGGGGGTGAAGAGGGGTGTATTTATTCAAGTGCATAAAGGAAGGTTGTTATGAGTGTAATGATTTAAGTAGAGGAGGGCAAAAAGTAGTGATAAGCAGTAAGAAGTTTGTGGTTTCACTACAGGTCTCAACCTGGTAATGAAAATTAGCATGGCCAGGATTGGGCAAGGTATTGTTTGAGTTGTATTTTATAGCTTGGGAGTTTGTCAGTCATTTTTACTTGTGTAGGGATGGTGTTCCAGAGCTTGGCGATGTAACAGGAGTATACTGAGTTCCTCGATGAATTATTTGCCTTAGTAGACATTTATCACCAGAACAGTGGTCCTGTGTGGGGGTGTAGGGCAATAACGTGTTTTTTTAATGCTGGAAATTTTTCAGGATAATATATCAGTCTGAAAGCCATAACTAACTGAGAGTATGTTATATAGTTGTTGAGCACTAGGCAGTTTAGCTGCTTTAAGGCTTGGCAGTGGTGAGCTCGGTGTGTAGTGTTGGTAGCAAATGTAGCTACTTTGTTGTAAAAGGAGGCTGGATTTTAGTGTAAAGCTTAGGTTTGTAGGGTTAGGTGAGGCACATAAGAGGGCTGGAAGCAAATAGGGTGAAGCTAGGTTTTTGTATTTCTGAGTCTGTAAGGTATTGTATTACCCTGCAAAGGAGTCATGATTCTTGTGAGTCTTTTTAATTGTTTGAAGAACATGTTGATAACATTTAAAATTGTCATCTATTACAATGCCCAGTAATTTAGTATGTGGTACTACTTTTTAATTTTATTTATGGATGTAACCAGTGAATGTTGTTTTTGATTGAGATACTGCTTTGGGGTGAACAACATCAATTTTGTTTTATTGGGATTTAAGGCATAGGTTTGAATTTTTCAGCCAGGTCAATTGAAGAGAAAGAAATGTGAGTGATTTCTTGGAGTCTGTGTGGATATTGTGGGGGCTACACATATTTAAGTTGAACCATCTGTGTATTGTGCTATATTTGCTTGGTCTATGGCAGTGTGAAACTTGTTTATACAAATATAAGAGACGGTACCTAGTGTAGAACCCTGAGGGATACCTTTGGTAACTGGAAGACAGGTTTTGTTGCTATGTGACTGCTTATTGCCTTCCAGACAGATAACTAAGGAACAATTTAAGGGAGGATTGAGAGACCTATAGAAGAGAGTTCATTGAGTAAATGTTAATGTAATAGTGTTGAAAGCTTTGGGTGAGTTTAGGAACACAGCTGACACTAGGTTACTTTCGTTTCTGTGCTGGTGATGGAGGAGCAGTGGTCTTGCTGTGGTGGCATCTGAAACCATACTGTGTTACAGAGAACAGATTATCTGAATTTAGGAGATGTAGAAGCTGAGCATGAATACATTTCTGATGTATTTTTGATAACGGGGGAGAGAGGACTGCAATGAGCAATTAAACTATGTAGATATGCCACCTTTGCATAAGGTATAATAAGGGATTTTTTCCTGGTGGAAGCAATGTGTTTTTCAGATATAGATATATTCATCAGTGTAGACACTAGAAAAGAAATTGTATCTGCAGCGATTTTTAAGTAATCCAAGGGGAGTTGGTCAGCAGCTACGGTGGCTGGTTTTAGCTTATTAAGGAATTTTTTTAATGTTGGAGGTAGGTACTGGGCTGAAGTCAAATAGCTGAGGATATTCAGTAGAAACCGCAGGTACCGAGAAGGTAGTGGAAATATTAATGTTTGTAAGGCACAATATAGTCTATACAAAATGGTTGTTCAACTGTGAGGGAATTGAATTATTACCTCTGATGTAAGGTGGGGGTGGTAGTTTGGCATTTCTCTAAATATAGAAACAATGAACTAACACAGACATAATTATTTTATCTTGTCATGTTCATTCTAAAAATATTTTCATAAAAACTGCCCAGAAGAATTATGTGTTGTTTTGATGTTTACTTTGGAGGATATTATAACAGGTGTGCTTGTCCTGCTTTATTTGGTATTTTGTCCTAGTCCTTAGTTGCCTGAAAAGTTGAAATGCATTTTGTATTCTATACTTGAGTCACTCTTTCCAGGCTTTGTCACACTGTAGCATTGGTTTCTTTGTTTCCTTTGTTAACCATGCTGCAGGATTAGATTTGATCTTTTTTTGACATGTACTGGGGCAACGTTATTAAGAATTTTTAGGAATATCTCCTGTAACTATGTGACAGCAGAGTCTCAGAGCATATATTTTAGTATTTCCCAGTTATATTTTGTGAAGGATTAGATAAAATTGTGTTTGTCAAAAGTTTTTTTGAGTTTTGTACTTGGTTGTAAATTATATTTTTATCTTGGATATTGTAACCTTTGAGAGCGTTGATCTCCACTTACGGTCTCTGGAAAACTACCAGCTGCCCTGGTTTTATTGGGTATGTTATTAAGAATCCAGACTAAGGTTGAATGTCTACCAGTACTTTTGTGGACTATATTAACTGTTGGAATTAACTGTGTAAAGCCCTATTGGTGTATGGAATCAGATGGGGTGTTGCTACTTATAAGCTGTCAGTATATATTTAGGTCTCCTATTATTATTGTTTCATGTTGTTTATGGCGGGATATCTAGTATACATAATTTTCTACAGTGATAAAGTCTTTACTTGGTGATATATTGCTGCTAAATAAAGCATTTTGAGGTGTGATATAAATAGTTCTGCATTATTAAACTGTGGTATCTCCTGTGTGCTTGTGGTTATGTGTAGGGCATTATTGTAGATGCTGGCAAGTCCACCTGCCCATTTATTTGCCTTGTCAAGCCTAATTATATTGAAACCAGGGGGGTAATTTCATTGTCATTTATATCCTTTTTCAGCCATTTCTGTAGCTATGATTATGTCTGTAGAATAATGACAATAGAAGCATGTATGATCATGTATGCCCTGGATTTTATTGCATGTGCTTCTAAGGTTGTTATTTAGAAAGAGAAGGCTGGATTTGGGGGATGGGAGAGGAAAAGAAAATGGTACATTTAATACTGTGCTGTTAGTATGTTTTTGCTTTTATGTGGGACCAGGGTTTGGGTGAATATTTCAACTGACTTTTTGGGTAGAAATTTTGTGAAGAAAATTATATAGCAAAATGCATTTCTGCTTTAGTTTAATTGGATTTTATATGGCAACATACTTAGATTTAAGATCCCTGTGACTGAAAAAGAATAAAGAAAGTTTGCTGGTACAGTGTGAGTGGTATAGTGAATGATAGACATGGTAACTGTTGGTGCAGTGAGTGTGGGTTTGTAGGAGTATTAGTTATATTTAGTAGGAAGGTATGGTAGTTGATAAAGAGTGATAACATGCTGAGGAAGCACACTAGTAGGGTTTGAGTTAGTCGTTTTGTATGACATGCAAGTTAGATTTTGGTACAGATATTAGTTTGCACTATAAAATGTTACTGGGCAAGAATAGTTATAGTTTCAACAGTATAACTTCTAAAAGAACATACTGGGTTGCAGCACTTTAAGTAAATGAGTCAGGAATTGTAGGGCAACTTCTACTGGGTTATGCTCTGATTGTTTTGATACAGTGATAGGTTGAGGAGTGTAGGGTGGAGTTAGGATAGTTTAAAAGTAGAGTAAGAGGGGGGTGGGAATTGCAGCTAGGGTAGGGGAACGGATTAAACCTAAGTGTGGTGAGAGCAAATGGAGTGGAGCCCATCCACTGAATCAGCAATGCAAGAGTGTTGAGAAAAACAGTCAGTAAGCTTTGGCTATGGCATAAGGTAAGAAGGTTTCCAGAGATAATAAGTGTATGAGTTGAACAGTGTAAAACAAAAGCTGAGAGGGAGGGAAGGAGAATTACTGAGAGTAGTACACAAGCTCAAGAAGACTTCTTAGAAGTTTAAATGTGTGGTTAAGTATTTTGTGTGTTAGTTGTAAGATACTGCAGTAAAGGAAGAAAAGGAGGAGGGAGTAGTCCAAAAATTAAAGGAAGGCAAATGATTTATCCTATTCCAGTGGAGTAAAGTAACAAGTTATGTATTGCCAGTTATTTTGGACTTCACAAAACCTGTTAAGCTTATTGCCCATTTATTATGAGCTGTAATATATATACTAGTGATATAGGTGTTGTTTGGGGTTCTGTGGAGTCGCATCCTTTTGTACAGAGTATGTACCATACAGCTACCTACTTCAGGTGAGTGTATATGGCCACTCAGCTATCTCTATAGTCAGATTCTACAAGCTGTAAGTCTTAGCTTATGTTATCTTTACTGAACTACGCACACATATCTACTTTGCACACTCTCTGTCCTTTTAAGGATGGACTTCAGGCTTTGGTGTCTGTTGCTGGACAGAGATCACTTTTATGCAGCCTATGCAGTGTATTTCTAAGGTTTTCAAATTAGACTTCAATTACTACAAGGGAATACCTCTGGATTTTGGGTCTCATGGCATCCATGATTCTCATGATACCCCTGGCAAGTTGGTTTAAGGAGCTGTAAGAGTGGTTTCTTGTGGTCCATTGGTGCAAGGTTTGATTCCCTCAGCCTCCATTGCCTATGTATATGACTCTGAGCAAGTCCCTTAACCAGACACTACTCCTGGGTTGAGTCTGAAAATGATCCATGGAGATCAGTGCTCTACTCCAGAAAATAAATGCAAATAAAATAAAGATATAGTGATGTCTAGAATCTCTTTAGTCCCAGCATCAGTGCTTGGTATCTTTTCAGATCCCAGTACTTCATTTTTTGTGGGAAGAGAAATCTTTTGGTGGAGACAATAGATATCGTTAAATCCAGGTGGTCTCTTCTATCTTCCTGCTCCAAAGCAGTCAGTCAACACAGATGCTTTGGAGTTTGCTTGGGGTGCAGGTTCAGGAGGGATAAAAGTGCAAGTTGTGTGGGACACCAAGGACAGATGCAAGCCCATAAATATCAAGGAGATGCTTGCCCTGGTCAAGGCACTCAACTCTCTGAACTACATTTGGTCCCTGGCACCTCTTCAAGTGGTTACAGACAATACCACAGTCATGTGATACATCAACAAGAAAGGGGGAACCAGGTCATATCCCCTTTGCAAACTAGCCATGTTAGCTTGGGATATAGCTTCACAGTACAGTCTTATTGTACAGGTGTCCTGCATTCCGTCAGAGCAAAACTGCATGGCAGATAAGCTAAACAGGACCAGGGTGGACCCTAGGGGATGAATGCTAGAATCGGGCAGTCTTCCAAGATTTGATCCATCTGTGGGAAATTCCTCAAGTATACCTATTTGCCTCCTGTCTAAACAATCAGCTGGCAAAATTCTGTTCCAGGACTCCATGCAAGAAGGAAAACAGGTGCCTTTTCTTTTCTTTGGACAGAAATGTTTTGTATGTCTTTCCACCCTTTCAATTAATATCCTGGGTACATCTGAAGATTCAGAGCGAATCCCCCAAGATCCCTGTAATGACTCCATTCTGGTCTAGGCAGTTATGCTTCTCCCTTCTTTTGGAAATGGCCAGGGGGAATTACCACAAGCTTCCTCACAGACTGGATCTACTCACACAAGACCAGTGGTGATTGATATAGCCCATCAGTCATGTTCATTTGACTGCCTGGATGATAGGGCCTTAATTCCTTTTAGCTATCTGTCTTCTGAGGATATGCAGCAGGTACTAATGGAAACAAGAAAGCCTGCTACTAGAAAATCATATGTTAGCAAATGGAAAAAGGTTTCTCGTTGGTGCCAACAACATAACCAGCTCCCAGTCAGGGCTAGTTGTTCTCTGGTTTTACAGTGTTTGTGTGTGTTACTGTCTTATAGCCTTTCTTATTGCCCTGTCAAGATTCATTTATTAGCCATTTCAGCATACCTGAACTAATACAATAACTTAGAGGAAAAACAGCTAGAAATACAAATAAATACCAGCGAAAACACTAGTTGAAAATGAATCCAAAAAATAGGCACTGCTGTTTGAAGGTAGATACCACTAATTTATTTAAGCTTGTGTAATGCACAGTGTAGTTTTTCGTCTGTGTGCAACAGACTTCATTTGTCTGTAATGTCTATATTTTTATATCTGTTTTTTAACTGGTGTTTTCATTGGTATTTCATCATGTCTGCCCTATATTCTCCTCTTTCAGTGCAGTCTCAAGTCAAAATGTTCTTTGCATGGGGTTTGCACAAGATGCATCCAAGAAAACTGGTGGCGCCTCTTTGGGATCTTAATTTACTGTTAGAGAAGATAACACTTGCTGTATTTGAACCAGCTAATCTGCCTGACTTGAGTTTCCTAATATGGAAAACAGATTTACTGATTGCTCTGACATCTGCAAAAAGGGCGTCTGTGTTGTAATCTCTTATGGTGAGTCAGTGCTATTTCATTTTCCACTGGAACATAGTTTCTTTATAAACTAATCCTGTGTTTATGCCTAAAGTGGTATCTGACTTTACTTTAAGCCAAACTTTCCCTCTCCTTGTTTTCTTTCCTGGACCTAAAAATAAGCAACAAAGGATACTCCAAACTTTATTTATTTATTTATATTTATTTATTTACATTTGTTGACCGGGAGTGTCCAACTGGACGTAGGTCCATTTTCAGAAGAGGCCCGGGGAGAAAAGCTCCACAGTTAAAATAAACAGACAGTAGTTACATTGGATTACATAGTGATTAACAACATAACATAGCAATTACTTACAACATATTTACAGATGAAGAACACAGTACATCAGTAGACAACTAGAATCTTTATCTGTGAAGTACATAACAGACATTAACAAATGTTAAAATAAGAAGTTCCTGCTGTATAAGTACTAGGCTTATGAGCATCTGGGCTTGCTATAATCAAGGTAGTTAGTGGAGTGGAAAGAAAGGTAGTGGTTGGATGGGGTGGGTGATTTTAGAGTGGGAGTTGCAGGGGCATAGCCAGCATGTTTTTAGGTGCACTTTTAGTAAAGTTTTGAAGTGGGTGCATGATGGTATGGAGGTAATTGTGGGTGGGAGGGAGTTCCATAATTTGGCTATGGTGCAAGAGAATAGTGCTTCACCAGCAGAGTTATTGGCTTTAGTGATCTGCAAGTGATTTTTGTTGCTGGATCTTAGTGGTCTGGTGATGCGATAGGGTTGGAGTAGATTCTGGAGGGATGGGACATTTAGTGGATGGTTTACTAGTTTGTGGGCGAGTGAGAGTTGATACCATTGAAGGAGGTGAGGCAGTTCAAGCCAGCCCAGTTCAGCAAGTGAGAGACAGTGGTGACTACGGTAGGATGCCCCTGTGGCAAATTTTTGCGATTTTGTTGTAGCAGGTTTCTAGCTTGTTTAGATCGCATTGCCTTAGGTTGGTATATATTGGAGAGGCATAAAGTAGGGTGGAGATAAGGTAGGAATTTGCTATTAAAATCTTTGCTGCTTTGGTGAGAAGTTGCTTATTTCTGTATAACGCTCCTAGTTTTTTGTGGACTTTTTTTATGGTCATGGATATGTGAATGTCAGATTTTAGTTTATTGTCTATTTCCACTCCTAGCAATTTGGTGTGTTCAGTTGGGTATGTAGTGGTGTCTTTTGCTGTGATGTTAAAGTGAAAACTGTTTTGAGTATGTTTGGTGGGTTGGAAGATGAGTAGTTTAGTTTTGTTTGGGTTGAGTATTAATTGGGCATCGGATAATCAAGTTTCAACAGAGGAAAAGGCTTCCTGTGTGACTTTTGCAGTTTGGGTAGGGAATGGGCTGAGCAGATGATGGTTGAGTCATCTGCGTATTGTATGAGTGTGCCATGTTTGGTGGCAGAAGCTAGATTATTGGTGAAAACAGAAAAGAGTAGGGGCCCAAGGATGGATCGTTGGGGAACCCCTATGGAGACAGGTAGTTGGGGAGATATGTCAGTCTTCCATACAACGGATTGTTGGCGGTCAGACAGGTAACTCTGAAACCAGTTGGTGACTGATTGAGAGAATGATAGGTTATCAAGGACAAAGATAAGTTGTTTGTGTGGGACCATGTCAAATGCTTTAGATAGGTCTAGGAAAGTAGCAGAGGAGAGATAGCCATTGTTTTTATGCTGAAGGATAGTGTTAGTAAAGGGGAGTAAGGCAGTTGTGGTGCTATGGTTTGGTCGGAAACCATGCTGAGTATTGGAAAGGAGGTTGTTAGTCAGGAGGTAGTCTGAGACCTGAGAGTGTATGCATCTCTCTAGTATTTTGGAGAGTGGAGAGAGAATAGCTATGGGGCAGTAATTGGTTAGTTCTGTGGAGGGTCCGCCTTTGTGGAGGAGAATTATATGTGATACTTTCCACAGTGTGGGAACGTAAGTTTCTGACAGAGATCGGTTAATCAAGATGGATACTGGGTAGGCCAGAGCATCAGCTGCGATTTGTAGGTATTCACTTGGGAGGTTGTCTGCTGCTAATTTGGTGGGCTTAAGTTTAGTTAAGAGGTTTTTATGTTGGAGGTAGGTACAGGAGAAAAAGAGAAAGCAGTGGGGAGATTACTAGTTGAAGGTGTAGGTTGGAGGGGAGGGGGGTTGTGTTGTTTAGCTAGTGATAGTATGGTTTGTGTGAAGTGTGTGTTGAATGAGGTAGCAATATTTTCTGAGGAGTGAGGGATGTTAGGAGGAGTGGTACTGACTTTACCTGAGTGGAGGATGGAGTTTATGGAGGACCATAATTGTTTGGGGCTGTGTTGGGAGGAGTCTCGGGCAGACTGGTAGTATTGGAATTTGTCCTGTTGTATTAGCTTTTTGACTCTATTGCGTAGTTCTAGGAATTTCTGTCTAGTTGAGGGGGTTTTGGTTTTGCGCCAGTGCTCCCAGGCTTTATCCCCGTTTTTCATTTCTGACTTAGTGGTTTTCTGTAGCCATGGGGAGGGTTGTGCTTTGGTTCTGGAAAGTCTTATGGGGGCATGGTAATTAAGGATGCTCAGGAAGGTAGTATTAAAAAATTCAACTGCGTCATCAAGACTGAGGTACTTTAGACTATGCCAGTTACATTCTTTGAGGGATGAGATGAATGTGAGTGGGTTAAAGTTTAGTTTTTTACGTATTTGATGGTAGATGACAGGTTTAGCTTGGTATAGGTATGTTTTTAGTAGGAATGTTGGGGAGTGATCACTGAGGCTATCTGATAAGCAGCCTGATATGACTGGGGGCTCTTACTGACTAGTATCCATTCCAGGGTAGTGTGCTTGCTGGAGTTTTTATTTATCCTGGTTGGTGACTGGACTAGTTGGGTGAAGCCATGAAGGTTTACATGATGGGTTGGATGGTTGCCAGAACAGGATTGCCAGTCAATATTGAAATCACCTAAAATGATAGTTTCTTGGGGGAGATGGTGGGTAGACCAGCTGAGGAGGTTTTCTAGTGGAGGGATGTTTTGGCCAGGTGGGAAGTAACATCCAATTATGTTGATGGTTTTGTTTTGGTTTATTTTGAGGTTGGTATATATTATTTATTCATTGCCTATTTGTGGAGCTGATGATTTTAAGATCTGGATGTTTAGATGCTGTTTAAATATTATAGCTACACTGCCTCCTTTCTTGTTTAGCCGGTCTACTCTTAGTATGACGTAACCTGTAGGGAGTATTTGCTCACTGGTAATGTGACTTTAAACTTTGATGTGAAACTTTTATATTAAACTTTGGATGTCCACAGACAACTCGGGTACCATCTTGACAGAACCAGATATTTCAGATCTTCGGATCAATTGCTTATTTCTTGCAAAGGTAAAAAGAAGGGACAACCTGTGTCTGAACAGACTATTTCCAAATGGTTTTCGAAGGCTACTACCTTTTGTTACACTCACCGTAACAAATCTTTTCCAGGCAGGATCAAGGTCCACCCTACCAGGACCTTGGCTTCATCTATGGCTTTTTGGAGAGTTGGATTCTAAAAATAATCTGTAAGCTGCTACTTGGTCCTCTTTCCATACTTTTACAAAGCACTATATGCTTGATTCATTTTGTAGGTCTAGATCAAGCTATGCTAGGACCATTTTCTAGGGGTTCCTGGACCCTTCTCCTTCCATCGCCTACATATTTTTAGCTATGGAAGTCTACCCATATGCTACTGAAATCTACCCATATGCTACTGAAACTGTGCTCAATATGAAGAACATAGTACAGCCACTCCCTCCTTCCATCACCCTTGTTTTTTGGTGTGTTATTTATGCCAGGGTAGGACATATATTTTTTATTGTTCCTAGCACTGCTGTTTTAGGGCTCAGCCTCCCTCTCATTGCTGTCAGGAAGCTCTGGAGGGCTTCACACCCAAACTTGTCTTTTACTATGCTCAGCTCGAGCTGCTTGACAGTTTGGGTGCATGGAAGGTGCCCTGAAACTTTGGAAGCCATCTGGCTGTTATATATCCTTGGCAAGATATTACTGATATAGCTAAGGATACTGCAGCAGTGATCATTCAAACATCTACTATTATAAGTTCATCTTACCCAAATGTACTTTCTGTTTGTCCTTGCAGGGTGGTAAGTTGGTAGCAGTGTTTTGGATATGTGATCTTTATTTTCTTATACATGTTCATCCTTTTCTGAGTCACGGAGGAGCTAGGGCCTGCCCTGGCAAGCAATAGGAATAAAACATAGAACTATGCAGTCCTTTGTAGCGCCCTCACATACTCAGCAGGTGTGTAAGTAAAACAATTTTTATTTTTGCTCTTCTTCTTATAAACTGGATTTTCCCTCAAAACCTCATTTTAGCATAGTAGCTGAGTGTCAGTAGTGAGAACTTTGTTTTTTTATTCCTTTGACAGTGACTTTCATGGTTTGATTACTGTCATTTTGAATGTAAGAACATTTTCTCATGGTTTATTTCTTTGTAAACTCTAAATAGAGTGATTTTTTTTTTAAATAAATATCTGTCCAGCTTGCCAGAATCTCTTCTCTTGAGCCACTGACACCTGCATACAATTCTTTACTTGCAAACTTCCATTCTTGAGCCTTTACCTCTGCCAGGTACATAGTTGAGCTGCAGGTTTTGTACATAAGCAAGCAAACTCTTTCTTTCCATATAAATAAAGTCATTCTCAAGACTAGCCCCTCTTTCACTGAGTTTAATTTAATACTCATCTGTATCATTCCTTTCTGTCTTACCTCATTGTATTTAGTTTTCTTTTTTTTTCCAAAATTTTAGGTGTTTGAGTCATAGATTCATATATGATATTCCAAGACCATCCCTGCCAGCATTGTCCCTCAGGAAGCACCTTCTTTCTCCAGGAGAGCCACAGCAGTTAGTCCAGGAGTAGATCTGTGAATGCTCACATAGTCATCTAGTTTATGTTTAAAGGAAGATAGTCGCACTGCTTAACTTGTAGGGGAAGTTTATTCCAGAGGGTTTGAGAGGCACCGAAACAAACCTGTCCCTCTAACATTTTTTTTTACTTATTTGTTGGTGAAGATGGTCTCTGGTTCTATTACTAGTGGAGATATTGGACATGTGGATAGCCAGAAGGTCCAGGACAATCTGATCTCTAAGGGCACATAAAGTGAGACTGAGATCTCCCCTCAAATGCATATAGAACTTTAAATAAAGATATAGTGCTTCCAGCCACACTCTGTGGCTCAGGAACTTTAGATGTGATCGTTTTTGTTTAGGAGCCTTTGGGTCTTTCTATTTATTTATGTTTAATGAGAAACAATCCAAAGGTGATATTTTACTAAATAATTGCCCTGATCAGTGTTGAGTATAAGGGAGGGATTACCTCTTTAGAATGTGATGATATTCCTTTGGCAATTAGCTGGACTAAATAAAATGATTTTCTGCTAACCATTGTGACATGATCGTCAAAAGAGAGAGAGAGAGAGAGAGAGAGAGAGCAAGCGCTATCAACCCAAGTACCTAGCTCCCTGACATGTATTAATTTTGTCATTGTGTGTTGTCTATGTAGTATGATAAGGGGAAGGGTTGTCTACTAAAAGTGATACTACACTATTTATCATTTAGTTTGAGCCCATTTTTAGTATGCCAAGAGTTTACTAGGGAGAATTCATACTGGAGGGTCTGGGTGTCACAGAGTGATTTAACATCTCCTAGTGTACAGTTCTGTGCAAGCTTTGTTAGCCAGAGATCTGGCTGTCAACTTGGAAACCTAAGAAGAAGTAAATACCAAAAAGGAGAGGCCCTATCACTGAGCCCTGAGGAATGCTGCTCGTCACTTTCATACTCCCTGTTGAGCCATCTGTAATTCCTGAGTCTATATTAAAAGCTCAAAGAGCCATTACATCGAACACCTCTTCAGTGACACATAAACACCAACTGCACTAAACCGAGAACGTTCAAAACAGCGATTTCTTTCCCTGGAAAAGAAATCGCTAGCACCAAAAACACACACACACAATTTCTAACATACTTAAGTGGGGGGCTTCACCCCCCAACTAAATATACTAATTCCAAGATCGCACTACAGTGGGGTGAAGGGCAATGTCATGGCTCAAGCCAAGTGATTTTTTTCCCTGGGGAAAAAAACACTGACATGAGCCTTAGCTATTTTCAGATTTCGATCTATATGTGTCGGCGAAACGGCATTCGCTGTAATGCCATTTCACCGATCTACTATAGACCCGCAATTCCTACTGTCTGGATTCTGTCTTTCAGTCAGTTTACTATCCATCTTACCTCATCTGGCATAATTTGTAAAGCATTTAGCTTTTGTTTGAAACCAAAATGGGGAATGATATTGAAAGGTTTGGCAAGGTCAAGCTACATCATTTGCACTTCATGGACACCACTACAGCCTCTTCAGTCCTTTTGAAGAAGTTTACCAAATTAAATAGAGTGGGTCTACCCTTCACAAAGATAAATTACTGGGGGTTAAGAAGTGTGTGTTCTTGTAGGTTTATTTACCATTTGCTCAAAGGATTTCTTTGTTTATTAAGTTTTGGAATTTTTGGGCATATCCTACATTGGAGGTATGGGTATCCCACTTTATTGAAGGGCAGTTAATGTCACCCAAAAATAAGAGAGTTTTTGCTGATAGGGAGATCAGTTAGAACACTGAGGTATTTTATGTGGTCATCAGGGGACAAAGAAGATGTTCTGTAACATGTATTAGTTGATAACTAATACTATTTTAAAGTGATCTGTATGTTTTTGCAGAAATGTCCAGAGTAATCAGCAGGTGAAAGACTGTTCTCTGAAAGATTAATTTAAATATAAGCAGTGTTAGTACAGGAGACTAATATTTCCATTTTTTACCAGTGTCTCCTTCAAGATTTTAAAAATATGATTAGTAATTTTTTTCAGACACTTCAAGAATAATCAGTAAGTGAAAAGTCCATTTGTATTTACTAGACATGTAGTTCAGGAGACTATTGAGGAGCCTAAAAAAAGATCCCAATTTCCCTCAGAGCACTTTCTGTTAGTGACTTGCTCAGAATCACACAGCAGGCAAATGGAGGCTAACGGAATCAAACAGGACTGTCATATATATATATACTGTCATATATATATATATATACCCTGGAAATTACCGGCCCATTAGCTTGACAAGCCTTATCTGCAAAGCCATGGAGAGGATCATAATGGACCTCATAAATAAAGACATAGGGAATTTGCAGACTTTGGATCCATCCCAGTTTGGCTTTGTCAAAGGCAGATCATGCCTTCTAAACTTGGTTGACTTTTTCGAAACAGTCACCAAAGCCATTGATGAGGGAAAGGCAGTCCATACAGCCTACCTCGATCTGGCGAAGGCCTTCGATACAATACCCCACTCGGGTATCATTGAAAAACTCATCAGCTTAAATGTTAACCCATACATCACAAGATGGGTTGCAAACTGCCTGAGTGACAGAACCCACAGGGTCAGAGTTGCTGGCGCCATGTCAGACTCAAAGCCTGTCACAAGTGGTGTACCACAGGGCTCAGTCCTGGGCCCACTGTTGTTTGGCATCTACTTTTCCGAAGTACAAGCAAACACAGGAGGGTTATGGCTGACAAAGTTTGCAGATGACTGCAAACTGGGCGCCATAGTAGAAAACACATCTGACACAGATATCCTTCAGAAGGGTCTCACAGAAACGGATAACTGGTGCCAGAGCCATGGCCTAAAGTTAAATGCCAAAAAATGCATAGTCATACCCTTCGGGAAAAACAAGGTTACCCCTAGCTACCAAATAGGTGGCAATCCACTGAGCACAGAAGAAGTTATCAGGGACCTGGGGACCCAGGTTGATAGTAGTCTGTCATTCGACACCCATGTAGCTAAAGTAGTTAGGAAGACCTTCTACATTGCCCACCTTATCATGAAGGGATTCTCATCTAGATCAAGGGAGGTCATAGTCTCCCTATACTCATCACTCATCAGACCAATGATTGAGTACAATGCCCCATTTGGAATGTATCTGACCCGACACTTGCAGCAGCTGGAGAGGCCACAAAAGTTCCTCACCAAAAGGATAAAGGGTCTCAAAATCTGTCCTATGCTGCCCGACTGAAAGAACTCCAGCTCTATTCAGTCGCCACCGCTTGCTCAGAGGTGACCTTTGCCTAACATACAAGGCCATGTCAAACCCAGATTTGATGAATATGCTTCACCTCAAAAATCTAGATCCGTCAGAGCCACAAGGGCGGAGACTTAAACCTCGACACGGCTATTAATAGGACGTGCTGGAGGGATAGATTCATCACCCAAAGACTCCCTATGCTGTGGAATAAAATCCCGGTATATGTGAGGCAGAGCACCTCGCTGGCCTTGTTCAAGAGAAATCTTGACCAATGGATGGGAGATCGCAGATATACCCCAGGGATTACCTCAGTGTCACTGCTCAACAGAGGCACAGCAAAATAATGGGTATAGTTCCCCATACTAAAGGGGTGGCGTAAGCCACAAAACTATGGGCTAGGCTTGTAAATGCCCTCGGGCAGATAGCCTAGTATGAACCTATGAACCTAAATGCTGCACTAGAGGAAGCAGCTTAATAGCTCATAGCCTTAATCCTCAGTGGTAACTGTTAGACAAACTGATTTCTGATACCTTTCTACTCTGAAAGATGTCCAGAAATATGAACAATGCTAAGATGGGAAACTAACTTTCAATTTTGTCCCAGGCTTTTTTGTTTTCATTTGTCTCATGGCTACTTTGAAATGGCTCAGTGCTGAAATTAAACATTCTGAGCAGTTGAAGACAGGACTGTCATATATATATATATATATATATATATATATATATATATATATATATATATATATATATAAATCCTATTCACCATCTCGTTGGTAGATTAGTGGAAATGACTTATTGACAAACATAGCTCTTCTCTGAGGTGAGAGTTGATTAAATTCCCCTATAAATTTCACTCAGGAGAAATCTTTCTGGTATCACCTACTGTCAGACTTCTCTTTTCATTAAATACTGTAATCTCAGCAGGGCATATAAAGATGATGTCACCTAATCAGTTTGGCTTTTTTCAGGTTGTTTGTGTTCCTTGGACTGTATCTTGAATGACTAGATTTTTGAGTTAATGTGTGGAATTAAAATACTACGAGAGCATTAAACACTAACATAAACATCAGGAATACGCTGTCATTGTTATATTTGGTATGAGGTATTTTGATTTGCACAGTTAGTAATTAAGACTGTTTTTTGTTGACAATTCAATTTTTATCTTCTTTTGTGAAGGCTTAATGGATTCAAGAAGCAACAAGAGATTCTTCGACAGAAGCATACAGAGTTCGTGGAGAAGTACAAGATGAAGTACACAGGAACAGATGAAAAATGAGCTTAAAAATGATGATAAAAATGCTGAAGCTACAAGCAATGTAGATTATTAATAAAATATATAAAACAACATGATCAAGAACCCTTAGTTTTATTTATACTGGAAATAGTCTCTTGTCTTGGGTACATATATTTTTTATGCCCTGGCCTTCTTTCTCTTTTTATTCACTTTCTTCCAAGGTTCAGCATACTGATTACTTTCTTTAACTGTCCTGTTGTCACCTGTCTTTTGCCACTTACCTATTGAATAAAATTCACTGGGTCCCTTTTCCCTCATCACTTGCCGTAGAGCAAGCCATTCACAATTGTAAGAATGTGAAAAATGCATGACATTTTTCTGGAGCAGATGGGCTTGTATTCTCTGTGACATTTAAAATATTGCTCTATTTTGTATGACTTATATAATGGAAATTATTTTCAGTAGTGCAGCTCCCTATTTTTCTGAGTTTATTTAGTTGTGCAAAGCTGGAATCGCACTTTAAGTTTTGTAATTGTGCTTTATTTTTGCTGCTTACAGTGGTCAGAATATGAATCCCTTTTGACCAAAGCAGCCAGTTTATTCAGTACCTACTGTGATCTTGCTCTGCATTCCCAAATATCCTGCCATTATATGAATATTCCATCTTTTGTTAAAAATTTTCTGATCTTTTCACTCAAGTCTCTTAGTACTACAGAATATGAGTTTACAATATTCCTATTGGAAGCAATTGTTGTGATAGCTTTCTGACAAAATGAGTCTTCTCATCAGGAAATGTATTCTACTGCAGATGTTCATAGCTTTGCTTATGTAGTTTGACACCAATATGAACTTGCGTATTTCGTGCAGTATATACAGCTTTGTGAAGATGTTTCCGAATATGCATTATTGACCTATCCTTAATGACTTGCTTGATTACTGCAAAACATACTTTTTTATTCCAGGATTACTGGAAGTATGACAAAATGAAGTTGAAATCCAGCCCCCTAATGATTATTAATATATGTATAGAACGTAGCCTGATTATGTCTTGGGTTGCAAACAAAATAAACAAACAAGTCTTTAATACTTTGAATTTTCCCTTCCGCTTGTGTAGTTTTTGAGAAAAAGCTGAAGTTGTCTGTTATAATACTTCAAGCCTAAATTGTGAATGTAGTGATGAGAGTTGTACGTAGTAGCATACATCTTACTTTCCTCAGTGTGAATTTAAAGATACTTTTTTCTGTACACTGTTCAGATATACACTGAATACTGTTTCCTGAATTATATATCTATAGACAGCAGTATAATGCAGGCAGAATTCAGTACAGATCTGTTATTAACCGAGTTTCAGAGCAAGAAAGCATCACTTTTAGGGTACCAGCTGTAAAAATTGCCACCGATGGTGTCATTGTGGCAGATGAGATGTTGCATCCTCAATACTTTTTACTCTGTTGTGTTGTGAACTGGATGGGAGAGTAAATTACTGCCATTGTGGTTGGGAGCTGTCCTTTTGTTAAATGTGTGTGTGTGGGGTCTATATTAGAATGTCGAAACCTCACTTACGCGAATCCCAAAAGGCCAACACATACACAGCAAACGCAAGAACACCGAACATCCTTAAGCGCGAAATTCAAAATATCGAATTGCAGTAGTTGGCCAACTCCACCGCCCTCTACGTACTGCCTACCCAAACAAAATAAATATGAATGTATCACTATATATGCACTTACCTTAACCCACACCCTAACCGTAAGGTCAGTAACTATTGCACATTTACGTTAGGGCGCTAAACCGGATAAGGGAATCTCCTACTGATGTTTTACCTCACTAAACATGGTGTGGACAGCTATGGAGATTCATTATTTTGAATTTTACACTCAAGGACATTCGGTGTTCATGAGGTTCACTGTTTATGTGTCGGCCTTTCGGGATTCGCGTAAGTGAGGTTTCGTCATTCTAATATAGACCCATGCAAGTAAGTGTGTGTGTGTGTGTGTGTGTGTGTGTGTGTGTGTGTAGGGGTGCAATACCACCGGCAATAAAAACACTTTTGTCAGGTTGTTAAGAAATGAATTACTAACATTCTGCATGTCAGCTGCTGCAACTATTACCAGCCAAGTCAATGCTAGTACGAACATAACTATAGGTCTAATAAGCTTTCACAGCATATAACAAGGTCCAATTTCTTGTGTATTACAGACTCTTTGCAAGACGTTTTATGCAGTGCAGCGCCTTTCCAACTGTGTAGTCTCATTATGTGCAAAGAAACGTGAAATATGATTTTTTTAATTAAAGAGACTAGTGTTTTACAGCTCTGTACCATATTAGTTGTCTTATCTGTTGGATACAGAGGGCTCTCAAGTTGAGCTATATGAAGAGACATTGCCCTTAGCAGTGGATTAACCATTCTTCTTTTAAGAGGCTACTCTGCACTGCCTGTCCAGCTTTTCTTATTATTACTTCCAGTTCTTTTCAAGTCCATGTTGTCTGCAACCTTTCATATCTCTAAAAGACTGTGCAGTTAATGCCCATTCCAAAGACACAATTCTGCACCAAAATATCTACTGTTTTTGGAGTAGACCAGCCGTCCCCTTCATCATAGACAATGTAAAACTCTGACAACAGCCACATTTCAATTAGATGATTGTATGCAATCACATGAAATCATCCCAGGTATCACTGGCTACAAACATCTAACTATGCCAAAGTAAACATTATCAGATCTCATTCTTCCCTAATATTTGTTTGCTTGTTTTGTTGAATGTGTTAGTTGCACTAGGCCGCTGGCCTCTTTTCAGAAGTAACATGAGGTGGTATTCATAATGACTGAAGGAAATTTGGCCAGGGTACTGGCGAACTTCCCCTGTTCTTTGTTGGTGCGAAAGACACTGGGAAAGAAGAGAAATAGTGATAGAAGGTGAGCTGAAGGATGGAACATTGAATGCTGATGCAACAGTGGCTCTGTTGATGAAAGGAGAGGAGAACACTACAGTAACTGTGACTGATGTAAGTAAAGATCACAAGTGACTGAAGTGATTGTAATGACCCTCTAGTAGGGAGTGCTACCAGATGAGGATTTACAAAAAATGTTGCAGCAGTCTGAACCAGACAATTGTTTGGCTATTTTGTGGGGAGATATGATGGAAAGATTATAAGAGAAAGAGCAAGCAAAGAACCAGATAGTGGAGTATAACAGTGTCAAGATGGTTGTGCATGAAACAAACAGGAGTGCTGTGGATGTTTGCAAATGGCTGCAAATGAGAAGTCATATGCAGCAGAAAACAAACCTACTACTGAATTATGTGAAGACAAAATCTAAACTTTGGGTATGAATTAAAAATCTATAAAAATGACACAATATTAAACAGATGTGACAGTGTGATATTATGATTGGGAGTAAAGGCTTCAGATGTCAGGGCTTGTATTCTTTTGGGAAAAGAACCATGCTGTGATATAATCTTTGAAACTTTTGCTTTAATGTATAAATTTCCTAAGGGTTCTGAACAGAAGTCATATTATTTTCCATGGTTGAGTTATATATTTACGTCTCAGAGTTGTAACGTGAAAATGGGTGGTAAGTATAGTTAAGAACAAGCATGGATAAAGAAGAAAAATATTTACAGAATGTGTAACACAAGTACAGACTTTTAGAAGATTAGAGAATATAAGGATCTATGGACTGGGGTATGGGATTGTCTAGTTTCATTGAAAAGTAAACATGGCAAGGTAATAACACTTAACTTGTGGTTTAAATGTTATTGACATTAAAGGAGTATTGTGTCAGTAGGGCCAGCCAAAAACATGTTTTTTACTGCAGCTGTGATGGAATTTAATCAGTGATTGTAATTAGTGTATATGTGAACATTGTAAGGAAAGGGGTCACAATAAAGAACTGTAAATCGAAATATGATTGCCACAAAAAGGGACACTTTTGGATGGAATGTGAGGAAAATAAAGTAGTTGGTGGAAATAATTCTGTGCATGATGGTAATAAGGAATTACATGTGGATGAATGTATTGAAAGTATAGCAAATGCTGCACAAAGTATTGATGAAAGAGCCTCAGAATGGGGGTAATGAGGGGGAGGAGCATGATTTAAAGGTGGCACAGCCATTATGATGTGGTGCATATGAATGAGATGCAAAATAAATTTAATGTTTTACAAACACGGGATAGTGGAGGAGGACAGAAAATAAAGTCATTGAATGTAAAAGATAAAAAAGGGAAAGAGGTTACATTATTCCACTAAATATAGTTTTTAGTGGTGTGAAAGTTTGAATGCAGAAATAAGTCTACTGGGTGTTCATTGTTTTAGGAAAAAAATAAGCAGCAATATCAATTACTTTGTAATGGGAAATTGTATGGAATTTTGAAGTTGATCTGTGTTCTGACATTGCTGTTTTATGTAAACATGAATATGTAATACTACTGGACCATGTAATTCAAAACGCAGGGATAGTATCTGTATTTAGTATAAGAAGTAGAAATAGACTCAAGAAAATGATTATAGTGTGTACATATACAGGTGTAGAGGAAAGAAGAGCTAGCACTTAAAGGCATATGCAATAGTTAATATGGATGTTGTACTTGTAGGAGACTTAAATTTTAACATCAGAAAGTGCAGGAAAATGACAAAAGCTGTAACACAATTCAGGGAAATGATGAAAGTAGGCCAATTAAAAATAGGTAAGGAACATAAATGTGTCTATGTATGCTAGAGTCAAAATAAGAAACAGAAATCGACTTTATAACTTTTTCAGATTACTTAATAGAGATTCAAGGAGAGATATTAATGGCTGAATTTACAGACTGTAATGCTTTGTTTTGTTCACTGAACCCCTTGATTCATACTTTCCCATCTACTACTGCTCCAGTGCCTCTATACTTCACTGGGTTTACCAGCACTCCTTTTATCCCCTAAACTAATACCAATTTTTTGGACAGCAGCAGACATTGAAGTCAAGGACATCCTAGAGAGTTTCTGTGACATCTGCTTCAACATAGGGGAGGGGGGATTTTTTTAGTGTTATGACCTATCCTATTGTGTAGACTCACTGAACACTCCGAAGCCGAAGTCTCAATTCCACTGAGAATATAAAGCCCAACTCGATGTGAATGAAAAAATACAGGTTTATTTTACCTTTTTTTATTGTGCCTTCCCTCTGCTGTGACTAGCAAATAAGTAAATGCTAATGTTATACTACAGGAGAAGGGAATAAAGAAGTTGAAAGGAAGAAATAAATATAGAGAAATATTAAAGAAAATGATAAAGAGCAGTGTTGGACAACAGACAGTGATGTTCCTGAAGAAACTTTATTCAGAATAAAATACCTCATGAGCACTTTTGTGTTAACAGACTCTTAAAAAAAGTTTTTTGGTGTAACCTTTGGAAAATATGAAGTTATAAGAATGCATTGAAAGTGTTATTTGAAGAGATGCAAGAAATAATGAAGTTGTGGTAAGTATTTTAAGTTGACATACAAGAAAAAGGTTTACTTAACACAGGTTTGGGAAAACTAACCCAGGAATTCATTAAAACCCCTAGCATGAGCTATATTACTTGGTCTAGAAAAACCCTGCCCCCATGACACTATATTTTGCGATTCAGAAACATAGCTACAACAAGGTAAGATTTCATTACTGGCTAATTTATATGCCTCTGAATTGCAGTTACTACTGCGTATCGCAGTAGTAAAGTTGTGCTTGTATAAGCATTTGCATCCCCTCCCCCAGTCATCCTGTCTCTTTCACGCACACACACACACACACACACACACACACACACACACACCACTGTCCTGTACCTATCTGCCCTCCCGTGGCCCCTCCACCTCCTGATCCCTGTAATAGTTGAAGTGCCATTGTGACATATGTCTCATATGCCCTGGTGGCTACTGTGTTCCGCCCTCCCCAATCAGCGTAATATTTTGTGTGTTAGTATGGCACTTCCATGGTGCCTAGTTTGTCCTCCCACCCCAGTGATGATAATTTATTTACATGCCATTATGGTACAGCCCTGGTGGCTAGTGTGTCCTCCCACCTGGATCACTGTAATACTTTACGTGCCATTATGGTGCTACCCTGGTGGTTAGTGTCCTCCCATCACCATAATGCTTTAAATGCCATCATGGCACTGCCCTAATGTCTACTGATCCTGTACCCCCAAATCTCTGTCCTGAAGGTTGGTGCCATTGTATCACTTTACTGTTGAGCAGTCCCCGATATCTTTTGATTCCCCTCTCCCCACATATCCGCATATTGATGCTTTTGCCATTGTGTCACTTACGTAAAGTGCGTCACTGGTGTCTATTGATTCCCTCCACCTACCAGTCCCAATATGGGTGTTGGTGCCATTAAAGCAATTAATTAACATGTATCCATGGTTTCTAGTGGCTCACCAATCACCTGTTCCTTGTACCAAGGCCGTAGTAGGTAGTTTAACACTGGCTTTTGGCAGTGTTCTCTACTGTGACATAGTGGGGCTGGCTGTGGTGATCTACATGGCCAAGCATTTGCTTGAATCGCTTGTCACGTAGATGCCTTCTTGGAGGTAGTTCCAGGGAGAGAGCACATGGCTAATTATCATATGTCTTTCACCCAGACTACCTCATTAGAATTCAGCTTGGCCATGGAGCAGGCCTTACCCAGTGCTGCACATCTTTATACTATTGCACATACAGCTCCATGTTAGGCTGGTTACTGAATACCAAAGGTTTGCAGCAACATACACATGAAGGCAACCACATCTTAGTACCTTTGTGAATTCCTTCTTAAGTTATTTGAAAAGTGTATTTACTTTTCTGACAGTTTTGGATAAAAAAAATATTACAAACGTCTTTTTCTGTGATTTGTAGATTAAAATTGAATCCCAGTTAAGAAAGATATGTTGTACACTATAATTGAAAAAGGTGGATTAAACTTAAGTAATCCAGTGATTTATTTAGTATCAATACAGTTACTTTAGATATTTAGTATAGTAAAATATGGAGAAGAAAACATAGTGATAAGATTGCTAAGTTTAAGGTATACAGCTATTTAAAAGATGGAGATGATCAAAAAAAGGGTAAAGTTTAGGAAGAAGAAGAGGCACAGGAATGTAAGAAAAAAAACAGGAACAATAGATAAATGTAGTGGATATCGAAAATAGTATAAAGGAATGATATGAAAAAGTTAAAATGAAATTATGGATCCATGGTTATATTTAAGTAAGGAAATTGCTTGTATACACAGGATGAAGAGGTTGTAGATGTATATGATAGACAAGGTTTTATATGGAGACTAGTTTTGAATACGTTGAAGTGATAGGTTCAATGTTATGTAAAGCAATGAATGAAAGAATTATGCAAAATTTCAAGTAGAAGTAATAGTGAAGTGCATTTTCTTACATTGCCCAATGTTAAAAAAATTATGGGACAGGCTGAGAAATTAAAAAAGAAAATACAGGAAGAGTTAACATGGACAAATTTGTACATGGGTGTTATTCGACTGTTCAGAAAATGTTCCAGAAAAATAAATAGAATGTGAATGACTATTGTATGAACTGTACTGGGAAGTTAGAACAAATGCTATTTAGCACGTACTTGTATGAGACTGAAATGTTGAGGAAGACCAGATCTTGTAGAAAGAAGGTTGGAGAGGATAGAAAGTGTATTAAAGATTTAGGGGAAATTGTCCTTTAAATTATACTGTTAACACACATTTGTATTTATTTTCATTTATCTAGTTTTAAGTGTATTAAAGACATGAAATATATTCTGAGTAATGAGTAACATAGTGATAGTAATGTTAATAATAATAATGTTTTAAGTAAAGGACCCCTACTGTTCTTGATAAGTGCTGTGGCATATTTTATGTCCACCTGAGCTGCCACCAATTCATGGAAATGGGACTTCAGTTTAACATTTCATCCTAAGGATCACACAGTTAGGAGTGCAGCACTCCTCTTTCACTGCACTGCAATGTCAATACTGGAAAATCATTTAATTTACCTGGTATGGGAATATAAATTACAGTTCCTGTTTGCAAGGGTAAACCATGCTGAAAATATTCTGTCTGCATCTCCCAAAGTTAACTCTGCTCCTATCATCAACTTCTGAACTATTAACTCACCTTCAAGGGTTATTCTTTTATATTTCCTTTGGCTAGGTCTATAATGGTTGACAAACCACTAGCTTAGTATAAATGCATGAATCTGTAATAGGTAAGATAACTTGTTCTGACACAGTGTATGTTTATAACTTTGTTTTTAGATGCAAAATGAGTTACAGTTGTTAGCAGCTTTCCATGAAGCAAAGTCAGCTGTAATTTTCTATTTGCTTGTAGTAGGTCAAATAAAATGTGTCAAGTTCTCTTTAGTAGGAACCTACTGTGAGCCATTCTACTGATGTTTTATGAAGCACTGACCCAGTACTTACTCTTGGGTAAGTAAAGTTTTAAATCAAGCAAAATGGACCACAGCTTTTTAGATTATCAGTGTATTGATACCTCCTGTGATTGTACAATAAAGGTCAAATTTCTTCCTGGCCACTTTTGAGTTTCAGAAATGTTTATTTTATTTGTAAGTGGTCAAAACTTGAGGATTTTTTCCTGTGAATTGTTGGCTAGTAATTAACTACATACATGCTGAAATCTAGAAGGAGTACCTAAAGAGTATTACTTGCTGCATTCACCAGTGAAGTTAAGTGGCAGACCACATGGAGGAGGGTGCTAAGATTGCAGCTGCAGTCCAGGGCCTGAATAAAGAAACTGGAAGCACTGAGGTTGAGAAAGTCTCTGTGGAGCAGCTAATGTTGGCATTTGAATGAGTGAATGTGAGACTGAAAAAAAAAAAAAAATAAATATATATATATATATATATATATATTTGTAATATAAACTTTATTGACCATCTAACATGAAATTGACCAATTATGTAGTTTGTGTTAATCTTCACAGCAAAGAGGATATAGAGGCCTTCAGTTCACATGCACTGGCCATTGGACAGTTACAACAAGAAAACAGTGACTTAAAAGAGATGTATGTCTCTGCAATTATGAACTTTATGTAATTAAACATGGAAAATATTGCCCGCAAGAAAAATATTTATTTAACTGGCATAACAGGAAAAATAGGAAAGTTTTCACTCTGTGACTTTTATGAAACAGAAGTTTGTTCATAGACCAGTATTAAGCTAGTTACCCTTTTGGGTCATTTTAAGCATAGCCAATTACCCTTTCAAAGGTGAGCATGAAACCCTATGCGTTGTGTCTGTGAGTTAAACACCTTTGCCATTATACTGACCCTCATCCCTGATTTGACCATGCTTGAATGAGAACCTCATCAAGACTGAATGGCTCATCATTTATTTGCACCTGGTGCAAGGGTCGCAGCAGGTTATTCCACACAGGTTTTGCTACATTTAGAGACCTATAAAGTAAAATAGCAAATTCTAACACTGTTAGGGTGACCTGGAAAGCACAGCAATGTGGAAGATAACTTCTTTAAAATGATTATTATGCTTAACTGAGAAAAATAGGATTTGTTTACTTTATGTTTGGAGACAAGCCAGTGCGTTTCTTCATGCTAGTCCCAAGCCCAGATAAACGGGCAGGGTTATGTCAGGAAGGCCATCCGTTTAAAACTTTTGCCAAATGACATATGCGGACAGCAATAAACAGGGTATTGGTGGAAATTGGGCTACTGTTGTCTGAAGGAGAATAAGAGGGGGAAGGCATGCCCAAAGGCAGGAAGAGAGGAGGAAGGTTAGGAGTGTGGTAGCGAGGGTAAGAACTTTGGATGTTGGCAGTATGACTGGTATAGGGAGAGATCTAACTGATATGATGTAGAGAAGGAAGGTTGATATATTGTGCGTGCAAGAGACCAGATGGAAGGGGAGTAAGGCCAGGTTTATTGGAGGGGGGTTCAAATTGTTCTGTCATGGTGTGGAAGGGAGGATAAATGGGGTATGGATTATGCTGAAGGAACACTATACCAAGAGTGTTTTGGAGGTGAAAAGATTGTCAGCTAGAGTGATGTTTATTAAGCTGGAAATTGATGGTGTGATGATGAATGTTAGTGCATATGCTCCTCAAGTTGGGTGTGTGATGGATGAGAAAGAAAAATTTTGGTGTAATTTGAAGTCGTGGTGATTGTAGCCAAGGATGAAAGAGTGGTGATTCGAGTGGATTTCAGTAGGCATGTTGGTGAAGGGAACAGAGGGGATGAGGAAGTGATGGGTAGGTATGGTGTTAAGGACAGGAATGCAGAAGGTCAGATGGTAGTGGATTTTGTGAAAAGGATGGACATGGCTGAGCACAGGTGACATACAAGAGCGGAGGAAGATGCATGCAGGTGGATTATATCCTATGCAGGACGTCCAGTTTGAAGGAGATTGGAGACTGTAAAGTGGTGACAGGGGAAAGGATAGTTAAGTAGCATAGGATGATGGTCAGTAGGATGACATTGGTGAGCAAGAAGAGGAAGTGTGTGAGGACAGTGCCAAGGATCAAATGGTGGAAGTTGAAAAAGGGTAATTGTGAGGAGTTCAGGGAAGAGTTAAGACAGACACTGTGTGGCAGTGAAGAGTTACCAAATTGCTGGGTAAGTCCTGCAGAGCTGGTAAGGGAGACAGCCAGAAAGGTGCTTGGTGTGACATCTGAACAGAGGAAGGAGGACAAGGAGACCTAGTTGTAGAACAATGAAGTATAGGAGAGTATACAGAGAAAGAGGTTGGTGAAGAAGTGGGATTGTCAGAGAGATGAAGAAAATAGGAGTATAAAGAGATGAGGCGTATGGTGAAGAGAGAGGTGGCCAAGGCTAAAGATAAGGCGTATGGAGAGTTGTATGAAAGGTTGGACACTAAAGAGGGAGAAAAGGACCTGTACTGATTGGCTAGACAAAGGGACCGAGCTGGAAAAGATGTGCAGCAGGTGAGGGTGATAAAGGATAATGAGGGAAATGTACTCACAAGCAAGGAGAGTGTGTTGAGCAGATGGAAAGAGTACTTTGAGGGGCTGATGAATGAAGAGAATGAGAGAGAAAAGGTTGAATGATGTGGGGATAGTGAATCAGGAAGTGCAACAGATTAGCAAGGAGGAAGTAAGGACAGCTATGAAAAGTGGAAAGGCTGTTAGTCCAGATTACATACTTGTGGAAGCATGGAGGTGATTTGGAGAGATGGAGTTTTTAACCAGATTGTGTAATGAAATCTTGGAAAGTGAGAGGATGCCCGAGGAGTGGAGAAAAAGTGTTTTGGTACCAATTTTAAGAATAAGGGTAATGTGCAGAGCTGTAGTAACTACAGAGGGATAAAATTGATCAGTCACAGCATGGAATTATGGGAAAAAGTAGTGGAAGCTAGGTTAAGAAAGGTGGTGATGATTAGTGAGTAGCAGTATGGTTTCATAACGGCAAAGAGCACTACAGATGCAATATTTGCTCTGAGGGTGTTGATGGAGAAGTATAGAGAAGGTCAGAAGGAGTTGCATTGTGTCTTTGTGGACTTAGAGAAAGTATTTGACAGGTTGCCTAGAGAGGAGTTGTTTGGTATTGTATGAGGAAGCTGGAAGTGACTGAGAAGTATGTAAGAGTGGTAGAGGATATGTACGAGGGTAGTATGACAGTGGTGAAGTCTGTGGTAGGAGTGATGGATATGTTTAAGGTGGAGGTGGAATTACATCAAGGGTCAGCTCTGAACCTTTTCTTATTTGCAATGGTGATGGATAGGTTGACAGACGAGATCAGATATGAGGCCCCATGGACTATGATGTTTGCGGATGACATTTTGATCTGTAGTGAGAGTAGGGGACAGGTTGAGGAGACCCTTGAGAGGTGGAGATGTGCTCCAGAGAGGAAAGGAATGAAGGTCAGCCGGACTAAGACAGAATATATGTGTGTGAATGAGAGGGAGGATGAATGGTGAGGATGCAGGAAGTGGAGTTGGCAAATGTGGATGAGTTTAAATATTTGGGATCAACAGTTCAGAGTAATGGTGAGTGTGAAAGAGAGGTGAAGAAGAGAGTACAGGCAGGGTGAGGTGGGTGGAAAAGAGTGTCTGGAGTGATTTGTGACAGACGAGTACCAGTAAGAGTAAAAGGGAAGGTCTACAAGAGTGTAGTTAAACCAACTGTTCTAATGATTGGAGACAGTGGCATTGACAAAAAGACAGAAGTCAGAGATGGAGGTGGCAGAGTTAAAGCTGTTATGTTTTGCATTGGGTGTGATGAGGATGGACAGGATTAGGAGTCAGTATATTAGAGTGTCATCTCAGGTCGGACATTTGAAGACAAAGTCAGAGAGGCAAGATAGAGTTGGTTTGGACATGTTCTGAGGAGGTATGCTGGATATATTTGGAAAAGGATGCTAAGGATGGAGCTGTCAGGTAAGAGGAAAAGAGCAAGGCTTAAGATAAGGTTTATGGAAGTGGTGAGAGAGGATATGCAGGTGGTTGGTGTGACAGAGCAAGATGTGGAGGACAGGAAGAAATGAAAGCAGATGATCTGCTGTGGCAACACCTAACAGGAACAGCCAAAAGAAGAAGATGATGTTTGTGGGACTGTACTCTGTAGGAACTGAAATGCTCATGTTGTATCTGTCATTATTCAGTGTTTATGTTCCAGCTGGTTTTAAGACTGTTGTAGATGTGCAGGAAGATTTGCAGACTTCCATTCAAGCAGAATATTTCTGACATCAGGGACTACTGAAGAAGGATGTGAACTTTGAGGGAAGTAGCTAAGACTAAATGCCAAGCTCTGAAGCAGTCTGTTAAACAGGATGTTTTCCCATTATTTTGTGTAAAATGGAAAAATGTCAACAAGCATCAATGACTGCTGATATGATGGATGAGTGAAGAACACATTTTCACTGAAAATGACAAATGTTAAAGATTTTTCTTCATTTATTTTGCAGTTTATGTTTTAAGGATGTTTTTTGTCTTCATATATAATAACTGCAGTCATCTTGCAACTGCAGATCAGTAATGAGTGTACATTAGTCATGGTAAGATGCAAATGACTTTTTTGATTTATAAATAAGATTTCATTCATACTTAAGATTAGATGATTTTGAGGGGCTAATATGGATGGCTATACTTTTGTGAGCATCCAGTAGCCATTCCTTAATTTTATAATGCTGTTACTATTTTGGGGGTTGCATAAAAGATTGTAATTTATACAATGAATGACTCTCTGATCTAGGGTTTCAGATGACTACAATCTTAGTGATGGTATATTATAGTTAAAGAACTGAGTAAAACATAGTAGCATAGTAGTGAGTGTAAATCCTAGAACAATGTGTCTGTAGCTTGTATTTACTAAGGAGTACTTCCTGACTGATAAATGAATTAGTTAAGTTTAATGCAGTCAGCTAACTATTTTACTAAATTGTTAGAATAATGATGATGGTGGTGAAAGGCAGGCTTATGACATAAATGAACTCTTTAAGACTATTTTGGAGACTTACCATCTTGGGTAAAATTATTACTGAATAGTTTATATTTTGTGGTTCAAAAAGTGTTTTAGAGTTTTACTTAAACAAAACAAAGCACAAACCACACTAAAATATTAGGAGAGAACTGCAGCCAGCTTTAAGTGTACTAAAACTTTATTTCCACTTTTCATCCACAAAAAGACCTCATCAGAAAAATAAAATTACACATGGAGTGCACTATTTAAATAAACCATATTCCAATCAAAAACCACATTCAATTAATCAATAAAACCATTTTTAAAGCAGAATCATACTAAACCATACAAAAATGTAATTTTAACATTCATTAAAATGCATTGACCAATGGTTAAATTATTCTACATCTTTAAATAAAAATTTAAACAAAAGCAAGTTAAACAGCCTGTACAAGATATATAAATAACATATACAAAATGTAACTTACACATGTATGTGTAATAAAAAATAATAAATATGAAAAACTGTATAACTGCTGCTATTAATTCTGACCCTTCTATCCTTTAGAAAACACTTAATATTGATAAAATTGTGCAAGCCAGGGAACTTATTAGCTTTCAAAATAATCTGACATACTGCTTCTTTCTTTTCTAGAAGATTCTTATAATCACCTCCCCTTTTAGCATCTAACACATGCTGTAGAACAAAAAAAAACAAGAATTTTTTGAACTTAGCACAGACTAAGCTCTGTATGTATAAAGCATTGCCAGTGTCTTTCTTTTTGATGGCATATAAACATTATTTTGTTCTTTTGTTGAGTGCTCTAGAAATCATTCCTATATAGAATGCTTCTCACCCTGTAGAGATGCTGAAATAAACAACCCTCTTGGTAGTACACGTAAACCTTCCCGAGGCTCTAAATCTTATCCAAATGTGATAACATAATTAAGGCCTCTTCATTGATAAACCTACAGGCACTACAAAAACCACACCTGTGGGTACCCCTAGGTTTGTCAGAAATGGTTGCTGTCTCCAAATTATTGTGTTGTAATAATGTTTTTTTATACACACATGAGGATTGGACAGTCAAATTTGCATGGGTACATGATGGGGGGAGAGGAGGTGAAGAATTTGCTTTTTGTGGATGAATACTAATTTATGAATAAACCTGATGAAAATGTACTTCATGTTTTTGCATGATTAGGTGACTGATTTCCTAGGAATGTAATGTTATTTAAAAAAAGATAGAAGCCATCACTATAAATAATAACCATGTATATTTTCAAAGGAACAGTTGTTAATTTGTAGAGGGGCTCCTTATTTAAAATTTCAGTGCATTTTCAAGGAATTGTGAGCTTCAGGGGAAAAGAGGTTTACTTCACAACAAATATAAAATAAAAAATAAAAGATAAAATCCAAGATATAAATGACCAGGATCTTCCACAATGAAAATGTAATTCAACCTCCCTACATCCTAGTTTTAAATGCTCTTTTATGTTCGCCTACATAGAACATTCCACATGGTCATTTTAATGCATACACAAAACTTTATTGCATGAAAACTTCGCATTAGGTTGAAAATGTATCCCATTAATATACTGAAATGTCCTACTTGTATACTGACACGTTATACATCTACCACATGGATATGTTCCCAAAGAATCAGGATTATAACTCAAACCTATACTAGGTCTTATAAATCTAGCATGAACTAGCATGTCCTTTATGTTTTTACCCCTTCTGAATGAAAATTTTAGATTCTTATCAAGTATATCTACTAAATCCCTGTATTTAAACAAGGAAGTCCAATAGAACTTGATAGTTTAACTTCTTCTGCCAACAGATCATAAGTCATAACTGCATATATTTTTCTTAAATTATGATTTTTTTAATCTGTCCTGATATTTATTATAACCACTAACAAATGATGCCTTTACTAACCTTATTTAAGGATAATAGCACTTCATCTGCACTATAACTCCTTTTAATAAACAACTGTGATGTTTTCTGTAATTCAATATTTACTTCATCAGTGCTATTACACAACCTCCTTACCCTAGTCAATTCTCCATAGGGAAGAGATTTCAAAAGATGTGGAGGGTGACAACTGGTAGCATCCAAAAAATGCAGGCCATCCTCAAATTTCCGGTATACTTTGGTGACAGGTTTTCCCACTTTTACTGCCTTCTAGACTAATATCCAAAAAGTTCACTTTATTTCCCAACTGGAAACCATCAAATTTAAACATAAACCTATTTTTTGGAGGTCATCCAGAAAGTTTATAACTCCATCTTTGCCCCCCTTACATATAAAAATTAAATTGTCAATATATCTATAATATTTGACCACATACTTTTTAAAACCTCTATTTGATAAAGAAATTCAAGCTCAAAGAATTCCATCATAATATTGGCATACATAGGGGCAAATACTGCCCCCATGGCTGTGCCCTTCAACTGGTGAAATATTTGATTGTCAAATTTAAAATAATTATTCTTCAAGCAGAATTCTACTAATTCTATAACATAGTATGCGAGGGGACTATCGCCCAAGGTATTGTGCAGAGCTTCTAACCCATACTGTGACTAATACTTGTATAGAAACTTTTCACGCATGCTGTTAACCAGTACATATCCTTAGTCCATTTCAGGGGTACTACCTGGTCTAAAAACTCAGCACTATCTTTGATAGAAGAACTTTGTTTAATGACATATGGCAAAAGAAAACCATGCAGAAATATACCCATGTTACTAAGAAAATAGTTACATGCCAACACTATGGGATGACGTGGTGGATGCAAAATGTCCTTATGTATCTTGGGCAAACAGTAAAGTTTTGCCATCTCACAATTGTCAATGTTAAATCTTTTAGCTACATCATCCTTAGTAAAATATCCCAAACATTTTCCCTTCTGTAATAAATCTTTAAATTTATGCACATTTGTTTCATATTCCCTAGCAGAGCACATTTTGTAAGTTTCAGCATCATTTAAATGATCAAGACACATCTGTATATATTGTGAAAAATGCATTAATTTATGCATTAATTTATGAGTAAACCTGATGAAAATGTACTTCATGTTTTTGCATGATTGGGTGACTGATTTCTTAGGGTTGTAAGGCTATTTAAAAAATATAGAAGCCATCACTATAAATAATAACCATGTATCTTTTCGAAGGAACAGTTGTTAATTTGTAGAGGGGCTCCTTATTTAAAATTTCAATGCATTTTCAAGGAATTGTGAGCTTCAGGGGAAAATAAGTTTACTGCTGCTTATGCTGTCTGTTTTTAGTGTGCAACTTTTTTGTTTAGCAAATGACCATTACTGTTTGTGTTGTAAAATTTAAAAACAGTGTTAGTATCACAACAGGCAGCATACTTGCCTTTGGTGCAGAAGGCTGTGGTGTCTACTACCACACCTTTATTTATTTATTTGGCATTTGCTTAGGACTGAGGAGAAAAGCTCCAGATACATATGGTTAACAGACAGAAAAACTAGACCGACATAAGATTCAAGCACAAATATGAAAACATTAGTTTGTCAGAAGGAGAACTTAACAGACATAATAAAGTCATAACATTCAAGCACAAATTGGAAAAAAAACTACACATTAGTTTGTTAGAATAAAAACTCAACAGACATAAAATCATATTGGTCATGCATAAATTGTATAGAAAGCCTGCTAATAGGAAGATGCAACATTATTTACATAATAGATTATCATGATTATTAAAATTCTAGAGCATAAATTATATAGAAAGTCTGCTAAAAGGAAGATGCAGCATTGTTTATATAATAAATGATTATCATAATGATTTTTAAAATATTAGTCATGCAATATGGTAGTAGATTATATTGGTTAAGGTGTAGGGTAGTACGAGTTGAGAAGGTTAGGGTGTGATAGAGGGGATAGTAGGAATAGATGTGGAAAAGGTATGAGTGTAACTTCAGGGGAGTATGTGTAGAGGATGTGGAGGGTAGGGTAAGTTAGTAGTGGGATAGACAGAGTAGAGGTTGAAAAAGGTATGAGTACCTCAGCCTGGGCTCATACAGGAGGAAATTCAAGCTTTGCTGAAGTATCCTTTTATAGACGTTTTGAAGGCATGCAGGTTAGTAGCAGTTTTGATAGTTAAAGAAAGGGAGTTTTGCCACAGAACATAAGTAAAGGCTTTGGCTGGGGTTTTGTTAAGACATGTAGATGGATTGCTCATACTCTGGTGTACTTTTTTTTTTTGGGGGGGGGGGGATGCTGCAGTCCAGAGTGTGTACCCCTTTGGCTGAGATGGCTAATAATTATGAACCTGTTGTGGATTTAGTAGACATTCCCTACTAGCTTACCATTTTTTTTAATGTAACGTAGGCAATTTATTGTTCAAGGGCAGCAAACACTGAATTTGTAGATAAAACACTGAAATGTAAAGTTGTTTGCCAGCAGCAACCTCTTCATTAGTTACAGATCTCTTTAAAGTTGATTATTCAGATAACTTTTATTTCTGCAGAGATTTTGTATATTGACTGATATTGGTGGATTGTAGTTACAAAAATTTGAGTGGCCTTTTAAGGTTTAAATGTTCTGAAATAAGCAGTTTTGTCATTATTGGTTCATATGTTTTGTTTCCGTGCTCTCTGGAAAAATGTTCAAAACTATAAATTTAAAAACACTTTAACAAGTGTTGCTGTATTCTGCAAGGAATATAATTTAATACAATCAGGAAAGTAAATCAAAGGGCACATGCATGTATACATGGTTCTAAAAATGAGTGCAAGGAGGCTATGGTTTGAAAAAAAAACAAAGGTAAGCTTAATCTGCCATTGGCCAAATGATTTTCTTTGAATGTGGGTTTCATTGCCGTTTCAACGAATGTGAGTTTCAAGGTCAGAGAAGTTTACTCTTCATGCCAAGTCTGTTTTAATTGTGAAACTACATTGTTTTGTTTAGCAAATGGCTATCAGTGTTTGTGCTCTAAAATGTAAAATAGTTTTAAATTAAATCCAAGTACCTGTAATTATTGTAGAAGTAAAGAAAAAATAGTGTACACTGACATGTTTAAACAGTGTTTATGGTAATCGGGGTGAAATAACCAAGTAATGGGACAATGGAAGGGCTGCGGGGGAGGGGCTGCTGTGTGTTTGTGTAGGGGGCCTGATCCATTACCCTGCCTTGGGCCCCATTTGACTGGCTCTGATCTGAATGATGCAAATTCTGAAACTAGTGTGGTTGTCATTATTTATAAATTGTAATTCTTGACATTTTTCCAGATAACCAGACATTTTAAGACAAATACTTCAATGCATTATAAAAACATGGATATTCAATGACATCAGAGACAGTTGATAGGTATCATTCGTTCATTTTATTTATATATATATATATATATATATATATATATATATATATATATATATATATATATATACGCACATACATACACACACACACACACCAGCCAGCCAGCCAGAGAGAGAACCACTGTTTTGTGGAATAGACAGTACCTTAGATTTTTTAGAGTATATCTGAATGCTGTACACTATCCAAATGCACCACTGATCAAGACAAACTATAAGACAGGAAAAAAGCCCTCAAACCTAAACTAACAAATATAAGAGTAAATTACAAACCAGGTAGTAAGAGAATCATAATCAGAAACTGAAAATTACAGAGTAATTCAACTGGGTTTCATCCAGAGTTGAACAGATTTACATTTTACAGTTGGATGGTCTGTTCATGATTTCAGGTGTCTGTCATTCTCCATACTGAATAGTCAGAAACAGCCCACACTACGAAAAAGTCCAATATTTATGAAGTCCAATAATTAGGAAGTACTTTTCTGAAAAAGAGAGAAAATATTGAAAACAATGCATTTTTTATCAAACAAATGCTGTTCTATAGATAGCCATATGAAGGACTTGTTTATATTCTATACTGCTACAAGAAACACCCATTTGTTGTTACTGGATGATCAACCAGACGCTTAGATTCAAAGGCATTAAAAAATACATTTTAAAATTTAACATTGCTTGTTAAAATGAGTCTCTCTCAGAAGTTTAAGCTCTTCAGCCAGTGACCATTGACTGTTGACCTTTGGAAACACTTTTATTTTATTTATTTATCTTTTGCTAAATGGGTTAGTCCCATGAGGCCGATGGGGACTACAAAAGTGGTATTTGTATTATTATTATGTGAAATTTGGTTAGGGGAAGGATCTTTTACATCCACCTGAACTACCATCAACTCAAGCAGATGGGACCTCAATTTTGTATCTCATCTGAAGAACAAAAACGTTTTCTTCCTAGGCATATCTTAATTCCGAAAAAAAGAGTATGCTAGGGAGACATTGCTGTGATTTGCAGTAGTTTTTACTGCACTATCTCTAGTGATGAAAGAGCAAACTCAGCATGCTCACTGGGAACTCTTTTAGTATTTCCCTCCAAGATGATCATGCCACAAATGCTTTCTTCTTAGGACAATATGTTCATCTGAGTTGAGTATTCCTAAACTGGACACTGTTACCTTAGAAGTCCTTGAAATCAAATATTCCTAGTGGAACTCAAAGTTATGTACCTAGCCTAATGACAGTAGAGTGACTAATGCAGGTAAAGAGGGGAGCAATAGGATCTCAGTAGCATGCCTTACTGCATAAATGTTCTGTAAGTCCAAAATTCCAAAATACTTGTTTGGAAAACCCAGAAAAACCCAGACGTATTTCAAACTTCTTATTATATTAGGAACTGTCTGCTCATACCCCCCAACTGCTCATCAGGGCATATTTTTGCCAAAGTACTAAAGATAAAGATGGGATTTTAGTCCTTCTTTCCTCCCCTGTTGATGCTTGATCTGATAATCTTGAAGATCCTGTTTCTTGTACTTTCATTCTATATTATACTTTCAAAAATGCTACTGCCCATTTTACTTTGTCAAAGTCCACCAAAAAGTAGAAAACTATCTAGTCTGCAAGGTATCCAATTAAAAGGCGTTGCTCTGATCAAACTAGGCAAAAAAAATATGGAAAACGTCATCTATGAGTGCAAAGCAAGCTACATTAAAAACCTAACTGCCTTGAAAATGTACAAAGAAGCCCATACAAATTAATTCCCTAGTGAGGCAATTATGCACCTATACAGGAAAGTGGTGTTAGTATGGGCAAATT
This sequence comes from Protopterus annectens, assembly GCF_019279795.1. Lineage (NCBI taxonomy): Eukaryota > Metazoa > Chordata > Ceratodontiformes > Protopteridae > Protopterus > Protopterus annectens. Next base: position 311,909,595 of record NC_056738.1, read on the forward strand.
CCGGATATAGAAATACTCCCAGAACTTTGTGATGCACTGAGAATGGATCACAAAACAAAATCATCAGAAGTAAGCATTATATGCTCTACCTTGTTAGACCTACACCACTACCCCATCCTATACATTTTTTGTAGTGCTGAACTTCTCATCTTTTCTCTCAAAACAGGCAAAAACAACACAACACATGTAATAGCTGTGTAGGTACCACTGAATAACAACATACTAGCTCTGGAAGAAATCCTTCCTGATCCAGCATAAAGTCTTAACACAACTTACAATATTAGGTGATGACAACATAGACTGAGCAAACAATGTTTTAATAATAAAAAAATCAATCTATATATTTATATGGATTTAGTTAGCTGTAAACAGCATACCAACCTGATTGAGCAAAAATAGTAACAAGACTTCTATTCTTGGTTGGATCTTAATAAATAAACCCAGCAAAATTCTACATACCAGCATCCTACCTAGTACATTAAGTAACCATCACCATAAATATTCCACAGGAAGCCTTACCAAAACCTTCAAAGCTCACTTCTACAACCTAGAAGGAAATTACTCAAATTTTAACAGTAACATTTTAAGTCAAGACTTCAGTACTGTGAATGTTTTTTCCTGTTAACTTTCCTCCTAGACAATACTGTATTGTATTTCAGTATCCAATTGCAAAACATACTTAATGCACTCCCCCTGGTAAGGAAATTGAGGAATAAAGCCAAATCTGCAATATTGCTATAGGTTATAATAAGAGCAAAGGACAAACTGTGAAAAATGTGGCTGTTGGTTATCCCCCCCCCCAAAAAAAAAAAAAAAAAAAACTTTATAACTACTGCAAGATGAGAAATCCAGGAAAGCAAATTCCAACAGATAAGGCAAATAATAATTTTCAACATGCCCATCACAACAAGCCTAAGCAATTCTGGTCAGTTGTAAATACTCTCCTTAGGACAGGTAAGACCGCACAACCTAATCCATCTCCAACCTTCACAAAGACAATAAATGAAGACTTCACTAAACATTTTATCCCTTTAGTATGCTCCTTAATCCCATCAAAAGAGACCATTACAGATACAGCAGTTCTCCACACAACTAGTTTTCAGTCAACAACCAGTTCCCATCTCCCTGATCAAACAACCATTTTCCAAACTTAAACTTACTACATTGGCAGCAGATAATCTCCCTAATGAGTACCTCAGAATAGCCACGGTTACCCTATCCTATCCCATATCCTTCCTAGTTAACCACTCAATTTAGGAATCTTATTTCATAAGGAATATATTTCCCAAGAAATGCATCAGTGCCATAAACCACATGAACCGACTGTCAAGAATTCCACAAGGTAGTGAAATAAATGAAGAACTTTATTAGAGTAAAGCACCGTAGTCCAAAAAATCAGGACTTCATCAAAACTGTTTTTACAAGATGTCACAGGTTTAAATAACCCATTTAGTAGTCACATGACTAAACAATTACTTCGTTTAAAGTGCATTTGCCTACTAAGATTAAAAAAATTAACATTCAGTTGTTTAAAATACAAACAAAACAATTATTAAGTTAATTATAAAAGTAACATTCTAATAGAAGGAAATGTTTTTATTTTTGTTAACATCCCATCATCCCAAGGAACTTAATTAAAAACATGTAGTTATTTATAGAAAACACACATAACACAGTAAATCTCCACATTTGTTGAAGTTCATAATTTGGCAGCTCTTAATATTAACACACTATTAATAGATGTGGTGTCATGTAATCCAGGAACCTTGCCTGCATTAAGCCACAGTTAACATATCATTTCTATTTACTCTAATTTCAGTTCCCATGGGCCTCCCAAGGGTTGGGTGAGAATGTGCTTGAACAACAAACAAAAACTATGAGTACTATTTATACTGAGGAGTGGTTCTGAAAAGTGTATTACTGTGATTTTTATTTTTGTCATAATTGTGTTCGTAAATATGCTTGTGTATGGTTCTATCTGTTTTAATCACATAACTATAGTGACAGTAATCACAGAAACATAAATAGACCACTCATTTTATGTTACATGTATATTTTCCATTAAATATTAATTCATTTTTAAAGTGTTAAGCTTCAGTTTTGGTCCTGTATAGATGAACTTAACTGTCTACAATGGCCACATTTCACTAGATCCTTTATGTTGCTTGTGCTGCCTGCAATTCTAATTTTTCCTTTATATTTACAACCTGTTATATGTAAAATCTGGCCTTTCAGCCAATGTTTCTAGTGCTCCATAAAAACAACTAACATTTTTCCAGATCTGTTTTATGATACTTTTTATAGTGTTGGTATTAGACACATACTTGAGTACCACTGTTATGTTGACATTGCCAGTGTTAACAGATGCTTTTTTGTACCAGGTGTATGTATGCCTGTATGCCAGCAATATGTTTTCAATTCTCTTTTTTCCAATGAAGTTCTGATTTTTTGGACAAGACCACTTAACTCTAATAAAGCTCTTTGTTTATTTACTACTTTGTGGAATTCTTGAGAGTTGATTTATGTGGCTTATGGCACTGGTGCATTTCAGTTTGGTTCTTAGTTTCTTGGCACTGGAAGAGCCTTTGTGTTTGTGTTTGAATCATATTTCACATCCCTACAGAAAAAAATCATGCATCATCTCTTTTCACAAAGAAAATAGACCTATTCAACTATCATCTCATTGACATCCTTCCCACACTATCCAAAAATTCTAGAAAATTTCATTCGTCAGCAAGACATATCTAACAGCCTTTTTCAATTGTCCTCTCAACTCAGTTTTCAACTTAATAGCACTGTCAGCCCTGTTGTCCAAGCTCAATACCATAAACAGCCAAAATAATCAAAGATAACCTGTCTCTGCACTGTTCATTGACCTCTCAAAGGCTTTTGATACAGTGTCCCATCTATTTCTACTCTGTGGGCTATGTGACCTGGATCTATCAAGAAACTATTAACTTGTTCACTGGTTACCTTTCCAGTAGGTGCTAGTGCAGACAATGGAAGTATTACTTCTCATCTTTAATTCCAATACAAATAGACATCCCCTAGGGTTGCATATTAGGTCCTCTGCTATTTAATGTCTTTATAAATGATCAGTATATAGTGACTAAGTAAGCTACCCTCATTCAGTATGCAGATAATGCTCAACTATGTCCCTATCCAAACTAGAAACAAGTCAAAAACCCTTTGCAATCATAGAACCCTGGGTAAGAAATGCACAACTACTACTAACTTCACCAAAAACTAAACTGCTCCAATATACCCCAAACCCACCCTGCAATGACAAAAGTTCCTTTATTACCAATTCCTCAGAAAAAAACAAAAAACAAAATTGAAGTCATATCCCACAAAAAACCTCTAGGAGTCATCATTGATAATCTAAATTTGACCACCATATCAAGTACATCATACAAAATGAGCTAAATGCTTCATTACTAACACTGTCTTTATTACAACAGCTAATTCATTCATACTTTCCAGTCTCCTATATACATACCCCAGCCTTATAAGCCCCCAGTCCACTCAACCACATAAATTCGAAACATGTAATAAGGTTGCAAGATATGCTTCAAACACACCGTATAAGACTCATCAGTGTAATACCTTAGAGTTGCTACATTAGAAAATTCTCTCCAGCAGACTTCATTTTATACAATTGCAAGCAGTAAATAATCCCTTCAAACATTCCATGTCAACAAATGCAGATAAATAGATAGTTCTCTGGTACAATTTTTTTTTTCATGGTGGTCACTGTAACAGTAACTAATGTGTTTTGGATTATACCCCACATAAAACTTCATTCCAGACAGAGTTTTCATGAAGACTTTTTTGGCACTGTTATGACTCGTGCTGGTCTCACACTACCATTCCATGGAGTCCTGTTTGGTATGTGAGACACTTAATATATAGCAGGTGTTGCTAGGAACTTTCTGCAGTTCTTGTTACTGCTCAGTATATAATATCCTGCATCAGAGTAATCTCATATGTCTAGAGATTCATGACTATTTACCATTTTTGTTCTACTTCAGTCATCATCACCTAGACTTTCATATTGCTAATAAAACCACAGACTTTTAAGTCTTTGGTGGCTGACAGACAGTTTGTATAGCACAACTAACATGTTTATAATTTTTATTTAATTTCAGTTCCTTCATTAAGAATTTTGAATAACAGGAAGTTTAAAAAAAACAAAAGAAAGACAAAGGTTGTAATTAAATTTATTACTGCTTTCTGCTTCAGTGCCTCTAGTACCTTTTATATTTTATTTCTCTTTTTATGACTGAGGAAGCTCCATAGTTTAAACAAGCAGATCAGAGAGGATAAGCCACTTGTAAAAGATGTTTAATTTATTTACCCATTCTTGGTGAAGGCTTGGGTAGAAAAGCTCTACAAATTACAAGATCAAAACAAACTCTATAGCTGTTACTTCTGTCAGATACTGTTAATAATGATTTTCTTGACAGTAATTTCACTTATAGACATACCAAGTTTTTCACTTCTGCTAAGACAAGTATTTACATTTTGTTTTTATTTTTAGTAGTCTTTTAGTAGTGTACATGCTGATAGTTCTTCAGCACTAGAAGTTTTATCTGTTGGGTGGAAAATGGGGATGGGGGAGGTGTTTCATCTTGAAGGGAACAACAAAGTAATGAATTCTGATACACTTTGAACTTGTTAACTAGTAGATTAACCATCAGTAACGTCATAAATACAATGTGGTTAAGAATACTGACTATGAAGACTGTATTCTTCGGGGCAAAAAGGAAGAATTCCAATAATGGCCAAATTTAAATGTTTTCATTAATCAATTTAATTTAATCTTTTTACTTAATCAGTTTACTTAAATCATCCAGTGTCTGATGCATAGCAACATGTTCCTCTGATTATATTTAAAAAAGACAATGTAATGGACTGAAATTGCATGGTAACAGGAGCAGATGTTTCACTTTATCTTGAAGATAGAGACAAAACCATGTGTGAAACTCAAAAAGCTATTAACAAAACAAAGACTTTCCCAGATCATCTTTTAACTAGAAGAGCTTTAAAATGTGAAAGACAATGCTAAAATTATGTGAAACATAAACAAGAAGAAAGATCTTTCCATTTCAGAAAATACATAATTCTAGTTAGAGAATAGATGTTGCAATATAACCTTCAACTATTATCAGGTCATATTCCAGTCTGTTAAGTAAGTCATATTCAGCAGGAAATACTTCATCACTCCCAAATGAAAGGTGAATTCACAAAAATGTTATCACATTGCATTGATGTTGGATCTTCTAGAAGTTAACATGTAATATATTAGAGCAATTAAACTTTTGTCTTTATATCACTCTGCACAATACAGTTGAAAGATAGTTTGTCTTCCATTAGCGTATGACTTAATTTTCCTTTAATTCACAAAGCACTAGTCAAAGCAAAACAGGACAAGGCTAATATAATTTTGATAGCTCCCTTTTGGATAAAATAACCAAAGTATTCTCCATCAATGTAAATGATTTCTGTTTTGCTGTGGCTGTTACCTTCTATACCAGTCCTTACTGACATAACAACATCCTGCATTCTCTCCTCAAAACTTTGAGTACATAAGGCAAGAAAATGCATTTTTGAGTTCCTAGAATACTTTCTTTACTTCACAAGATTTTAAAAATCTTAAAACAAGCTGAAAAGCATGCTCTGACAATTTCTTACATCTACAAGGAGGAAAACATTTGATTTTTAATTCTGTCACAAGGAACAGATCCTTTGCCTTGTCTGATACTATGAATACTGGACAAACTAACTTATTTTTTATTAAAGTTTATAAGTCTCCAGGCTCTGCTTATATATCAGTTATCCTACAATGGTTACTACTACTGTATGTTAATAGAGTACCTTGGAAGACAAATACTTCTTACATGATAATTTTTATTAGCAGTATTTTTCAGTCAGAACATTCAGCTGTCATTCTTCCAGATTATTAGAAGAGATAGCATAATTTGCATTGAGTGGGTATGTATAAACAACCCAGATGTTATAATAGGAGGGTTAATGAATTCAGAAAAGACTGGTCATTTGTTTCTTTCATTGATTGTAAGTTAAGAAGATCTACCAATCCTTAAACAGACACTTTCTAAATATTCGGACAATGGGATTGCCTTTTCAAATGACAAGTGAAAACAGTTTTGAAAGTGTGTGGTTTGTCTGTAAAAATTTTTAATTTAAAAGCTTTCTGCAGAATGACAGGTTGAAATTATTGTTGTGAACTGAGACAGTCACTGTTATACTATTAGACTTTGTGAGCTTCGTCTGGCAAGGGTGCTACTTTTCTTTAACAATTTTTGTTAAAACCTGTTTGCGACAATTTATCAGCAAACTTAAGGTAAAACAGCTATATAATATGGTTGTTTTTGTAGCCCACATCTTGTATTGGACTTTTTCATATAAAAATTAATTATTTATCCTGGAGCATGTAGAATACCTGTTTTGATTACTGACCATCTGGTTATATGATTTTTAGATCATGGTACACACAACATTAGTTTGTTCCATCATACAAGCCACATACTGCTACTGACTTAGATAAGTATTTGGAAAACTTCCACCTCCCAAAGAAATATGGAACTGCATGTCAAGCTACCCAAGTGTTTTGGTCTACTATTACAGAGATTCTCTCCAAAGATAGCAGTGCTGTTGTGCATAAGTATACTTACCATAACAGCAGATCATCAAGGAGTGATGACTAACAGTAAAGCTACCCTCCTTTTATCGGCCATAATGGAGAACACTGGACTGAATGTAACTCACATCTATGAATATGGATGTGGTTATGGTCAGTACACTGTTCCCATTTTGGAAGTAAAAGTGTATAATTGCTATTATTTACTGCCTGTAATCCACTACATTTTTTCTCAAAAACTCAGATTTTAAGAGTGAAAGAGGAAACATTTGCACCAAAATTGAGGATGTCTCTGTAAATACAGGGCACTGACCATAAAGGTTTGATGCTATACCTCAAAATTTCTTTAATAAACAAATTCTGAATAAGGCCAAAAATAATAAGGGTTAAAGGTCTAAAATCAGAGACATGTTTTAAGTGTTAACCCAATTCACTCAAAAAGCTAAATTACTAGATCAACGGTTTTTGCATCAACTTCCATTTTCCAGACAATAACTATGAACGTGAAACTATAATGCATGACATCATTGATTGACTCTAACCCTCAGTAAATTAACAGAAAATCAGAGAAGTTGTGAAAATGAAGGAGACTTGAAAAGTATATGACAGCAAAAATAGGCAATAATGGTGAAACTTTGGACTGAAGTAGTGTCTTTGCAATCATGATTAAAAATGTTATGATAGCAGCTCACGTGTACAACTATGCCTCTGCTGTAACACTTCAGCTGAAACACAAAGACACTATTTCAGTCCAGTGTTTTCCTTTATTGCACTTTTACAAGGGAGGATGTATATAGTTTTATTAAAATGTTTTTAAGCTTTTACACATTGTAATTTCTTATAATAATAATAATAATAATAATAATATATTGTTATTTTAAAAACACAGAATTGCTATATTTACAAGTCCTTATGAAAAACAAAAGGAGCTCAAAAAACTGAAGAAAGCACCTGGCAATGTTGCATGTATCTGTGCACCTCAAGCACCAGCTAAAGTTCCATATTACACTGACCTAAGGACAATTTGACTGTACAAAGGGACTGCCGATGAAAACTCAGGCTGAGGTGAAGTTAATGTAGGTGGGTATACCTCAAATGCTCTAATTTACTATTATTAAAGGCCTACTGCTACAGCAGGTATATTTGCTTATAAATGTACTTTATGTATCATTTGAAATAATAACATTGTTGAGGCCCACGTGACCATATAAATACACTAGAGGGGAAAGCTCTCAGACACATGATATAGGCAATGCAGTTAAAGATGAATTCAGTTTTGTCTAAAAACTTACAAATATAACCAACAATGGTATTGTTTTCTGATATCCTTATTTCTACAACTGAATGATGTGCACAGTGTACTAGATTTCGTATTTTCCTCAGAAGAACTTGCAAAAGTGGTTAGAAGCATATCAGCAGGGGAACTCCAGGACTGAATTCATATTCACGTGATACACAATATAGCCCTTTCATTCCTTTTCGGTGATGAGACAGAAATAACACAGTGAAGGATCTTCTGACATTAGTGAAAATGGTGATATTTCTCCTGTAAAAACCACTAAAGGATCCCACCTTTCCTTCTAGCTGCTGTCTTATCTCACTATTAGTGACAGATGCCAAGTTTATATGAAGATCCCTGACATTGCAGGTTCAGTCATTCCTATGGTCTGATCTTCTCAACTCAGGCAGGTGTTGTGAAGGATAGGTTCAGTTTTGAATACCTTGGAACCTTTGATGACTTTTCTGCATTCTTCCTGATCACAACTATGGATTTATTCATTTATTTTTGAGAAGGAATTCCTACTCATCTAAGCTGAAATGTACATGGAGAATACGGATCATTGTTATCTGTACCACTGTGACAATTCTTAAATGGCTTCTGAGGACCCTAGAATAGTATAGAAGGGAGTGTTTCGAAAAAAAGGGAAAGGCCATTTAATTTCACAGATGATGGTCTTATTCTTTCTAGTGATCCTGAGAGGATGTTGAGAGTCTATAGAAGTTTTAAAATGTTGATGTACTACCAAATCTATACAATATATATATATATATATATATATATATATATATATATATATATATATATATATATATAAAATCTATATAAAATGGACTTATCACATCTCTTAGAGTGGTGATCTTTTGTACGTCAGACTGACAGTCAATGTATTCAGCATGGGAAGGGGCCTGAATATCAGTGTCTTGAAAATGCTGGTGTTTTCCCAAATCTGCAGTTGGCATTAAGATAGACTTGCCACATCCCTTAGAGTGGTGATCATTTAGACACTAGATTGACAGCCAGTGTGTTCAGATTCGGAGAGTTTAATTTGAAACCCTTATAACCATGAAACCACTATGAATTTCTCTTTTAGGTTGAATTGGTGCCTGAATCTCATTTTCTTCCCATAGTTCTCATTATTATTATTATTATTATTATTATTATTATGGATAGTTCTTTTATTTTAGGGATATTCTAGTTTTATGAAAGAGATACTTTTTTAATGAAAATTTAGAGACATATTACAATGTATGGAACTGAAAGCAAACAAGGTAGGTAAGTAAATGCATCACGCTGAGCCAGCATTATCTCATGATATGGATTACATTGCCTGTTAAGTAGATTCTATCATTCACTGTCCCAAGGCTGGTCACAGTGAACAAAACTGAAATCTCTGTGTGGGCACATCTTGATGGAGAATTGCTGAGTAATAATTTACCAATAACACTTAACTCATCCACTAAGTGTTTGTCTAGGCTTTTGACTGCTTGACTAGCATTAAATGTGCTGCAGCTAAAATGTAAGGTCTTCATAGATGTGATAGACATAAGCTTTGTGTTAGGAGCTAAGACCTCACTGTGGAATCACTGTGGAATATTAACAGATAAGCTCGAGCAGACTTTATACGTTGGGAAAGGCATTCTTATCTTTGCAGACCTGCAACATCACTCCATGGGACAGAAAGCACTCTGCTGTCAACAGCATATTCAAGAAAAGTATGACATGCCCCAAAGAGTTTTGATGTTAATTGCATTTGAAGGATGAAGTGTTTGCCTGGGCAATTGTCTACCTCATATATGCAAATAGCCATACTCAAACATTGGATGTAAAAGTGTTGAAGGATTAGAAAAGTATAAACTATTGAAATCTCAGGTCAGCTGTTATGTTACACAGAAACTGTCTAAAGCTACTAACTCATTCCACAGTAACATTTATTTGCAGTCCAATAATGTAGCTCATTTTGTTATACAGTCATTACTTCTTAGTTGAAATTCCCTCTCTGTGCTGATTGGATAGTTCTAATGAAGACTGAAAAACAGACTTCATCCTTCAAAGACTTAATAGACATGTTTTTGGAGTACTTAAACCCCATTTAAGACACCTTAAGTATGGGCAGTAGTATAGCATCCAGTGTCCTGAAAAATTATACTCCTCTCTTTTTGGCTTTGTTTGTACTTTCCATGAGCTTCTCATTGGCAGATTTCACCAGTGAAGCTACATGGAAAATAAAATGGTGGGATAGTTTGTTAGTGAAGTCAAGACAATAATTGCTGTACAGTGGAAATCACTAGAGCATTGCAATATGTGAACCCTGTGAGAATATCTACTAAGACCAGCCTTTTTCACATTTTTAAACATCTGTTACAGATACCTTATTAATTATACATGATACTCATGCATATCATCAAAAATGTAAGGTTGTTTTCTCGTGGAGGCGTGTGTTCAGATATTGATTTACAGTTATATATATATATATATATATATATATATATATAATTACCTATTTGTTACTTTTAATGAAGAAAGCATAACTATAGAAAAGGAAGTTAACTTCACCAGGCTGAAAAACATTATAATCTTAACTAAAAAATCCATTAGTACTTAGCTTGCTAACATAAACTGCAACTTTTGGGGAGGCAGACAGGGGCTATAGGCCTCTTAAATGTTTGTAAATATGAAATCCAAACCAAGATATTGTAGTAAAATAGCTGAACAGAGGCTCCTGATCACTAAAAGAGGAATCTACAGCAGCAAGAGGGACTCTTTTTTTTTACCATGCTGATATTTGAAATCAGGTGTGGTCATTAACGAGCACTGCAGAACTGTCCCTGCTGCTACTTTTATTTTTAGTTTTAAGTACCCCACTTCAGAGGGAAAAAATACAAGAATGAAAAATGTGATAAAAAGAAAAACTCAGAAGAAAGAATGACAAAGTGTAGAGAGAGAGAAACTGGTGAAATGAAATTGTTAAAATGGCTAATATGATTATTAGTAACTGTATGGCCAAACTAGAATTAGTACAGCTAGAATTCAAATGATAGCTATTGGATTGATCAGAATCTCATGCTCATGAAGTCAATTTTTCAGTAAACCTTATACTGACAGCCAAGGAAAGGACTGAACTTTACTGACCAGCAATGTCAAAAAAATGTGTCATAGTATTTTATTACTTTCATACTACTGGCACAGCTAATATAGTTTTGATATAGAGAATATTTATTTGATTAGTAATTTAGTTGTTGTCCAGGTAGAACAATTCTGTGGAACATTTTCAACTGTGACTCAAGTGCAGAAACAAGAAATTTTAACAGCATAAGAAGGTGAAATTCAGGGCTAATGTACTTATACTAAAAGGTAAAATAAATAAATAAACAAACAAACACCATTGCCAAAAGAAACACAAATATATTAAGAAAAAAATGTAAAGAATCATCAGAGGTCAACCTGCTGAAATTGTTCACACATTTATAGATCTGCTTAAGAACTATGAAAAGATAAAGTAAATTGGAAAAGAACAAAAAGGTTTTCTTGGAAGAGTAAGAAAAGGAATATTTTCACAAAGGATGCTAGGAAATCTGACATGTAAACCACTTATAATGAGTTTACTCTTTCTTTTTTTTCCACTTTTTTCTTCTGGTGGCTAAGCTAGAAAGCAAACAATTACACAGAAGTAGATAAGCTAAAAGCTAAACTGAAATGGTCAGTTCTTAGAAAAAGAAGGATTTAATTGCCATAGCTTGCTTAACATCATATCTTTCATCACTAGGATAAATAATATGGCGTCACATATCAACAGCAGTTTAAAAGATTAAAGCAAAGATCAGAAACATCACAGTGAGATTATGAACTCAAAAGATTCCAGAAACAATGTGGCTGAACATTTCTGTAAAGATCAACCAGAATGGCATTTTTTACTTTTACGTTTAATTGTTCCGGAAAGTAATGCAGTGATATCAATGTCTGTGACCCAAATCTGTCTAAATATGGTAAAGTTATGGAGAAATCTTGTTGCAGATTAAAGTATAGTTAAAAATCATTGTATCCCCTAAGGTACTAGATTAATTAATGGTATATTAGTACTCTGATGATTCATAGTATGGTTTTCCTCATGGAACTGTTAACCAGGGTACTAAGGATATGATCTTCACTGGAACACAGTTTTGTATGAAATGGTGACTTAACAAGGAATAAGCATTTTACTTTCTACCAGATTAAAGCTGTGCAATTCCATTTATGTCTTTCTATATAAATAGCCTAGAGTAATGTGTTTTCAGTTAATTTTTAATACAGTTAATCCCCAAAATGGAATACGGACTCTGGGTAAAGTCAGCAAAGCACAACCTGGTAAAAGAGTTGCATTCCTGTTGGAACAAAAAATATTAGTATGGCTTTACTGGAAAAGCTCACCCAGACTCTGTCACTCACTTGCAGTGAGGTAAAGGTTAGGTTGTTGTTGCTTTCTTTTATTTTGTATTGATTCATTGCCACCTTCTTTTTTGTGTATTGTGATTTATTTTTTACACTGTGTTTTACTTGTTTTCTCCTTTTAACTGCATATTAAAACTTGGAAAGAGACCACAACTGTGTCTCTTGTGAGACACACAGAAATTAAGTTTTCCCCACGCTGCTACCCTGGTGCTGTTTTGTTTTTAAACTCAAGTTTCTAGTTGCCTGCCCCTTATTTTAATTTGACCACCTTCTCCACTTTCTTTGGCTGTTGCGAATAAGCACAAGATTGCCATTTTGTGAAATCACTCCCCTTCAGCTATTTAAATTTATTGGCCATCCAACTGTATTCCAAACAAACCCTTTCAATCTATATTGTTCTTTAAAAAATAGCAGCTCTCCACTTAGACACCTAAAGCTTAAGTTACTTCCTCTTCCATATCTAACTCCTTAGTGCACACTCCAGCTCTTAGGATATTAAACCATTTTTTCCATGTTACCTTTAAAATCGGCAACATCTACTCCAAGCCCACATTCTGCCTCTCAGTAGTCATCTTGGGATTAGTGCTTCTGTTTTGATCCTGGTGAGAAAAGGAGCATAGAGACATTATTTCCAGAGACTGCTAATTACTGGAAAGCCTAATTGCTTCCTAGGTGCCAGCCTGGAATTTATTATTATATTTTGCACCTGGTAAGGGAAGGAGCAGAGGGCATTGATTCCTGACTATTTCTGATTAGTCAGTGGGTGTCTGTGTTTGACCTCCCTGACTGGTCTGGTTGCTATTCAAGACATGTATCAGGAAAAGGCTACAACTAGTCTACAGACCCCTACATCATCTGGGACAAGACTGTGGATCACTAAATAGCCTGCGGCATGCTTTCCATCTTGGGACTGGTGATACTGTTTTGCTTCTGGTGAGAGAAGAAGAAAAAGGAGCATTGTATCTCAGCAGCGTGAAGCTTTGGTGAGACCAGCATTAGCAGCAGCCAGGCAGTATCCATTCAGGCAACTCCCCTCTTTTCATCATTCTCGACAAGCTAATTCTTTCTTTTCAGTAAATACTACTTGATTTCCTTAACCTAACTTCAGAATATCTGCCTTAATACTTTATCCATAAATCATCAGGGTCTACTTATTAGTTTCCCCACACGTGTTTGTTAGTGCCCTGTATAGACACTGACACCTTGAGCTGATATTTTTCCTGTAAAAGCAGCATTGAAATTTCACTAATACCTAGTGAACACAGCACAACTAGTTTGCAGTGACAAGCACTACCCTCAGAGTTACAAACCAGATACTCCTGCCGTTACTTTATAGTCTTACTCCAACTGTCTAATCAATAAAAAGGGTTTATTGCCATGGTTTTGAACTTTCCCACCATCTCTGTTACCAGCTTAGTAAATATGGGCATCTTGAGGCAATGCAGAAATTTCCTAATGTTTACTGACAACCCATTAATTCTCAAACAATCTGATATGGTATGTAAAATATGTATTCACACAGTGTCACAGAAGGAAAAGTTCTCACATAAAAGCTCTCCTCATGTCAATAAGGTTGTCAGTAGTATACATGCTGCATCTATCACACACAATTCAAAGGAGACACATAGACTCACATATGTTGAAACACTTAAATATAACCTTCCTAAAGACCTCCTGCATGAAGTACACATAACAAATAACCTCTGCAGCCCCAAATGAACTATTTCAAAACAACATCTACATCAACACATACAGCCACATCTCATGGAGCCTCTACTTCTATACACATAAGGAGAGCCACCACATAATCCAACATTCTGGTCATTGGACACTCCATTGTGAGACACACTTATGCCCCTCTCATCTGGCTGAGTAAGGAAAAAGTCACAGTCAGTTGCTTATCAGGAGCCAGGAACTGGCATATTACACATGCAGTCAGGTCACTGGACCACAAGTACCAGTATGACACAATCATAGTCCATGTGGATGTAAATGACCTGAGACATACCTCCGTAGACTATATAAAGAGACACATCATGGAGCTCTCGGAATATGTTTCCCAGGCTGGTATGCGCCTAGCATTGAGCAGCATTTTACCTTCTCCAAGGATAATGCCACAATATGAACAAAAGAGGAGTGACTATAATAATTGGCTTAGTTTTTGATGTTATTCTAAGGGGGTGCAATATTTGTCAGAATGAAAGGAGATGGTCAACAGACCATGCTGCTTTGCCAGTGATGGTTTGCACCTCTCCCCTCTAGACTTTCAAATATTAGCTAAAACATTGTCTTCCCACTTACTGGCTTTTTTTAGGCAATGCCAAACTGAAAGTACTTCAAAACCAAGAAAATCTAAAGGTGTTACTTCTCAATGCTAGGAGTCTAAACAAAAAAAAAAACTCCACTCCGATGCTCTCTTCACCCTAAAGAATGCTGACATGTGTGGTCACTGAGACATGGTTTAAAGCTGTGAAAAGCACACTGATAGAGCAAGGTTATAATGCCTTCCACACATTTAGACTAGCTACTGCACAGACAGGGACTAAAGGTGGAGGTGCCTTGATTTACATCAAAAATTTAAATTCCTCAATGGTGATCAAACAGGACAATGCAGCTGAGCTTCTGCATGTTTAAATTACCATAGGCAAAATCCCATACTACTTCCTTGCAAGCTATATGTCCCCCTCTATGATCCTGGAAACTCATAACATGTATTTCAACTTATTACAATCACTCACCATCCATCCCAATACCATATGCATGACTAATTTTAAACACTCCATTATTAATTGGGAATCATATATGACACTAACCATACAGGAACAGAGAACCCTGGATTGTCAGTAAACCAACCAGGGGTGCAACCATACTGTATCTGGTACTCTCTAATATGGGAGAGTGCTGCATACTCCCTAGTATATTGTCTTCTCTGATAAAAGTCAGACCACAAAATGGTCTCCTTTGAAGTAAAAATAAAATGTGGAACCCCAGCTAACCTTTGAATATTCAGGGACTACTCTAAGGCTAACTTCCTACTATCGTGATAACCTGGCAAAATTTCAAGCCCCCATAAACCTTAAGAATACTGCTGCCTATGTGGAGCTGTTCACCAAAATCCTATACATGCATGTTAATAGCTGCATACAGTCAGCTGTACTGACAAAGAAGAAGTACAGAACTAACAAAAAACAAGCCACCCTGGTGGAATCACAGCATCAATAGGCTGCATAACAGAAGGAAGAAGATCATGACAAAAATTAGGAGATGCAGCACCCAGCAGGATAAAAGCACTCTTCAATCTAAGCAAACAGCTTAGAGGACAAATAAAGCCTACAAAAGCCAAACTTGAGGTAAATTTGGCATCCCAGGTCAAGGTTGACCACAAAGCATTCTTTAGCTATGAACACAACTTCAAAGGCAATACACAATTGTGTGCAGAGCTCACTGTTAATAGAGCCACCTCTACTGAGCCAGAAGATAAAGGAAACCTACTGGTCAAGAAATTCAGCTCCAACTTTACCCCTCAGCCTTCCAGCAGGAAATACCATCAAATATAACTCTCCCTGCTATCACTAAGGAACAGGTCCTTAATCATCTCTCTTGGGCCAAGAACAGTGCATCAATGGGTCAGACAGTATCCCAGGATGCCTTCTAAATTGCATGAAACATGTCCTATCAGGCCCTCTGGAATTGCTATTTAACTGTAGCCTCCAAACAGGCTTTGTGCCTCATGAATGCAGAACAGCAACAGTCATACCTCTGCTCAAAGGAAGTTTATCTACAGACCATGGAAACTACAGACCTGTAAGTCTCACTAGTCTCGTATGCAAAGCCATGGAAAGAATTATCATGGAAATGATCAAAAATGACATAGGAAACCTCCATACATTGGACCTTACCCAGTTTGGTTTAATCAAGGGCAGGCCATGCCTACTGAACCTGGTGGACTTCTTTGAGAAGGTTACCAAAGCAATGGATGAGGGCAAAATGGTTCACACTGCCTACCTTGACCTGGCCAAGGCACTTGACACAATACCCCAATTAAGCATTGTTGGCAAACTCAAGAGGTTAGGTACAAACCCTTATGTCACCCAGTGGCTAGCCAGCTGACTCACAGACAGGACCCATGAAGTTAAAATTGGAGAGCCACCTCTGCAAAGAGGCCACTCACAATCAGAATCCCTCAGGGATCAGTCCTGGGACCACTCCTTTTTGTCATTTACTTCTCAGAAGTCAAGGCCAGTGTCAATGGCCTCTTGCTGACTAAATTTGCAGATGGTTAGCTGTGATTGAATCCCCCACTGATACAAATGTTCTCCAAGAAGGACTGACACAGACAAATAACTGGTGTCAGAGCCACAGACTAAAACTAAATGGCAAAAAATGCATTATAGTATCCTTTGGGAAGTCATTCACCCCGGTAACTATCATATTGACAACACACTCTGAAGATGTGACCCAGTTAGGGACTTGGGGACACTCACAGACAGTAATAGGTTCATAGGTTCATACTAGGCTATCTGCCCTGGGGCATTTATAAGCCTAGCCAGTGTGTGTTTGGCTTTCGCCACCCATTTTAAATTAATTTTTCTATGCCCTTTTTCGAGGTTAGTATACTGTGCCTTTGTCTAACAGTGACACAGAAGTGATACCCGGGGTAAACCTACGATCTGCCATCCACTCATCAAGATTCCTCTTGAATAGAGTCAATGAGGGACTCTGCCTAACCTGGACTGAGATTTTATTCCAGAGTGAAGGGAGCCTCTGGGTTATGAATCTGTCCCTCCAGCTTGTCCTATTTATTTCAGTGCTGAGGTTCAAGTCTCTCGAGCACGTAGCTCGATGGGATTTGGATTTTCTGAGGTGCAGCATGTCCATTAATTCCGGGTTGGACATGGTTTTATACATCAGGCACAGATCGCCTCTGAGCAGGTGGTATGCCACTGAGTAGAGCTGGAGTTTCTTTAACCGGGCAGCATATGGCATCTGTTTGAGCCCTTTGATCCTCTTGGTGAGGTACTTTTGGGGTCTTTCCAGTTGCTGCAGGTGTCTGGTAAGGTACATCCCAAAAGGGGCATTGTACTCAATTATGGGCCTGATGAGGAATGAGTAAAGAGGCACAATGACCTCCCCTGATCTAGATGTGAATCCCTTCATGATTAGGTGGGCTATATAAAATATTTTTCTAACCACTTTGGCCAAGTGGTTGTCAAATGAGAGATTGCTATCAACTCAGGTCCCCAGGTCCCTAATTACTTCTTCTGTACTTAATGGATTACCACCTATGTGGTAATTTGTGGGCACTTTGTTTTTGCCTAAGGGGGTGACTATACACTTTTTGGCGTTTAGCTTGAGGCCATGGCTCTGGCACCAGTTGTCTGTTTCTATGAGGCCCTTTTGGAGGATGCTTGTGTCGGCTGGAGAGTCGATTATGGCGCCCAGTTTGCAGTCACCTGCGAACTTAGTCAGCCACAGTCCTTCCATGTTGGCCTGTACCTCCGAGAAATATATACTGAACAAGAGAGGTCCCAGGACTGAGCCTTGTGGGATGCCACTTGTAACTGGTTTGGAGTATGACATGGCTCCAGCAATTCTAACCATGTGGGTTCTGTCCTTGAGCCAGTTTGCAACCCATCTAGTGACATAGGGGTTTATATTTAACTGGTGAGCTTATCTATAATGCCCAAGTGGGGTATTGTATCGAAGGCTTTTGTGAGGTCCAGGTAGGCTGTGTGGACCACCCTCCCCTTGTCAATGGCCTTGGTGACTGTTTCAAAGAAATCGACCAGGTTTAAGAGGCAGGATCTGCCCTTAACAAAGCCGAACTGGGTAGGATCCAGTGTCTGTAGGTCCCCAATATCTTTATTTATGAGGTCCATGATGATCCTTTCCATAGCTTTGCAGACCAAGCTAGTCAGGCTTATGGGCGATAGTTTCCAGGATCTGTTGAGGCACCACCTTTGTGGAGAGTGACCACTGTTGCTGTACGCCACTCTTTGGGTACATATCCTGTAGTAAGGCTGAGATTGAACAGTAGTTTTATGTTTGGGTTTAGCTCTTCTTGGAGTTCATGTAGGATGCAGCCCGGGACACCGTCTGGTCCCACTGATGCTGTGTTTTTTGCTTTGGAGAGGGCGGCTCTTATATGAGCATCTGAGATGTCAGGGGGGCAGCACTCTGCTGGGATAGATATTTGCCCTTTTGGTGGGGAGGGGGAGGAGAAGTTTGCGCTGAACCTGTCAGCTAGGATGTTGGCAATGTCTGTGGGCTCGATGTATTTTTTTGTCATTTTGGACTAATTCTGAGCATATCTGGGAATTCCCACCCAGGTTCCTAACATAACTAAAGAAAGCCTTGTGATTATCCTTAGTGTCCTGTGCAATTTTTCTCTCGAAGCTGGCCTTAGACGATTTTATGAGTGCCCGTAGTTTTTTGCTAATACTGATCAGAGATGCCTTCCCTTTTTGGGATTTTGCTCTATCATGTAGTAGAGTCCTCCTTCTATTGTATAGTTTGTTTATGGCTGGGGTCCACCAGACAGGACATCTGCCTTTGGAGGATTGGGTCTTGGTTTTATTTGGGATTGCATGATCCATGCATTCCTGAAGGTGTTCATAAAATGTGTTTATAAAGGATTCTGCGGTCTGGGACATATTTTCCACAGGCTCGGGGGCTTTGAAGGATTCCACCTCAGTTTTGAGGAGTGTGAAATTTGCTTTAGAGAAGTTTTTCACTGTGGTTTTCTGGGCAGGGGATGGGGTTTGGATGTGAATATCCAGTGAGATTAGTTTATGGTCTGATCTTACCAGTGAGGGATACACTTCTAGTCTGGAGCATAGAGTCCCCATGTTGGTGATAATCAGGTCCACTATGTTTTCCCCTCTTGTGGGAGTGGTAACAAGTTGTTCCATAGCATTTGAGTTTATAAATTCTAGGAACCTTTAGGCTAGGGTGTTGGAGCTAGAGTAATTCTCCCAGTCTATGTTTGGGTAGTTGAAGTCGCCCAATATAATGGCGTTTGGAGAGACCTTCATATTTTCCAGTGTTCTCAGGAAGGCCGAGTGGGGTTCCTGGGTTTGGGAGGGTGGTCTGTAGCAGGCTATAAACTGGAAGGCAGTTTTACCCACTGTTAGTTGCACATGGATAGTCTCTGATGCTTCGTGCTGTGCCACCAACCTGGAGGTGTGGGTATCTTTGATGAATATTGATACTCCCCCTCCTTTTGTGGTTCGGTCCAAGTTTTGAGGCCGAAAAGCATGGTATGAGGTATAACCTGGTAGTGCTGGGGTGCTCTTGGGAGCCTTGAACCAGGTTTCTGTTACTGCACAGATATCGATGTTCTCCATGCTAAGGAGAGTTTTGAGTGCATGCATCTTGAGGTTTAGACTTCTGGCATTGAGTAGCATTACTCTTAGTTTCTTATCCCTTGTGATACCTATGGAGGTGGGTTTGTCTTTTGAGCCTTGCCTAAAAAAGGCACTATGGGGGAAGCAAGAGCCTTTGCCAATATCCGAAAGCCCAGGGGTGACAGGTGCAAGCCGTCCCTAGTGAAGCCTCATGGCTTGTCGAGCATGTCATCCCAGGCTGACAGGCATTGGATCCCCTCAATGCTTAAGCCAATTGTTGAAATTGATCATCTTGTCTTCATATTGTGGCATCATTCTTGGTAAGTGTAAGATGCTACTCAAGGTCAGGTTCATACCGGCCTGGGCTACATGCTCAGAGAGCTCCTCTATGTCTCTTTTCATGTAGTCCAGGGAGGTATGTCTCAGGTCATTCACAACAGCATGGACAATGACCGAGTCATATTTGTACTTGCCTTGAAGTGACCTGAGTGCTTGTGTTATGTGGCGGATCCTAGCGCCCGACAGGCAGCTCACCGTGACCTTCTCCTTGTTCAGCCTGGTGAGCGGGACGTCAGTGTGCCTGACGATAGAGTCACCTATTACAAGTGTATCAGGTGTGTTGTTTAGCCTTAAGGGCTGTGACTGTTTAGCACACTGGCTTTGTGAGCTATGTGTTGCACGTGTTTTGTTTTGGGGTAGCGGTTGCTTGGGTGTCTGCTTTGGAGGTCTCTGCTGCTTAGGCAGATTTTTATTTAGAGCCTCCGAGTATGTTATTGTGTGTTTATGTGTTTGGTTTGCTGTTGTGGTAGGTCTATGTGAGACTGTAATTGTAGTGAGTGTGGTTTCCTTCTCCTCATGACTGGTTACACCAGTACTAATTTGAGAGAGCTTAGCCTCCAGTTTGGCTATATGGTTGCATCTCTCACATGTGTTGGAATTTGTTGGGAGGAGGAGAGGGTTATCTGTGTACATGAGGCAGTTGTAACATTGCCTCAAGATTCCCAGATTCACCAGCTGGACCAGAGAGGAGATTGACAACTGACCTTTGGACATGCTACAGTAGTATTGGGAATTCCCTTATAATTGAAAAAAGGACCAATGGGGAACAAGGTACTCAAGGGGAGTTTGTGAGGGTGTAGTGCTTTTAATTTGTTAGTGCTGACTTATATAATTGCTTTATTAAGCAAGTGCCAGGTAACTTAAATGCAATGTGTTACAGGTAACTTAAATGCAAAAACGACAAACAGTAACTTTCTTTCAAGTGAAACAAGGAAATAAGTACAGTAAGCAATGCAGATATCACTAGGGATCCACAGAAGCGCTGAAAAGCCGCGTTTTAGGTGGAATTAGCATTTCAGGGAAATAACAAGCAAACAAACAACAAGCATACAAACAAAGCTAGATTCAGCAGGCCTGGATCTAGTCTATGCTACAGCAAACAAGATGTACCAATTTCAGTAAGAAACAGTTCAAATATGCAGGCACTATAAGCCTTTAACCAGAAATTCCCAGCTCAGAAGGGCAGAGTCCAGCCTCTCCTCCCACAAGAGTGCAGACCATGAACCTTCTTAATGTAAAATAACTGGCCCGAAGCCCAAGTGCTTAAACCAGAACTAATACACTTTTAGAATAACAGACACTGAGCCCTCAGTCAGCAGTTCCCAACTTAGAAGGATGTAAGCTACCTGTCCTGCCACCACAGTGCAGGCCACAAACCTTCCTAATGTAAAACAACTGGTCTGAAGCCCAAGTGCTTAATCCAAAAGACTTAGAATGATAGCTACCCTTTAATCAAGTTACGACCAAGCAGTAATAAATACAATTGAATAATTTAAAGAATGCCTGGATTAGTGCTCAAGTTATATAAACAAAGCTAGATTCAGCAGGCCTGCCTTTAACCATTATGTGTCTACAGTAGTGAGGAAATCATACTATGTTGTGCATCTAGGTCCAAGGAAGTCATTGTTCCACTATATTTGGCCTTCATCACACCTATTATTGAGTACACTGCCCCCTTTGGTATATACCTAACCAGGCATATCCAACAATTGGAAGGTCTACAGAGGTTCTTCACTAAAAGAATACAGGCTGTAAGTATCATGCATTATGCAGACCATTTCAAGGCTTTATCCATGTATTCTGTCTCCTACAGGCTGTCGAGGGGAGATCTATGCCTGGCCTACAAGGTATTATCACATTATCAGACCCTACTTTGATGGAACTCCTGCATATTTGCAAAATTAACAACACCAGAATTACCCATTCTAAAGACTGCAACCTTGCCTGTGATATAATTAGGACCTGCTGGAGAAAGAGGTATGTATCCCAGAGACTACCCCTTCTTTAGAAGAGGCTCCTCATCCACGTGAAGCAGAGCTCCTCCCTAACCCAATTCAAGTGTAACTTGAACAATTGGATGGGGGACAGGAAATTCATCCCTGGTTTGACATCTATGTCTCTAATGGACACAGGCAGCTTGTAAATGGTTCATCTCCCAGGGTCCTGCTTGTAAATATTTTATCTTCCAGTCCCCTGCTTGCACTTATCAATGGTATAGAACTTGTCAGAAATTTGGTATACATCATGGCTAAGCTTAAAAAGGCTCTTTTAGCTTAGTAAACACCTGTGAGCCTGTGAACCTATTGGGTGGAGCCACTCATGAGAGGGATAATGTTAATTTAGCCTGCTTATAGAAGGATTAAAAACTCTTAGCAATGCTCTAGTTTTAAAGTAGTGTCATTATCCACACACACACACACACACACACACACACACACACACACACACACACACACACACTATTTTAAGCTTTGTTCCCATGTACCCAAATGTATCCATTACCTTTCATTTTCAGCACAAGCCATGAAGCAGTGCAAATATCTTGATTTAGGTGATGGAGAAGGGCTAAGCCCAAGAGATCTATACGCCCTCTGTACTTGGTACCCTGAGGCATTTTAATTGTTAGTAGACTGACAAGGCAATATTAATAAAGCCTTGTGTCTTCTTTTACCACTGTACTCTCAGGACTCTCAGGATAATAGCTTGAAATGGATTTAAGTGTTCTTCTTTCTCCTTCATTAATAGACTTCACCTGTTTCGCAGCTGCATTTAGGGGCACATTTATGCTCGTAGTTAACCTTAATTACTTGACATCTTGCTTTGTCTTGACTAACTAAAGTAACAATTATGTGCACTGTGCCCATTAGATGGTCCCTACAGATTGCTATTTAAGGTGTTTATTTTGTTTATACCACAAATATAACAAAGGGGTTTACAAAAAGCATTACACTATCAATCCTTATTTTTAGCCACCCTAGAAACCTATACTGTCTTGTGTACTTTCCAAGCTTTAACCCCTCTCTAGCTTCTCACCCTTTGTTCTTCTCAGCAACATTCCCTCCTTACTTTGCCTGTCCACTCACCTCACACCCAATTAGAAGTTAGAGCCATCCATCTCCAGTCATCTCACATGCCTTCGGTCTCCTCAGACCCCAATTCCCCAGACACGCTCTTATATACTGGAAGATCACCACCTGTTTTTAACCACACACAGACTACCTACCCATAACCCATACCTACAGACATACTACCTACCCATACCTACCAATACTACCTACCCATACCTACACACATCCTACCTACCCATACCCCATACTACACATATACTACCTACCCACACCCCATACCTACACACATACTACCTACCCATACCCATTACCCACAAACATACTACCTACCAATACCCCATACTTACACACAGACTGCCTACCCATACCTCATACCCACACACAGACTACCTGCCCACACCCCATACTTATACACATACTACTTACCCATACCTACACACATACTACATATCCATACCTCATACCCATACACAGACTACTACCCATACCCCATACGTACACACATACTGCATCCTCATACCCCATACCTACACACATACTACATACCCATACCTCATACCCACACACACATACTACTTACCCATACCCACACACATACTA
Source organism: Protopterus annectens (assembly GCF_019279795.1). NCBI lineage: Eukaryota > Metazoa > Chordata > Ceratodontiformes > Protopteridae > Protopterus > Protopterus annectens. Next base: position 311,933,316 of record NC_056738.1, read on the forward strand.
CCTACCCATACCTCATACCCACACAACAGAATATCTACCCATACCTACACACTGACTACCTACCCATACTACCCATACTCCATACGTACACACAGACTACCTACCCATACTCCATACCTAAAGACATACTACATATCCATACCTCATACCCACATACAGACTATCTACCCATACCCCATACCTACACACATACCACTTACCCATACCCCATACCTACACACATACTGCATCCTCATAAACCATACCTATACACAGACTACCTACCCATACCTACACATGTACTACCTACTCATACCCCATACCTACACACACATACTGCCTACCCATAACCCATACCTACACACATACTACATACCCATGCCCCCATACCTACACACATACTACCTTCCCATATTCCATACCTGCATGAATACTGCTTATTCATACCCCATACATACACACATACTACATACCCATACCCTATACCTACACACATACTACCTACCCATACCCCATACCTACACACATTCTACCTACCCATATTCCATACCCACACACATACTACCTACCCATACCTCATGCCCACACACAGACTAACTACCCATACCTACACACATACTACCTACCCATACCCAATACCTACACACACATACTATTTACCCATACCCCATAACTACACACATATTACCTACCCATACTCCATTAAGCAATCACATCACACCCATGCCAGCACCCACCTTAGATACATCAAACGTATCAGGGTCCCAACACCTCATCTTCTCTAATTTTAGTGGAAAACGCAAATTTTACCCTGAACTACACATTTCAAAAACCCTACTTAAATTCAGTCCAATTGTCTTTATACTTCTGCTAAGAGTCAACAGTGAGCTCAATCCAGGACCACTTAACAGTAATGATTCAACTCAAACCAATAAACAGGTTCCTTTTACCTGCTTTCTCTGTAACACCCAAAGCATAAAGAACAAAATCAACCAACTCAATGCTTTTTCCAAACAACATAATTTTGACATAGCTGTTAGAAACATGTCTGAAATCCATCACTTCTAGTCTTTGCCACCTCATACAAAACTATTCATACCTACTGGATTACAGACTAGGCAAAAAACCTTGGGGGATGAGCATAAATTCTCTTCAAAGACAACCTTAACTCCACCATCATTGCACAGGCTAACTGTGACTCAGAACTGAATAAAAACTGGATCCTTTCAAAATGTTCAACAAACAACCAAAACCCTCCTTGTTGTAGCCAGTGCATACCTACTTCTACCAGCCTCACTATCAAAATTCAATATCCTCACCAAATGTATATATGCCAAAACTCCCCAAAACTGTTTTCTAATATCACAGCCCCTTTATCCCATTTTTGCACATGTGGTTGGGGTGTTACTTCAACACTGACAGTCATCTAGAGCCAAGGTTTACACAGCCATGTGACTAGCCATGCCACTGTAGTTCTTACACACCATACACTTGCACAATCACTGACACCTATGGCCAATTTAGAGTATCTAATCCACATACTGCATGTCTTTGGAGTGGGAAGGAAACCAGAGCACCCAGAGGAAACTCAGGTTAACACAAAGAGGAGATGCAGACTCCACACAGAAGATGCCTCAGCTGAGAATCATACTGGGGAACCTCTTGCTCTGATGTGACAGTGGTATCTGTTGAGTCACTGTGCCACCCTGTAGCCTTTTGGTTAAGATCAAACTTAGTGTGCAATCTAATTATTCTTGGATACTTCAGCCTTAATTATTTAGGGCCAAAAGCTATTGATATGTCAGAACTCCTGGCCAGCTTAAGTCTTTCCCAAATCAACTCTTAAGCTAGTGAACTAGACCATCAATCCAATGGGCACACCTTACTAGATCTTGAAATAACTAATAATCCTAAAGTGATATCTAACCTCACCTTACATGCACTTTCCTTCAATGATCATTGTCCCATAACTTTCTCAGTACATAATCTAATGTTAAAATATAAACCTAAACTTATCACCTTCAAACCCAACACTGTTCAGAATATCACTAATCTTAAACATCCCCATGCTACCCGTGATTGGTCTCACTTAATTGCTATAAGAAACCCCAGTGTAAAGCTCCATTATTCTAGTATTCCTAGTTATTAGTTTAAATATTGAGAAAATTCACAGAAGTAACTTGAAATGTTTTGATCAGCTGGCACAGGACTAATATTTCTGTCTCAGAGGCACTACCACATCTGAAACAGCTCCTGTTATGAAAGGTATCCCCCAGTGTTCCACTTTAACCTCTCGGCTGTTTTCCATATTTATCAACAAACTCCTGTCTGATCACCCTTAGATACATCTAACTCTTTGTGCAGATGAAATGGTCATCTACAGGTAAAACAAATCTCACCCTGTTATATAAATTCAGCTCCAAGATAAACTCCAAACTCTCAGACAATGGCTAATTGGACAGAAACCTATACCCAATCCCTCAAAAACAAAAGGAATGCTATTTGAAGCCATGCAAAAAATAACCAAAGCACCAAGCTTCCTTAATATCAAATATGTTAATATCACCATAACATCCTTCAAATACCTTGGCATTTGTCTAGCCTAGTCTCTTAACTTTCAATTGTGCATTCAAAACACACACAAAAAGATCAACAAACTACTCTTCTGGGCAAACAAGCTATCAACTCTTCTGTCCAAGCCAGCCACAGCTGCCACAAGCAAAGGAACACTCTTATTTTGACTCGAATATGGAGTACACATAATAGCTGAACCTTCAAAGAAAAATCCAACCACCTTGAAAACCATTTCCAATAAAATCTGCCAGTTCATCACTAACTGCCCCATTAATGAATACCACTGCCTAACTCTTGTCAAAGCTAAATGGCTGCCAGTACATTTGAATGCCAACCTTCTACTAGGATCCCTAATTCACAGACCCCTTACTCCTGAGACATCTTCTCCTCTCACTCATAAACTTTCACTGAAATCCCCACATATAATCTCAGGGGTATCTCTCAAACTTAACCCACCCTACTAACTCAAAAAACTAAACTTCATTACACTGACCATGTATTCTCCATCCTAGCACATAAACTATGGGACTCCATTCCTCTCCTAATCAGAGATGTCCAAAAGTACTCAGACTTCTGACAACAGCTCAAGGAACATCTCTTTACCCAAAGTGCAACTGCGCTCACACAGGTTACGTTATATGAAACTTGCAGCTCTGAATAACTCATTTATCTTTGCCTGTCTGAACACCTTTCCTTTCTACTCTTCACTCTGCCTGCTTATCTCACCATTTTTTGGTCTTCTCCCTATAATATTCTTAATTGCAACTATTAACAATTGCCTATCTGTTAGCCCTGTAGAGAAAGCCATCTCAGTCATCATGGCTACATCTTATCCAAAAAACTCTGCTAAATAATTCCATTTTTCCATCCATGTTTTGACATTGGAAACTGCTTCTTGAACTAATTGTTGTAGCATTATCTTGCATCTGTAAATATGTTTGTTTTCTTGCATATCCTTGTATCTGTAAATCATCATCAACCCTCTTTTTCCCATTATCTACATGGGGTCAGGTTGTCGTGCTGTCACCATCTCACTTGATTCAGTGCCAGACTCCTGCCTTTTTCGACACTCATGCTTGACTGTCACAGATCTCTCACACAATCCATCCACCTTTTTGCTGGATGCCCTCGTTTCCTTTTAACTTCTTCCTGTCTGTCCCGAATCTCCTTCACCAGACTGTCTTCTCCTTTTCTGCACATGTACCCAAGCTACTGTAATCTGTTCTCTTTGATTTTTTTCTGCAATTGGAGCTACTTTGGCTTCTGCACTTACATCCTCATTTCTTCATCTGTCCCACAGTTTGCATCCTACCACCCTTCTCAGGCACTTCATTTCCATTACCTCTAGCTTTCTTATCTGCTCTGTCTTTACTGCCCAGGTTTCTGCAACATACTGTAGTACTGGTCACACCACTGTTTTATACACTTTACTTTTCGGCTTCTTTGGCATTCTTATGTAATATACTACACCTGACACTATGCCAGTTGGCTTCTGCCCCTCTGATTCTAGCTTTGATCTTTTCATTCAGATTTCCCTTCTCCTCAACCACCCCTCCTAGATCGTTGAAACTGTAAACCTGTTCCACTATCTTCCCTTCTATCTCAGTTCTCAGCTTCTTCTGATTTCCACAATTTGCTGCCATTACCACTGTCTTATCAGTACTTAGTTTCAACCCATGTGCCTTCAGTTTTGCATTTCATTCCCATATCCTTTGCTGAAGTTCTTTCTCACGGTATGCCTATAATGCCATATCATCTGCATACAGCAATTTTGTTGATCTGTCCCTTCTGACCTTCTAACTTGTTTGCTAATGTAGTCCATCACCAGTATGGACAGCACCAGCCTCAGAGCTGAACCCTGGCGCACACCCATTCCCACTGGGAACTCATCTGTGAGACCAAACAATGTTTGCACTTGAGTCATTGAGCCCTTGTACTTAGCATGCACCAGTTCTACCAATATTTATGGGACTTTGAACCACGGCAGTACTGACTAAATCTTCTTGGAACCTTGTCATATGCTTTCTCCAAGTCTAGGAATGCCCAGTTGGACTCTTTCCTCATCTCTAGCTTTTTCTCCACTATCTGTCTCACTGCAAACATCGGGTCAGTTGTGCTGCATCCTGATCTGAGTCTGAACTGCTTATCTCCCATCTTACATTCTACTACTCAATGTATCCATTTATCAATCACCCACTCCAGAACCTTCATGCAGTGTGATAGGAGTTTGATTCCTTTGTACTGCACACAGTTGTGGATGCCCCCTTTGTTCTTGTATACTGGCATAAGTATGCTCATTCTGCAGTCATCTGGGATGCATCTTTCTCTACACACTGCTATGTGTACCCTCAGAAGCCATTTCTCCTCTGCCTCACCCAGCATATTTATCATATTTGCTGTGACCTCATCAGAACCTTCTGCTTTCCCTGACTTTATTTTCCTTACTGCTGTTCTTACTTCTTCTAGGGTGGGCTCCTCGTCTTCTGTCATTGTAGGCAGAGTCAGGGGCAGTGCAGCTTCTGCAGGGTTTTCTTCATTCAGAAGGTGCTGGAAGTAATCCTTCCATCTACCTTTGATGTCCTGTGTATTGGTGAGCAGGTTGTTGCTGCTGGCATCCCTTATGAAGGTTGTCTGACTATCTTTTTTATGTTTCTGTCTTTATCTTGCAACCTGATATGGTTTCTTTGTGCCGACTACTGAGTCACTTTCGTGAAGCTGATAGAGTGCCTCCAAAGCCCTCTTCTTTGCTATTGCACCTCCTTTATTAGCGTATTTGTTGGGCAGCCAGTATTCCTTCCTAGCCTGGTCCATCTTTTCTATCTCCCACTTTTTCCTGCATTCCTTAACATAATAAGGAAAATTGGCAAAACTGAATCTGACTCAAGAAATAGAAGAAACTGGAATAGTTAGGAAAAACAAAAACAATATTAAAAGAAGGCCAAAGAAGAAAAATAAACAAATATAAATAAACAAGCAAAACAAATAAATTCTCCATCCCCTTCACTCTCTGTGAGTCTATCTGGTAAAACTCATGTGAGAAAACATATAACCACTCCCATATTTGGAATGTCATAATTGAGAACTACTGCTGGCTTATCACTGGCTACCTTTCTCAACAACAAAACATCCATAGCATCTCTGACTGAAATATCAGACCTGTGCCATTATAGACAAGCTGACTGAAACAGTTCAAGCTGCTTCTGATGAATTTTCTTAATATTTAGACTAATAACCAGGACTGCTGGAGTAATGGAGCTAGACAAATTCTGCAGGTAATTGAAAAATATGCTAGATTCTGGTGGATAATTTCGTAAAAGAAAATGTACCTATATTAACTGAGGCAATTGAGGAACACTGCAGATTGCGTTTTGAAGAATTTTGTTCTTGTGCCTTCCCATCATTTAGTTGCTTATTTAATGTTTGTTAACTGGGTAAGTGAACAGTCCGATACTGGTCATGTTACAGTTGACACAACCTTCAGTCATGAATGCACTATTGTTTTGAACTAAGAAATAGACTTTACAGTAAATAATTTTTCACAAATATACACAGATGAAAAAACAGCTGACTTGTTATCAAAAGGAATGACATTTGTGCCTTCTAGGAGTTCTAATGTTAGTGAAACTATTATAGATTTGAAATTATATTTGAGGAAGTTCAATCTTACTTTATTGTATCAGAATCATATATATCATAATAAGAATAATGTATATAAGTTCCATTTACAACCCCACCTGCACCCTAGACTTGTGATGTATGAAAAACTATGTGAATTGGACCTACATGATTTACATAAATACAAAAACAGGTTAAATAACAGAAGGATGAACCTGGATTGGCAGTAACAGAATATCTTGTGTGAATTACACAAAGAATGTATTAGAATCATGAAACCAGACAAGGGTGGCGGGGTGGTTATCATGGATTCCTCTATGTACAATCAGAAGATGAGAGGAATGTTAGAAACTGACAATTACAAAGAGGTTTCCCTTAATGAGTTAAATGGGACTTATAGGAGAATTTACACCCAATTAACTGATATTTTCTTGGAAAAGAGAATAGATATCACTCTGTGCAATTATCTAAACATTACTACTCCCAGAATTCCGTTGTTTTTTGGTATCCCTAAAATCCACAAGAGGCTAACTAACCCTCCTTATGAGACCCTTGGTGGATGGAAGGGATTCTATAACATCAGCTTGTGCCCAATATTTGGACTATGAATAAGCCTGACTAGCTTGGTCTGCAAGGCTATGGAGCACATCACCATGGAACTCATTAAAAGAAACATTGGGAACCTCCAATCACTGGACCCTACTCAATTCGGCTTTGTTAAGGGCAGATCATGCCTCTTAAACCTGGTGGACTTCTTTGAGACAGTTACCAAGGCTATAGACGAGGGAAAAGAGGTACACACAGCCTACCTAGATCTCGCTAAGGCCTTCTACACCATTCCCCATTCTGGTATTATAGACAAGCTCACCAGCCTGAAAATAAACCCCTACATCACAAGATGGGTTGCCATCTGGCTCACGGACAGAACCCACATGGTGAGAGTTGCAGGAGCTAGGTCCGACTCTAAACCAGTTACAAGTGGCGTTCCCCAGGGCTCAGTCCTAGGACCCCTCCTGTTCGGCATATACTTCTTAGAGGTACAGGCAAGCACAGGAGGACAATGGCTGACCAAGTTCACAGACGACTGCAAACTAGGGGCTATAATTGACTTTCCGGCTGACACAGACATCCTCCAAAAGGGTCTCACTGAGACGGATACCTGGTGTCAAAATCATGGCCTCAAGCTAAATGCCAAAAAGTGCATAATCATCCCCTTTGGAAAAAAACAAAGTGCCCACAAACTACCACATAGGTGGTAGTCCCCTAAATATGGAGGATGTAATAAGGGATCTGGGGACCCAAGTAGATAGCAATCTCACCTTTGATAATCACATTGCCAAAGTGGTTAGAAAATCCTTTTACATGGCCCACATAATGACAAAAGGGTTCACATCCAGATCAAAAGAGGTCATTGTGCCCCTCTACTCATCACTCATCAGACCCATCATAGAGTACAACGCCCCATTTGGGATGTACCTTACAAGACACCTGCAACAGCTGGAAAGACCACAGAAGTACCACACCAAGAGGATCACTGGCCTCAAACAGATGCCCTATGCAGGTTGACTGAAGAAACTCCAGCTGTACTCGGTTGCATACTGCCTACTCAGAGGTGATCTCTGCCTGACATATAAGGCCATGTCCAACCCAGAATTGATGGACATGCTCTACCTAAAGAAAACCTTATCCCCTTGAGCCACATGGTCTAGGGATCTAAACTTCACCACAACAATAAATAGGACGTGCTGGAGGGATAGATTCCTGTCCCAGAGACTTCCCATGCTTTGGAACAAGATTCCAATCTACATTAGGCAGAGCTCCTTGCTAACACTCTTCAAAAGCAACCTTGATGAGTGGATGGGAAACAGAAAGTTTACCCCAGTGATCACTTCTGTGGCTGTGCTGGACAGAGGCACAGAGAACTAATCTAAGGGGGCGGCGAAAGCCAACACATTCTGGCTAGGCTTATAAATGCCTTCGTGCAGATAGCCTAGTACCTACCTATGAACCTATGAACCTATAAAAAAGTACTAAAGAGAGAGAGAGTCAGATATATAAAGATTCATGGACATTTTTAGAACACATAAATCATCTAAAAGAACATGCAGACCCCAAAAATCCAGTTATAGACCCATTTCCCTTTTAAATATAGCTACAAAGATTCTGATCTCAATACAAATAGATTAAAAAGCCTGATAGAGAAAATCATTTCTCCCGAGCAATCTGGTTTCACACCACAAAGACAGACCAGCGACAACACTCTAACATTGGATGCATTAATATCTTTTGCAAATCAGAGGAATATTAATATCTATGCAATGGTAGTAGATGCCCACAAGGCATTTGACAGGATCAACCTAGAATTTTTACTTTAAACATTACCTTATTTTGACATGCCTATCAATTTCATTCAGATCATCCAAATTCTCTATAGCAATCCATACACATCCCTATATATAAATAAAACATGGTCAAATAGAATTATGATAAAAACGGAACAAGACAAGGATGCCCTTTCTATTCAACCTATACCTAGAACCCCTGTGTCTTTATATTAAACAAAACACATACCATAACCCTCCTCAACACACAACGTCACAGTATATCTCACTGTATTCGCAGATGATCTGAACATATACTTCACTACACCAAACTCAGACATAACCAAAATAATGACTACAATTGAACAATTTTCAATCATGTCTAAGTACAAATTAAACCTCAATAAAACTATCTTCCCCTTAAGGCCTCCCAAACTTATCTCATTAATACCACTAATAGATGCAATAAAAATTAAAGAAGAAACGAAATATCTGGGAATTACTTTCTTCCAGAGCAACAAGGAATTCTACCAGCATAACATAACTCTTAAATGTCAAAGCATAATGCAAGACTGTAAAAGGTGGAATAACCTTAAGCTGCCATTTCTGGCCAAAGTATCAGTAATCAAAATAAACATTTTACCTAGACTAACATATATATTCATGACATCACAGATAGCTATACATAATATGTTTTTCAAACAAATTCATACCTTCCTAGCAAAATTCATATGGGAACCCAAAAAAAAAAAACAGAATTTCATATCAGAAACTAACACTTCCCAAGAGCAAAGGGGGTCTGAACCTGCCAGATTTTAAAACTTATTACCCTATTATCAACACTAACAGAATATTGAGAATAGCAGAATGTAACCCGACAATGAAAACTTGGTCACCTCCTTGGGTGACAATATTCTATAGGTACATTAAAGCACTAGGCATCAATCCTAAAGTGCTTCCCTTTTTAAACAGAAAAGATTTACAAACCTATAATATTAGATCCCTTAAAACATTCTATAAATATTACACAAAAACTCTTTCATTCCTTAAACATTGGGCAAGCTATGCTAACACTACAACCCCTCCATAAAAATCCAAATCTAAAAATAAATAACAAGATGCTAGACCTTGACTCGATTAAATAACAAAATAATCCAAGATATCTACCCATACTGTAACTCTGCAACCCAAAAAATGAGAAGTAACCTAAATCTACCCAAATCATATATAATAATTATAAGACAAATCAAAGAGTTGTGTTCCAGCTACCTCCAAAACTTTACTATGCTTAATAGTGACATGGTAAACTGTACTCTGCTTTGGAAGACTATTCTTACAACAAGGAAAACAATATCTAACTCATATAAAATGAGAGGCGAAATCAAATTTCAGAAGGACCTCCTTTTCTCTAACTATTGGAGAAAATTAAAACCATCCATAGATGACCAGCAAAGAAGTCATGCAATCAGTCTAACACTGAAAAGTATACCCCTTACAAAACTGTCACACACAGCTCATGATAAATAATAATGCATATTTCACACCCGTGATACTCCACAAATTCATTGCATCCAAATCACCATACTGCCCACACTGCAAGGACCAGGTAGCAGACCTAATGCATATATTTTGGTGTTGCAAATGTGTGTACAAACTCTGGAATTCCCTCAAGATACAACTGCAAAAAATGGGATATCAAATATCAACACTAACATGAGAATTTACCCTTCTACATATTTGCCCATCAAACATATCAGGAAAACAAGTGAATATACTTATAATAATTTTCTTACTAATGAAGCTATACATAGCTCTCAAATGGTTAGACCCTAAAATATATCTTGGGAGGGATTAAAAAAATAGCTATAAAACATCTTTTAGCCCATATGAAAGCCCGAGAAATTTGGGAACAAACCTTTAACATCCTATTAGCATAAAACATCATACATACTACATAGAAACAAGGTACAAAGGAACCTAGAAATATACACACGATCACACAAACTATGGACTTGAAATCCTTATTGTATGTGCTGTTTTTATAACAATGAAATTGAATGAGAAAGCATCTTTGTATATAGTGTAAATAGATATGTTTTATGACCTACATGTTACTATATTGACTACAATGTATAACACTCATCGATGGTCATGCTGTAAGAATGGAAATTATTGTGTTTTATATAAATGAAAAAATGAAAATAAAAATTATTGGGAAAAAAAGAACACATAAATCGTATACAATATGATGTTAATGACATATTAGTAACTATAGATGTCAGTGACCTGTACACAGTCATTCCACAGACGACAGGACTGGAATGGGTGAATGAGATGTTACTGGAACTCAAGATGGCTCATGACAAAATTAACCTCATTTTCAAATGTTTAGAAATAGTTCCAAGTAACAACTTTATTTCTTTTAACAATAAATATTATTTACAGACAACTGGTATTGCCATAGGGTCACCTTGTGGAGGGCATATGCCAACACAGTCATGGCACATTGGGAAAGACATTTTGTGTTCCAGTCTGTTTATAACACTCGTATTAAGACATATTACAGGTTTCAGGATGACACCAGTCTAATACGGAATGGTTCTTTAAATAAGTTACAATTTTTGGAATATATAAGCAATACTACCACCTTATTACATTTAACATGGGTGGTAAATTTTAATCACATGGATTATTTAGATGTTCACCTTTTTAAAGATGAAATCAATGGGAGATATACAACTAGAATCTATCGGAAAAAGACCTACTCTAATTGCTTTCTCCATTACATCAGCTCACACCCAGAACATCAGAAAAGATCAGTTGTTAAAGGACAACTAGTAAGAGCTGCTTGTATGGTGTCCAGAGAGGAAGACTTCATAGAAAAATGCAAACATTTAAAATCTATGTTTTTTTAAAAGAGCATACTCCATTGATTTATTAAAGAAACTAATAAATGAGGTGGCTAGAAAAAGGGAAAATGGTTATTTTAAACCAATTATAAACAATGGTCTTCTAAACATCCACCCTGCAGGTCAGAATGTGATTTCGTTAGAAGAAATAAAAAACATAGTTGTGGACATTCAGCAATGTCAGGACATGCAAGGAGAAGACAGTAATGTCTTTTTGAGATCACTGGCCATTACTTATGGTCAGGATTCTTATAATTTAAGGTGGATTTTTGAATAAAACTGGGACATTTTGATGGAAGATTCCAACATTAGGTGACAAACCCATCATAACATACAGAAAGAGTAGGAACTTGAAGGATCTATTGAAAGAAGGAGCACACACGTGTGTGCAGGGTCATTTTGGTATGTTTAAATGCAGTGCATGTAATTGGTGTCACAGAGTTAAAACAGGTGACACATTCATTGTGAGGAATTTAAAATACTTTAATAAAGGGAAGTACAATTGTAGTTCGAAAGTAGTGATATATGTGGCTATGTGTGACCTATGTTCAGTATTTTACATAGGCAAAACAGAAAGATAATTTAGCCAATGAATATACGAACATGAATATGCCATCAGTAAGAAAAGTTTGAACAATGCCTTGGCCAAACATATCAATGATAATGCGGGGCACTACTTTAGGATCCTGGCAATGTGGGTATTAATGACGAAAAAGCATGAGGTGTTTATTTGGAACTTAAGAAATTAAAATGGCAAATACGTCTACAAGCTGACAAATGGCCAGGTATTAATGAAAGAACTTCTATAGCCCCAATATTGAAATTAAAAGCTCTTGAAAGAAAGAAAATAGTGGAGGAGAAATAATATAGTATTTAAATACTGGTTTGTATTCCAATTGGTGTTATTTTGATGTAAAAAATTATATATACACCTATATAAGTAGAATGTTTTTGTTTGAATAGTAATTTGTATTGTATGTGTTGTAAACATAATATAGGAAAAGACAATTGCAGTTTTAGACAAATATTTGTTGGTTTGACAACAAGAGATACAATGATGTAGGTGTTTAAAGCAGGGCAATTGAGGGGTTTATTTAATTGAGTTTTATCCAATCAGATAAGTTGTAATAGTATTTAAGTGAGTGGTGCTTGTGAAGAGTTGTCTGATGAAGTTGACACTGTTTAAATGAAAGTGCTAACCTTTTATACAGCTTTTACTCATTTTACAGTTAAAATAAGTGTGTATTTTTAAGTGCATTTTTTTGTAACTTTTTTTCTATTTCTTTAACTAAAATAGGTGGAAATTTGTCTACTCAATGTTCGATTACTTCTTGATTAATCTTCTCCAAATCACTAACTGGGTAGTCTCTGGAAAGAAAAAGTTGTTTAATGAACTTAACTTCTAAAAAAACTTCATCTCTAGAGACGAACTGGCTTACTCTGATAAGCTGGCCTCTGTAAATGTTCAATTTCATATATTTGGGATGGTAACTACGAAAATTTAAATAAAATCTGTGTTTTGCTAAGGTTTTTTAAGCAACAAAATTGCACATATTTAGAAATAACATCTGATAGTAGCTTTTATATATATAATATAAAGGAAACAAACAATGACATAAAAATAATGCAATACAAATTAATCGATAATTCAGAAAACATGTTTGCAGTGGCAAGTATACAGAACGCACATGAATTAAAAGTTCAAAAAAATGAGAATGGAAAGAAAATAAATTAAAAACCAGCATTGTTACTTTATTTCTTTGCCTGTTCCCTTCTAAATCCAAAGCAATGGGTGAAAGTATAAGTTTGAAAACCTATACAGATGTGAGGTGAAGATAGTGGGCACTGTTAGCCAATTACAATCACTTTCTTTGTCAAGATGGGCATGGAACGACTTCCTGAACACTTTGTTTATTTGTCTGATATTTTCAGGCATAGAATTCAGCTTGCTGAGACAATTTTTGAGAATGTTCTCTGACAGGTAGAATGAATGAAGGGTGCCCTTAGAAACTGCAGAAAGTCTATGTTGCATAAGAAGTAGGTAGAGTACTTGATGGCTAGTTTGTTTAAAAGTGGGTGACTGTATATTTCATGTAAGAGTTTGAATTTGTGTGTTAATGTAGTACAGTAGAGATCATACTGCTTGGATATGTGAATAAATATAAGTATTTGGTTTTCTGCTGGTTGTATTTGATTGGTATTTTGTGTGGAACTTGGGGCAATAAATGACAATCCATAATCTGGGAAGTAGTACATTTATCGCCATGATCATCCAGCTTCAAAAGTTAGTAAATCTGAAGTTTATTCGGTCTTGAGTTGAATTAAAATTTAATGTATTTGGGACTCAGTATGTTTGTGAAAGTTGAAGTGCTGGTTGCATAAGAGGCTGAGATATTTATGTTTGATGCAAGGGATAGGAATACCAAAGGGATCAGTGATTTTAGTATCTGGTGCATGTTGAAATTTTTGAGGTGTACCAAATAACATTACAGAACTTTTTTTGAGTACTGATGTTAATTTGATGTTATGAAGTCAATTCTAGATAGCAATGAAGTAGTCGAGTTTCGTTGTTAAGAAAGCAAATCTTTCTGTTGGCTCTTGTAAAGGCAATGTTATCTTTTTACAAAATGTAGTTAGTATGGTCTCAAGGAACCTTATTTAAGAAAAGTGAAAAAGGGAGAACCCAGTATGGCCAACTGAGGGACACTGTTTTTGGTAATTCCCAAGACAATAATTTTATTTGGTCTAAGAATGAGAACAGTATGACTGGAGGAATAGTCCATAAGCCATTGTAGTACATCTGTAGAGAAACCTGTATCACTGAGTTTGTCCAGTAGAAATGAGTTGTTGACAGTGTCAAAAGCCTTTTGAAGGTGTAGGAGGATAGGTTCATAGGTATGTACTAGGCTAATGGCACTGGGGCCTTTACAAGCCCTGGCATAGTGCCACCCGACCTTAGTTCCCAGTGCCTCTGTCAAGTAGAGCCACTGGAGTTATCCTGGGGTGAATTTTCTGTTTCCCATCTACTCATCAAGATTTCTCTTGAAGAGGGAAGTCTGTTCCATAGCATGGGCAGTCTCTCTGGGTTATGAACCTGTCCCTCCAGCATGTTCTGTTAATTGTGGTAATGAGGATGAGGTTTCTGGAGCGTGTAGTGTGGAGGGACTGGGATTTTTTTAGATGTAGGATTTCTAACAGAGCTGGGTCAGTCATGGCTTTGTAAGTCAAGCAGAGATCGCCTCTAAGTAGGTGATATGAGACAGAGAATAGTTGAAGTTTTCTGAGTCTGTCCATATAGGACAAGTGTTTAAGGCCTACGATCCCCTTTGTGAGGTACTTTTGCGGCCTCTCCAGTTGTTGCAGGTGTCTAGTGAGGTACATGCCAAATGGGGTATTGTATTTGATGATTGGCCTAATGAGGGAAGAATAGAGGGAGACAATGACCTCTTTCTTCCAGGATGCAAAACCATTAGTAATGAGATGTGCCACATAGAAGGACTTTCTGACCACAGTGGCAATGTGGTGATCAAAAGAGAGGTTGCTGTCAACCTGTGTTCCCAGATCTCTTATAACGCCTTCGATGTTCAGTGGACTATCATCAATGTGGTAATTCAAAAGAACCGGGTTTTTCCCAAGGGGGATGATGACACATTTTTTGGCATTGAGCTAAAGGCCATGTATCTATCTAACACCAGTTATTGGTCACAGTGAGGCCATTCTGTAGGATGTCAACATCACTTGTGGAGTTAATAATATGTTTAAATGCAGTGCATTAAAGGGAAGTACAATTGTAGTTCGAAAGCAGTGATATATGTGGCTATGTGTGACCTATGTTCAGTATTTTACATAGGCAAAACAGAAAGATAATTTAGCCACTGGAGTTATCCTGGGGTGAATTTTCTGTTTCCCATCTACTCATCAAGGTTTCTCTTGAAGAGGGAAGTCTGTTCCATAGCATGGGCAGTCTCTCTGGGTTATGAACCTGTCCCTCCAGCATGTTCTGTTAATTGTGGTAATGAGGATGAGGTTTCTGGAGCATGTAGTGTGGAGGGATTGGGATTTTTTTAGATGTAGGATTTCTAACAGAGCTATTGCTCCCAACTTGCAATCGTCTGTGAACTTTGTCAGCCAGAGTCCCTTCATGTTGGCCTGAACTTCAGAGAAGTAGATTCCAAACAGGAGAGGACCCAGGACCGAACCCTGTGGGACTCCACTCGTGACTAATCAGCAGTCTGACTTGGAGTCAGCTACTTTCACACTGTGGGTTCTATCTGTGAGCCAGTTTGCAACCCACAAAGTGATATAGGGGTTGATGCCAAGCTTAGTGAGTTTTTGTATGATTCTTGAGTGAGGAATGGTATAAAAAGCCTTGGCCAGATCAAGGTAGGCTGTATGAACCACCTTGCCTTCATCCATAGCTCTGTTGACTGACTCAAAGTAGTCGACCAAGTTGAGCAGGTATGATCTACCCTTTACAAAACCAAACTGTGTGGGATCCAGAGTTTGGAGATTCCCTATATACTTATTTAATAGGTCCATGATGATGCATTCCATAGCCTTACATATCATATTTATTAGGCTAATGGGGAGATAGTTCCTGGGGTCATAGTCGCTCTTCCTTTGTGAAGAGGGATGACTGCAGCAGTGCACCATTCAGTAGGGACAAAGCCTGAGGTGAGGCTGTGATTGAACAGAGCACACAGGTGAGGTGCCAGTTTACTCTGTAGTTCATGTAGAACACAACCAGGGATATTGTCACGTCCCACAGAAGCTGTATTCTTGGCCTTAGACAGTGCTGCTTTAACCTGTGCAGCAGTAATACTGGGTGCGTGGCAATCTACTGGTATTCTGATTGGTCCTTTGGGGGGAAGAGAGGTAAAGTTGGCACTGAATCTGTCGGCCAGTATACTGGCAATATCTGTTGGCTCAGTATAGGAGGTACCATTGTGCAGTAGCTCAGAGAAAATCTAGGTATTGCCATGGAGATTCTTTACATAACTATAGAAGGCCTAGTGATTGTCTTTGCTATCTGCTGCAATTCTGTTTTCATAGCTAGCTTTAGAGGATTTGATGAAGGATCTCAACTTTTTGTGGAGGCAGATAAGGGATTTTTTCCAGTCTTGGGACTTCACCTTATTCCACATTAGTTTCCTCCTTCTTGTAGAGTTTGTTTATGGCAGGGGACCACCAGATTGGCTTCCTTATTTTGGAGGAGAGTGTCTTGGTTCTATTGGGTATGGCGAGATCCATGCATTTGTGTACGTGTTCGTACAGTGCATTGGTGTATGATTCTGCAGTTACGCAACTATTCTCCATTTGGATGGGTGCCGTGAAGTTAGCCACCTTTGTTTTTAGGATCCCAAAGTTAGCTTTAGAGAAGTTTTTCATGGGGGTTACCTTTGCTGAGGGGTGGGGGGTGGGAGGGATGTGGATATCCAAGCTGATTCATCTGTGGTCGGATCTAACCAGGGAGAAGCTGACTATTGGTGTAGAGCAACGGTTCCCCATGTTAGTAATGACCAGGTCAAGGACGTTGCTACCTGTAGTGGGGGTAAGAACAAGCTGGTCCAGGGCATTGGAATTAATAAACTCCAGGAAATGTTGGGCAAGTGTGTTGGAACATGAGTAGTTTACCCAGTTAATGGAGGGGTAGTTGAAATCACCTAGTAAGAGAGTGTTAGGTTGGACCCTAATATTCTCCTGGGTGCTTAGGAATTTGGAGTGTGAGTCTTGGGACATGGTTGGGGACTTATAGCAGGCTACGACCTGAATCGCTGTCTTACCCAATGTTATCTGCACCTGAAGTATCTCTGATGCATTATGTTGGGCTACCAGTCTGGAGGTGTGCGCATCCTTTATGAATATGGAAACACCACCGCCTTTGGAGCTTTGTTCCAAGTTCTGGGGCTGAAAGGTGTGGAATGAGTTATAGCCTGGTATTGCAGGGGTGCTTTCTGCTGCCTTGAACCAGGTCTCTGTTACAGCACAAATGTCGGTGTTCTCCATTTTAAGGAGTGCCTTGAGCGAGTGCATTTTGAGATTTAGACTTCTAGCATTGAGCAACATGACCCTCAGATTGCATTTGTTTGTAGCTGTTACTGTGGTTATTTGGTCTTTGCAACACCATCTAAAAAGGCACTATAGGGGTGGCAAGGGCCTTGGCCAGTATCCGGAAGCCCAGGGGTGACATATGCAGGCAGTCATCCTAGGTAGACAGATACCAGATCCCCTTAGAATGACACCAGAAACTTAGCCAATTGTTGAAATCAGTCATTTTCTGCTTGTACTGTGGTATCATTCTGGGTGATGGTAGGATGCTGCTCAGGGCTAGGGTCATACCCGCCTAGGCTACATAATCCAAGAGCTACTCAATGTCTCTTTTAATGTAGTCCAGGGAGGTACGTCTCAGGTCATTCACACCCACATGTACAATTACAGAGTCATATTTGTACCTGTTGTTGAGCAATCTGAGTGAGTGAGTTATGTGTCAGATCCTAGCACCTGACAGGCAGCTGACTGTTACTTTCTCCTTATTCAACCTTGTGAGTGGGACATCAGTGTGCCTCACTATCGAGTCACCTATGACTAGTGTGTTGGGCATGCAGTTTTACCTTAGGGGCTTTGATTGAGTGGGACACTGTTCAGGAGAGTTATGTGTCTCGTGATTAGTGTTGTGTTGTGATGGTCAAGTGCATTTCTGCCTTGGAGGTCTCTGCTGCTTGTGTAGATTTTTATTGAGAGCCTCCGCATAAGTGGGTGTGTAGTTTGTGTTTTTATGTGAAGGCAGTGCTGGTGTGTGTTCCAGAGGGCTATGAGTTCCATGTGGTGTGGTGCAAGTGTTGACTTTCTCCTCTTGATCAGCTATTCCGGTCTTGGCTGATGAGTGCGTGGCTTCCAATTTGGATATATAAGTGCATATCCCGCAAGTCTGAGTGTTGGAAGGTAAGAGGAAAGGGTTGTTGGTGTACATGAGGCAGTTGCTACATTGCCTCAGGATGCCCAAGTTCACCAGGTTAAAAGGAGAAAGCACAGGGAACTGACCTTTAGACATGCCTGGAGGGGTGGAAATTAATAATAAGTACAGGGTCTGTTTCCTTGTAGAATGTTTAGTGCTGGTAGCACTTTTGTGTGCTACAATAATTGCTACAAGAAGTCTGGCAAAGTGTTAGACTAATAAGCTGGTATAAGTGCAGGAGAGGAGAGAACTAGCAGATCTAAGGGAAAAATTGAAGAGCAGGCTCTGGCACCACTCAGAAGCTTTCAAACATTCCTGGATACAGCAAGTCTGTATCTGGACTAGACTAGTTACAGGAAAGGCAGGAAACAAAAGGAAACATGGGTTTTTAAACCACCCCAATATCCCCAATAATTTTACCTTGCTCCATATAACAGTAAATTTGGACAGGGAGGGAGTAAATAGAAGTGGGTCAGAATCCATGCTGTCTGTTACTAAAAATACTATATTTGAAAATGTATTAATGGATTTGGTCATAGATAATGTTTTCAAAGAATTTGATGAGGAGCAAAGGTTTGAGATAGGTCAGGAAGTCATTAGTTGTGGATGGGGTCATGACTTTGGCTAGTGATATGACTGAGGTCGTTTTGAAAATATGCCAATAGAGTTTTAGTTGCAAGAGCTAGACATAAGGATATGTGAGTGGTCTTCTGAGATGTTAACTCCCTAGCTTGAGAAGGGTGAATTTATGCTATAGATGAATGAGTTATAGGAAAAATGTATATTTTCAAGACATTTTTAAACTTCATTCCTTGTTATTTTCTTTAAGTGAAAGAAACAGCATTATTTTATTTTCTGTTGAGGGACGAAGGGTGTTATGTGGAGAACGTTAGTAAATAACAAATTAGATTTGGGAGGGTAGGTTGCTGATGCTGTTTATTAACTCAGAGACACGTGTGTGTGTGTGTGTGTGTGTGGGGGGGGGGGGGTTGGGATAACTTAGGTCCTGAACCATATTTGCAAAAGAGAGTGGTGAACACAAGATTTTCACTGACTTTCCAAAATTTCTTAGAATGACCTAGAAATATGCTTTGAAGTGTTCTGCAATAACGTGTTTCCCTTTTAAGTTTGCAGTAGGAATTATACTTGTCTAGGCTCAAGAGTCTGCTTTCCATTCAGACCACACTTTGCCTCTCAGTTTCATAATATGCCTAATATTGTCAGTTATGTAGAGATTTAGTCTACTACATTTCCCGATTTCCTGGTTTTTGATGGGGTTATAGTCTATCTTGTATTGGACCTTGAAAGTTGTAGAATGTGGAAAAATCTGATACTGGTTAATATGGATGAGTTCAGATGAAAGGATGTTGGCAGAGTTTTCTTGGACAATTCTAGTCTGAATGATTTGTGGAGGAATTTTTCTACTCTCGAGGGACCGGAAAATAAAGTAAAGTAAAGAGAAGACAGTGATTACTAAGGGAGTTGTAACAGAACTATTTGGTGCATGTTATCTGAGATAGTAGTTAGTATAACATCAAGAAATATGCAGTCTGAGTTGGAACTATTAGGTCTGGCCCCTTCAGTGACTACCTGTTTTAGATTGAAGATAGAATGTGGTTATAGGAGTACCTAAGGGATCAGTGATTTATGTGAATCTAACAATTCCAATTTAGCTCACCTAAATTGGAAGTTTATAATGTTCGGTGTGATGAAGAAAAGTTCTTAATGTGGTTTCAATCAATAGTATGAAAGAGATGATGGGATATATATGACACCAATTAATAGTTTAGCATGGCCAACAAGCAATATTTGAGCAAGTAATCAGGTTCGGTCATCATACAGGTGGGCTAACCCCCTTGGCACTTTCTGGCTCTATTACAGGAGAAAATAGTATAGTTTAAGGTAAAATATGCAGGAATGTGAGAAAAGTCCTTTAGCCATGATTTCAAGATGGCTAAAAGTTTTATCAGATGCTGATCTTACCGTACTACAAGCTGGGGTCACTTATTTATAGGATCATCGAATCATAGGAGATTACTAGGTTATCGACCAGGAGGTAATTTCAAGCCTAGCAGTAATGTAATTAGTAATAACTACCCATGTCCAGGAGGGTAGTGGGTGCTATCCCCGGTAAGAATTTACGGTGCCCCATGCACTCATCCAGGTTTCTCTTGAACAGTGATGTACAGGTGCTGTGTTTCACATGAATTGGTAGCCTATTCTAAAGATGTGGCAGTCACTGGAAGACAAATCTTTCCCTACAGCATGTACTATTTAAGTCGCAGGCCATATTTAGGTCCCTGGAGTGGGTAGCTCTAGTCCTGTTTGATTTATAGATATGCATCAAGTTCATTAGGTTTGGGTCTGAGATTGCTCTGAAAGTCAGGCATATGTCTCCCCTAAGAAGTCTATATGATACAGAGTATAGTGACAGGGACTTCAGTTGGTCTGTGTAACGTACGTGTGGAGTCTCTTTGATCTTCTTTGTTAGAAAGCTCTGAGGTCTCTCCTCTTGTATGGTACATGGTGAATGGGGCATTATACTCAATTTTGGACTGGATTAGTGGTGAGTATAGGGGGGTTATAACCACTTTTGCTCTTGAAGTGATGCCTTTACTAATCAAGTGTGCTTCATAGAAAGCCTTCCTTACTACAGTAGACACATGGTTGTCAAAAATTAAGTTCACAGTCAACTTGTGAAGCCAGATCCCTTACCACTTCATGGGTACGTAGGCATTGTTGTTGATTTGATAGTGTGCAGGGACATTGTTTGTGCTGAAGGGAATGATAATGCATTTCTTGGCATTCAGTTTGAGTGACTAAGACATCAGTCATTGGTCTGTGTAAGACCCTCCTAGAGTATACTGACATTGTTGGGGAATTCAATAATTGCACCCAGTTTGCAATCATCCGCAAACCTGGTCAGCAGCAACAACCTGTTAGTTTTGATCTGAACTTCTGAGAAGTGTATACTAAGATGTAGGGATGCACCAAACAGTAGGGATCCCAGCACTGACCCTGTGGCATCCCATTGTGACAGGTCTGCTGGTTGATGTGGAGACACCCACTTTGAAAGTGTGTGTCTGGTTTGTGAGCCAGTTGACAAACCATCTTACAACAAAGGAGTTTACATTCAGTTTGCTAAGTTTATTGGTAATGCCTGAGTCTGAGATTGTGTTGAAAGCCTTTGCCAAATCGAGGTATGCTGTGTGCACAGATTTGCCCTCATCAATGGCCCTGGTCACATTTTTTGAAGAAATCCATCAGATTTAACAGGCAGGATCTGCCTTTGACAAAGCTGAATTGGGTTGGATACGGGGTTTGGGGGTCGCCTATGTCTTTATTTATGGGATCCATAATGATACGTTTTATGGCCTTACAAATGAGGGTGGTCAGGCTTTTGGGTCTGTAATTCCTTTGGTCTGTTGCTAGGCCACCTTTGTGGAGGGGAATAACTGTTGCTGTTCTCCATTCCAAAGGAACAAATCCTGTGGTTAGGCTATGTTTGAAAAGGGTGCTTAATGGTGATGCTAGTTCATGTTTTAGCCTGTTTAGAAGACAGCCTGGGATGCAATCTGATCCTATAAAGGCTGTATTTTTTTGCCTTGAACAAGGTTTTAATGATCTTCTCTTTAGATATGTAGGATGGGGGAAGTTTGGGGGAAGGTTTGTGATAAGTTTGGAGGGGATAAGGGAGTGAAACTTTGGACAAATCTATCTGCTAGCAGGTTTGCTATCTCTGTGGGGTCAGTGTGTGTGATACTATTGGTCACTAGTTCTGCACATGCTTGAGTCTTCCTTTTAGGCTACATACATAGCTGTAAAAGGCCTTATGGTTGTCCTTGGCTGTGTGGACTGAGGACCAGATCGAGAATGTTTGTTTCTCTTGTTGGGGTTTGAAAAACTTGTTGTAGGGCATTTGAGTTAACAAAGGAACTTTTGTGCTAGCAAGTTAGGGCTAGTATAAGTTCCCCGTTGATAGTGGGATAATTGAAATCTCCCATAGCCAGAGTGTTTTTTCAAGCAGGCTTCATACATGTTATGCCCCCTGGATGGGGATCTATAACTGTCTATGACTTGAATGGAGATCTTACCCACTGTAACCTGAACATGGAGTAACTCCATAGAGTTGTCCAGTCTAACTAGATGGGAGGTGAATTTATCTCTAATGTAGATAGAAACACCACCTCCTTTTATCCTTACTACTCTGTAATACAGACTGTTGCTGAATGGAAGTGGGAGCTAAGCAGGGAATAGAGTGTTAATACTGCCTATGATCACATACGTTAGGGTGAGATTTCTGGATTACTGGTAATGGAGGGATAGAAGTGTAGATGGTCTAGCTTTTGTATGAATACCAACAGTCTGTAAGAGTAGTAAGGATAAAAGGATGAGAATAACTTGCTAAAGTTTTTATTTTTAATGAAACATGTAGATTGCTTTGGTATAGTAGCTGCAGTGTAATATTTTGTGAACTCATGATTCGGGGTGGGGCAAATTAAATATATGCAGTCAACAAGATGGGTATCTGTAATTTAGCTGACTTTGTGGGGTAAGTGAAATTAGTGTGAGGAGTGGGGTTGAGATAGTTGTTCTATGTATACAGAATAGATATTAGAGCACAGGAAAATGAGAAAAGATATGAGCAGTATGGTCTGTAGAAAAGCCATGGTGGATTGAAGAATTGGGTGAAATAAAATGAGATGGATGGCAGGGAAGGTATAAGGTGAGGGGTTGTAGATGATGAGAGTAAGGGGATAATCTACATATGGAGAGATAAGTGTTGTGATTTCTAATAAGAAGTACAAGCTAGAGCAAAATGTTTACTGGGTGGAAGGAGAAGGGGTCAGAGTTAAGAAAGTGTAAAGGAAAGGGGTGGGCGAGAATGGGGCAGGGTTGGGGAGTGGAGTGAAGCTGAGCAGAATGAGGCAAAGTGGAGCAGACCTGCATTGTGTGGCAGTGGAGACAAACAGTGAAATATTAGGTTGCTGAAGGTAAGTGGGAGCTAAGGAGGGAATACAGTGGGTGGGGCACTGTAGAGACACAGAGCTGTGTGTGGAAGGAAAGTAGAGGAAACATGCATAAAAAAGAGAAGAGAAAGACTATAGAGTGAAATAAAGAGAGAGAGGGGTGAGAAATTGAGATATGGCAACCTAGGAATGATTGATTGAAAGCTTGAGAAACAGTGACCTAGGAAATAGAAAATAAGTATAAGAATGTCTGTATGGTAGAAAGAAGCTTATGGTTAGATTTACACAAGGTTAAATAATATATTAACTTAGAAGACAAAGTCTTTCAAGAAGAACTGTAATGTGCAGCATATTACAGAAAAGAGAAAGAGGAAGTCCCTATTTAAGTCTGGGAAGTATTTTGTAATCAACATCTCATAGTTGTTTTATTAGGAAATACAAGGAACTGTCAATGCAGTGTGAGGTAATTTTTATGATATTAGTATATATGGAGCAAGTCTTGTTGATTTGAGGGCTGATGTTGATGCACTCTGCTTTGCTGTTAGGGCTCTTTGCTGGAGAAGAACTACTCCCACAAACCTAATGCTCCCCTAGAAGAAGAAAAGATAAAAAAAGAAAAGAGGTCATATCTAGGATAGTAAGAAACATACAGTAACAATTTAAAGGCAGACACTGCAGAATAAGAAGAGGGTAAAATAAAGAAAAAAAAAGAGAGTGAGTCTAGAACTGAATTACTTCTGATAAACACATTAAATTACCTGCCAAAGTCATACTTAAACAGAATTGTTAAAGTCAGATAGAAAGATATCCATATCCAAGTGATTCCTCCAGGTGCATCTGCAGTTAACTCCTTCTGACCCCTCTAGGTGCCAAATATTTCTCCTTCATATTTGCATCAATAATTCCAAAACCATGGTATGTACAAGGTTTTAAAAGATTACATCTTAAAGCATGCATAATAGCAAACTCAACTGCATTAATATTTGACCACTGTCTAGTGCGGGTAAATAGATATTAACCATTGTTTTTATGATATTAATTTATATAGATATAATTTTCACATTTTTCTAAATATCTCAACTAGCAAGTAACACTGACAGAACTCCTTAGCCTGACATGAAGGCTTTCAGCTAGATGAATAAAATGCTGCTGATAGTATGTGTGTAACTTGAGTGGTTGCTGAGATATTGTAGGTTATTTACAAAATATTACAAATGTAATAGTTACTGTGTTTACTGTTTAAGACCTAGAACCCAAAAAATACTACTACAATAAAAGTAGTTTGTGCTGAAGAGTTTGCCATTTATACTTCTTTCATAACCCCTATGCTTCCAGAAATATAAACATTTGTTTGAAATGTGAGGGCATAATTTGATTCTCTAAAAAGGTTTAGACTCTGCCCTTTGTAAATTACAGTGCAAACTTCCTGAGCTCCACTGGAGTGAATGAATTCATTAATACAATTACATTAATAAGAAATGCATCATAGGCTGGAGTATACTGGACTTGCATCACAACAAAAGGCAGGAACGTATTCTTATATGCAGTTAAAATTTGCTTACATGTTATTACTTGTCATCATCTACTTAAAATGTAAACATGGGTGTCCAATCAGCTACTGCATCTCCAACAAACTGAAAAAGTTATTTTACAAAACTTAGAGATTTTATAGGGAGTAACAAACACTCTATGTATATATATTTCCACATATAAACTTTCCAGTATAAACATGAAGGAGTTTGACTAACCGGTTTAAGTAACAATGTTTTATTCTTACTATCTATTGAGACACTCAGTCCACTACTATCTAAAAAGTTCCATAACTGTGCATCAAAAGTATTATTGTTTATAAATAACTTATATAACTTGGACAAGCTTCCTTTGTACGGCAATTTACCTTCAATGACAGCATTCATATATTCATATAATGGAGAGTAGTGTACATTCCTCTTCTCTCATATTATGCACAAATTAATTTAATATCTTACTGATCATCATCAACATCTTTCAGCTGTTCTCGTTAGGGGTCACCACAGTGGAGCATCTGTTTCCATTTCTTCCTGTCGTCTGCATCTTGCTGTGTCAGACCAACCACCTGCATGTCCTGTCTCACCACATCCATAAACCTTATCTTAGGCCTTACTCTTTTCCTGTTACCTGGTAGCTTCATCCTTACCATCTTTTTCCCAATATACTCAGCATCCCTCCTCAGCACATGTACAAACCAACGTAATCTTGCCTCTCTAGCTTTGTCTCCAAACCTTCCAACCTGGGCTGACTCTCTAATATACTTGTTCCTAATCCTGTCTACCCTCGACACACCCAGTGCAAATCTTAACATCTTTAACTTTGCCACATCCAGCTCTACCTCCTGTCTTTTTGTCAATGCCACTGTCTCCAACCCATATAACATAGCTGGTCTCATTACCCTCTTGTAGACCTTCCCTTTCACTCCTACTGGTACTCCTCTGTCACAAATCACTCCTAACACTCTTCTCCACCCACTGCATCCTGCCTGTACTCTCGTCTTCACCTCTCTTCTACACTCACCATTACTCTGAACTACTGATCCCAAGTATTTAAACTCATCCACCTTTGCCACCTCTACTCCTTGCATCCTCACCATTCCTCTATCCTCCCTCTCATTCACACACCTATATTCTGTCTTAGTCCTACTGACCTTCATTCCTCTTACTGATAGATACTATTAACTGATAAACAGATTCATCCAACTTATAATCTTTCATTAAATATTCTGGTGACTTAGCTTTTCCTTTTTCAAAACAATCAGACCATAATGCTAATCAATTCCTTTTTAGTAAATTCATCTTAACATTGTTCTGAGTTTCCTTAAATCTAGATGTGTGTGCAGTTGGAAGGTACAAACATTTCCATTTTGATATTAGTGGTGTTTTAAAAACAAATTTCTTAACTGTTTCAAGAACTGATTTCATACAAGCAGAGACTAAAGATTGAAATGAATTTCCTTCTAGGGTAAATTTGTTCACCCGATGAAAGGATTGTTATCTATTTCTAATTTATCATATTTGATAAACTTATAAAATTTTTGTATAATCTGCCCCTAAATGTTTTTTCCACTGATTAGTGTAAGTTGAGTCTATACAGAGTATAATAAAGTTAAAATTTGTTACAATAGAATTCCACATCTGGGAAGCTAATACCACCATACTCCCATAATCTTAATATGATTTCGATAAGTAATGCTTGGCTTTTTAGGTTACCATAAGAATGAAGTTAACATTTTTCTATTCTCTTTAAAAGTTTTTTTATCAGGTATTAAAGCTATTGAATGCAATATATATGCAGTCTTGGGAAATATAATAATGTAATAAGTATGTACCTATCCTCAGTAGTAGAAAAACATTCATTCCATCTTTTTAATAAGAAGTAAAATTTCTTCAATTATTTTTTTTCAAAATTATTATTAATAATTTTACTCACATCTTGATAGATTTTTTTTACAAATAGTTTGGTTCTTCTCCTTTCCTGTTTTATTTATTTTTATCTTTAAACTTACTATCCAGTAATTGATTTAACACTAAAGTTTCTGTTTTATTATTATTAAAGTTCAGCAGTGATACTTCTTGAAACTTTTCAATTTACTCATCTATTTCTGTGATTGAATAATTTAAATCTCCTATAGTTAGCAAAATATCATCAGTGAAAAGCTGCACTGACTAACCTCGGTCTCTCTCCTGCTTCTCAACTATGGTTCAACAGTTACCTGACAGATAGGAAACAATGTGTAAAATGACAGGGAACCCTCTCAAAATTTCTACCAAGTAACACTGGAGTTCCACAGGGGTCCATTCTTGGACCATTACTCTTTAACATCTTCATTAATAACCTTCACACTGCCCCCCACCAAAGCTCCCTTAAACAATATGCTGATGATTCTGCTATCATCTCCTCTTCCAGCAGTAGAAAACACCTACAACATCTAACCTAAACTCCATTTACACACACAGAGACCTGGCTAAACAATGCCCAACTCCTGCTGAATCCTAAGAAAACTAAACTTCTCCTTTTCACACCCAATAATCTCTCAGCCGACTTCAAGATCATCTCGCTGAACAATACTCAACTAGAAGTTGTTACCCAAGCCAAACTACTAGGAGTAACCATAGACAATAAGCTCTGCTTTGATGTGCATATTCACAATGCAATCAAAAAACCCACTGCAAACTAGGAATGCTGTACCTGCAAAAAAAACATCATTAACCCAACCACCAAAACCACCCTGGCTGCTACTTATCTGCTTCCCTCCCTTCTCTATGGTGCTCCCATTCTGACAAACATTCAGATTACCTTACAAATAAACTGGTATCCTGCTACAATAAAATTGCAAAGTTTGCTATAAATGTAGCCCCACAACACACACTACTGCACTGATCTCAATAGCCTCAATTGGCTCAAACTTCCACTCCTCCTAGACCACCTACAACTAAACACGGCACATAAAGTTATATACCAACCTGATGACTGTCCAGCTTTCAACTAACTCGTTCAAACATACAAACCCACCAAAAATCTTCTGTAGACAAACAACTAGTGACCTTACATAGACCAAATAAAAAGCTGGTCAGTGCCTATACTCCTACACAGTATCAAAACTCTGGAACTCCCTTCCAAGCAGCATCAGGACAATTGCATACCATAACATTTTTTCAAACTCATGCTAAAAAAATGCCTGCTAGATACAAACATCTGCTCCTATTCCAAAGCAACCTAGCATCTGCTGTTTCAATCTACCCAGCTCCCCCTAGCTGTTGCACTGCTCTCTACAAATTAGCTGCTAGTCTTACTAATGTACCATAGCTACATCTTTACTTCCCTTAAGCTCTTTTTACCACAGATTTACCTGCAGTCAAGCTAAAAATCCCTGTAGACACCCTTCTTAAACTGCACCAACTTTCCTTATAATTACATCTGTATCAGCCTACCCTCAGAAGGTGTAACTAGACAAACCAACTGTATTAACCTATATTCTTGTATTTCTTTTTTTCTAAAATAAGTTTTATTAAACTCATTGCTGAAACGTACAATTATTATAAGAGAACTGAACATATTTTATGATACATTAGATAAAAAACAGAAAAAACATTGACATAAAAGATCAAAGATAACAATAAACTATGTACATTGATGTTCACTATATTACCATCAAATAATACAGTTAAAACTAAGGATAAGAGTCAATTATTACATTCAACTTATTATTTTTCTAATAAATCATGTATACTCTTCCATTGATTATATATTGTTGTAATTCCTGTATTCCTTGATTGCAATATTTACTGCTGTATGAATTATCATCTGCCAATATGTCAACAAAACTACACATTATCTGCAAGCTGCTCTACCAGTGAAATGTACTGATCTCTGTATTTCATTTTTTTGTAAATGTTTTCATATTTGTAAAAAAGTTTTCATCTTTGTAAAATGACTATTATGTAAGCTACACTTCTTTAGAATATGCAATGATCAGCATATATCATCTTTTGTAAGAAGTTTTTCGCTCTGTAAAATGCATTTATACTTTGTGGAGCTTTTCTCTCTGGGCCTCCACTGAAAATGGGTTCATGACCCAGTTGTACTTTCCTGGTCAACAAATGTCAAATAAATAAAAATAAAATTAAAGTATTTTAGATTGGCAATCCTTATTAACTGAGAATCCATCAATTTTTCATTGCTTCTTATATGATTATCTAAAGATTCGACAACTATTGCAAACAATAGAGGGGACAAGGGACACCCTTGCTTTGTGCATTTGTTTAAAGTGAATCCTTCAGAAATGTAACATCTTAAAATATGCTTTGGAGTCTCTATACAAGTTTTTAACTATTCCAATAAATTGTTCTGGAGCTGCAAACACTTCTAAAGTTTTAAACAAGTAGCTCCAATCTACAGAATCAAAATATCTCTTGATATCTAAATTAATTTTTTGTTCATTCCTTTTGCTACATCTAAGATAGTTGCTACCTTTTTACATTATTATATGTTAAGCTATTGACTATAAATCCTGTTTGATTTTTATTTATTAATGTATCAACTATATCTGTTAATCTTGTAGCAAAAATTATCGTAAATATTTTATAGTCTATACTTAATAACGAAATAGGTCTATATGAGGAAACTAACTTATTATATTCCCTTGCTTAAGTATAGGTGAGATTACAGAAAATTTCTAGGATGGAGGAATTTTTTTCTCACTCTGAATTATCCTGAAAATGTCACTCAGTAGCTCTAAAATATTTAATGGAAGCAGACGATATAATTCCATACTTAAACCATATAACCCTGGAGCTTTACCATGTTTCCCTTTTTAAAGCTTCTTTATCTTCTATTAGGGTAATTGGCTTATTCAGCAGAGCTACTTGTTGGTCATTAAGTCTTTTAGTAATATTTTTCTTTAAACTGATCAATTTTTTAATTATCAGGATTATTATTTTTATCTTTATAAAGATCCCCAATGAATTTGTTTAAAGGACAACAGCAGGATTCTATTATTAAATGCTCAGCTTCTCTGTCCTTTCTCTCCCTGTTTACAGTCCCTATGAATAAACAAAAATACAGCATTTAAAATATTTTAAATTGACTATTTGTCTCCACTAGAACAGTACCTTACCATACTGTGGTGGTTTCACTTTCAAAAAACTTTTTCTGGAAAAGCTTGCTGCAGTCTCTAATTCACTGATGTCATCAAAGCCAATGAATACAGGTAGTTTTCTTGATAATTCCCTCCCCAAATGGACATCACCATGACCATCCTAAAAATACACCCATGCTATGATGTCACAGCTCCCTGGTCCTTCCCCTACCCATACAGAAATTAAAGGCTAGAACAAGGAACAGTACATGAGTCAAGTCTCCTGCTATGAGCTGTCAATCACAGCAGGTAACAGCTCAAATTACCCTTAGCACTTTGACAGCTAGGTAAGTTAGGTGTGAAGGAGGATGGGAGATGTGTCTAAGTAGTACAATTCAGGCTTCACAAAAGACTGCAGTTTAGCCATTCTGAAAAGAATCAGCAGTAAAAAGCACTTTAAAAGTCTGTTCTGTGGCATTTGCACTGTTTGTATTTTAAGTAATCATTGAACAGCATGAAATGTTACTTAAAATTAACTGACTGAAAGCAGTGTGTGCATGTAAAATCAATGCAGTGACAGGAGGTTTAGGAAGAAAAAGGCCTGCGTGATGTAATTTTTTTACAGATAAACACTGGGTTTACTATTGAAAATGCGAACGGCACTTGGGCGACAGTCGGATAGTCGAACGTATAAGGTCATAAACATGGATGTCGAAGACATAATAATCAAGCTAGGAACGGTTTTAACATGGGTCGAGGTAGGGAAGATGTTTGTAGTAGGGAATAATACTGAACACCTACCTTGACCCATGTTAAAACCGTTCCTAGATTGATTATTTTGTCTTCGACATCCTTGTTTACGACCTTATACGTTCGACTAACCGACTGTCGCCCAAGTGCCGTTCGCATTTTCAATAGTAAACCAAACACTGCATTGTGGGATACCTAAAGGTAAACTAAACAATCAGGATCACTTCAAGATGCTAGAACCCATGTGGTCAGACTTAGAAATTACATATAAAAATATTTAAAAAACTGTAAGTAGTCCCAGAGTAGTGTTAAAATGTAGGACACTCCAAACCATGATGTAATAAACATAGTTTTTGAGTCTGCAGGTGCAGGTCTCCTTTAAAAATATTAAGTATTTCTTCTATGTCTGAAGTAAGCTTGTTAGAGTGCGGATTTTGGATATTGATTTGTGCCTTTTTGCTTAACATCTTACTTCTATTAACTAAACTATGTAGATTTTTTAAGTCTTCACATAACTCTGCAATTTTATTTTTTCTGAAGCTATCCCCAATTTATGCATTAAGATTGATATTTTGTCATTATTTTTAATGACTGCAGTATGTATTATCTAATTTCTTTGACTGTTGTTCAAGCCTTTCTTTGTGTATTTCATCTTGTATTTCTTGCAATTCTTTATCCCACTATTTCATTTTTTTACTAGCCCATCTTCCCATTATATATTTAATATGCATATTTAAGGAGTCCTGACAATTATCTTTCAAAGATAAAAAGTTCTTGATTTATTCCTTAAATTATCTCTTACATTATTTTAATTTCATCATATTTACTGGGATTATGTAAATAATCTGAAATGTCCTTGTATTTGTAATAAATTAATACTTAGTGCATTATAATCAGATAAAAGATTGGTTATTACCAATCCATCTGTTTAGTGCTTTAGTTGCTGCTAAAATTTTAGTCTTCTTTAGTTCACTTGTATCTTCTACACCAGATATGCAGTTAAAATCCTCTGCTAAAATTAAACTACCCTTCCAATGACTTGTAATAAGTTTGAGTAATCATTAGCCACTTTTGCATCTCTTCCAGGGATTCAGTAAAATTATCTAATGTACAGGGTTTATCATTATATTTAATTACTACAAATATATACATTCTTGTGAGATCATTAATGGATTCCATGACCCTAGGCATTATAGCAAATATTCTCCAAAATATAGCAGTTCCACTATTCTTTTTGTTAAAAGAAGCAGATGATAACATTTCATAACCCAAGTAATTTAAATGTTGTATATCTTTATCTGTCAAGAGCGAATTGCAAGAATATCTCTCCTCTATTTTAGATATGTCATTAATGATTTCCTTTTATTGCCATTATTTAGTCCATTTAGATTAATAGATAATAGATTAAAACTATCAACACTGTGCATTTGAAAATATTTCTTTTAAGAGATAATATGACACATGTATCCACCATATTAATGTAGTTGTCTGCAAGACTCTAATGCAGTGTTATTTAACATTCCACATTTTTTGAATTCTTCCTTTCTACAAACTAAAATACTAAAACTTGTAAATAAAAACAGAAACAAGTCTACAACTGTAAATGTATATATTACTAATAAAACACAACCTACCATGGATACCAAAGTTCCTAGATTGCCTATCGAGTAGACAACCTACTATAATATATCTCTACCAACCAATACCTTAAAATCCATCAAAAACTACTCAAAAGCTATCATGGCTTATAAATAATTAATGTAATATTATATATAAATTAAAAATAATTTGAGACTATTAATTTAGTTATATATTTAGCCATTTAAAACTATTCCCCCATTACTACATAAAAGTTGAATAACCATTTTCTATTAATCACAAATACTAAATAATCTGACAAATAGTGTACTATATACATATTTATGTAATAGTATAATTATTCATTAAATATTCCTAAATTATTTGCTCAATCAATATTTTTATAACTAAATGTTTACATAAATAAGTTGAACAGAATGGGACCTGAAGAGATAAAGATATCTGTAAACTTAGAGGTGACAGGTAATCTTATCTTACTAAAGTATTATACAGTAGGAAAATAAATGCATATATACACTTATCAGGCTAAAAGATACATGCATATTTTATAGCTCTAACAAAAGCTCTGATTTAATTTTAAAGTACATATGTCTATATCTTAAAGTTGCATAAAACTCTTAATATGATAAATATCAAAGCATTTAAAAATATTTTAGCTTATTAAATTAATTCATAAAATATGTACATTACTAAGGTCAAAGAGAATGTCTTCCTATTTCTGCGGAGTAAAAAAAAAACATTTGCAGTCTATATTGTATTCAAGTGTTTCAATGTGCATAAATCAAAGCACATTCCGCCTTCCTGGGTTCAAACATCTTTAAAAAATCTGCTTTACTTTCCATCAAAATGGATATACTGATTCAGCAATACAACACTCAAATTTCAGCTCTAACTAATAAAATGAGTTATTTCAGGTAGTCTTAATGAAACTGATACCATACAATATGCAAAAAGCTTCAAAGTTCAATGACCAAGTTTCAAAATTCAGCTTTCTTGATATTTTGAGTATTTTATGTAATTTTCTGTTTAAATTAAATGAGCTCTTGTACATTCACATTTCTGTTATATGCAGATATGCAGGTATATGTAATATATATATATTTCTTATAAGTAGTTTGCTATAATATATATATATATATATATATATATATATATATATATATATATATATATATATATATATATGTATATTATGTCTTGTTTCTCTACTGATATTCTACTTTATTTTATATAACTTGCATTTCTAAAATCTCCCATCAAAGAGCTATTTAATCATCAGTTCTCTATTAGAGATTACAGTGGGTGTGTATATTTCTTAAATACTGATACTGCTCTTTTAATATTCTTACATGGTAGATGTTTCATTCCTTCTACATTTGCATATTATTCATAAGATGTTTACTCCTGTTAATAATTCTAGTATTATACGTGATATTGACTGAATATAAAATAATTCCTTCTTTTTTAATTTGACTGTGCATTTAGCCATTGTGAACTGCTGTTCTGATCTGAGCTTCACATCCTGATATTAAAATTTGATTACAGCATGTGAAAATGACAACTCACAATACACAACAGCTGTTAATTTCCTCTGCATTTTTCATTTTTTTAATTCTTTAAACTGTAACAATCAGTAACAAACATCTAACTTTCCTTCTTCCCATAAATATGTACAGTTAGAATTAATAACACTACAGCATAAGCTATTAACATTCAGTAAAATGTAAGCAAATCATGTCAGCAACAGCTCAATATAAAACACTACTATACCTTTTATTTTACCAAATTCTTTACTTCTAAATAAATATTTCTTTAAAAAATATGTTATTTTGAATAGATTTCTCATATATACTTAAAAGAAGTTAAAATCTTTTCTCCTCAGACATGATTAAGGCACCTCCTGTTTTTACAGACATCAGTCATTAACTTTAAAATCTTCTAGGATCAGGTGGGAAGCAAGGCAAGCCAGAATCAAGCATTTTCACACGTGGTAC
Source organism: Protopterus annectens (assembly GCF_019279795.1). Lineage (NCBI taxonomy): Eukaryota > Metazoa > Chordata > Ceratodontiformes > Protopteridae > Protopterus > Protopterus annectens. The sequence continues at coordinate 311,967,592 of NC_056738.1, forward strand.
ATTCCTTCGTTCTTGAGCTTTTTTTAAGTATTAATTAATTCATAAATGACCTGTGAAAGGAATGTGTTAGACTGAAATAAAGAAAACAAAATTGCCAGTACTTCAACAGTTTGCATATTACTTAGATCTACATTCAGTTAACCCAGTAATGCACATACTAAGCAAAGTTAAACCAAATAAATAAAATTCTTAATTTATATAGTCATAAAGTTACCAGTTCTATTGTTTACAGTTTAATAACATTCTTTTACAGGAATTATTTAGAAATACATTTATACATTTAGTTAAATTAAATATACTGTTTTTCACTGTAAATAGAGTAAATCTAAACATTTATATTCCCCGTCATGGAAAATACTTTAGCTTAAAATATAAATACATACTTATATGCATTTTACAGTTTAAAGTCCAATACAAACATTTTACTTAAAGGGTAAATATATTGTTTTAGAAAATAAATGTTCTGCAATCAGAGAATAAAAATCACTTGTTTTTAAGCTTGTTCATTTTTGAAGCAGGTTTCCAGGAATTCAGCTCACTATCTTTTGAGATTTGTAGTGCTCCAATCAATTTCTTCAGTATTATTAAGGATTTTATTTGTAACAAAAGTGGATGCCTCCTCCAGTGTGTCAAATATTTTAGTTCCTTCAGAAAGATTTGCAGGAAATGCCAATGTGGCTTTAATATTGTTTTTTTTTCTTAGTTCTTTAATCAATGGTAAGCAGGGGTTTCTTTTATTTGTTACTTTACTGGAATAATCATTGACAAATCTGATTATATGTTCACCTATTTTAATAGGTGGGCTAGACCATGCTGTTTTTAATATTTGATTTTTCCTAAGCTTAAAGCATAAACTTAACTATAATTGAACATGGTGCTAAGATTTCCTTCTTTGAAGATACTGTCAGGATCTATGTGCCCTTTCAATTCCAAAAGATAAAGTTTCAGGTAGAGTTAATGTTTTATGTAGACAAGTTGTTAAGAAGATTATTATATTGTTTCCCTCATCCTTTTCAGATATACCATAACTTCTGATGTTGTTTTATCTCAATCTATTTTGTAAATCATCAACTTTATCTATCAACCAGTTATTTTGTTTTAAAAGAAATTCAGTCTGAGATTCACCTTCAATTATTCTCCCTTTATGATCATTTAAAGCTTCTTCCATACTGTTGATTTTGCACTTTGTTGTTTCATAAGAATTTCTAAATGTTTCATCTTCTTTCTGGACTCTTCTTTAAAAGTTTCCATTTTGGTATCCAGCTTGTCCATTTTAAGTAATAAATCCTGCATACTGAATATTAGTGACTGGATAACTTTTTTAACAGAAGAATCCTGAGTACAATTTTTTGAACAGCTCATGCTGAAGTCTCTTCTTTCTTAACCAGGGAGTTAAAATTCTAACAGGGAAATTGGAGCTTTTGAAAATTTTGAAGCTATAGATTTTTTTTCTGACTATTAGTGAATAAAATTAGCTATCAAGTATCTTCAGATTTTACGTTTTTGATTATATTTTCTGTCAGAGAAAAGTTTTCGGTCACAGAGCTTCACCTATTGCTTCTCTCAGTTAGCCATCTTGTCCAACCTCCACCCCCATGACCTTGTTTAGATCAGAAATTATTTCACTGTTACAGGACAAGATATTTTAATGAATGTCATGACCGTAGGTCATATCTTATAAATATCCCCTTTGTTATATAGATGTATCTTCCAGTAGTCCACAGGTATGCAAAATAGTGCATTCTTTCCTTTTGGTCATACTTTGTTACATCCTAACCTGATATCAGCAATGAAATGTCCTCAAAGGCTGGTTCTTGGATTACTCCCAAATTGTAGTACTAGACAGAAGGTGTTTAAATGCACAAGTGCAAAGATTTTTCAAACATGTTCAAGTGATAGGTGAAACATGCATTTTTAAATGACACCTGATTTTTTTAGTTTTTGAAGTTTGTTCTAATATAGTAATGCTTTATTTTTTTTCTTTCTTCTTGTATCTGTATTATTTGTTGGCACAGTCTTCCAAAACAGGCTTAACTAATCAAAAACAATGTGATTTCGGAGTGTGTGGTTTGTGGCATTTGAATAATATATTTTGAATGATATATCCTGCAGATTAATTAATTTTACCAGATATGATTTATTTATAGCTGTCCAATTCTAATTTACACTAAACTGTTAATATCATCTTTTGGAAATGTTAACATTTATATGGTTTCATAAGCAATTCTGCAATCTACTTTTTATTACTTAAATCATCATCTTCAGTACATAAAAATCATATTTCTAAAGTTTTAGCTTTATATATATTTATATATATATATATATATGTATATATATATATATATATATATATATATATAAACTAAATATCTTTAAAAATGTCTGTATGACTGTTATGCTTCACAATTTGAGACCATCAACATAACTGATTTGTCATATGTTACTTAGCAAATAAGATTGGTGGTAAATCAGCTGAATAGAACTCTAATATATTATGTGGAATAAATTTTTAACATCAAATGCTTTAAATACCGAAGTACATAATACCAATCACAGAAGGTCAAAACACGAAACATTGTCAGTATTAAAGCCAGCATCTTTGCAGGAGGGCAGACTGGGTTGCCCACATCCCCTGCTAATTATACATATGAACTCTGTGATCACACTGTAGTAGGAAAAAGAGGAAAAACAGTCCCTGCTGTACTGCAGTCTCATGCAGCACACTATCAGCTTATTAATGCTACTAAAAAAGCCAGTAGCGCATACTGCCATTCTTTGTTTTGACCTTCTGTGGTCGATCTTATGTTCTTTGATATTTGAAGCATTCACTGTAATGAATGTATTCCTATTATTTGGTGGTGGAGAGGGAGGGAGTAGTTTATAGAGATATAAAGCTTGCTCTTGCCAAGGCTTACAAGAATAAATAGGATGAGATTGTCTGAAAGAAATGTAGAAGTGATGTTTCTATGGGCATGGTGTCCTGATAAGAACCACAGCACCTTTATATGAGTTCAGTTCATCAGAGGAGCTGATAAACTAGCATCTTGTTGAAGAAATAAGTAGGAAGAGAGGCCTGCTGCAACCTCATTGCTTGAAAGAAATGCACATCATAGTATGTTTGTGTGACAGAAGATCCTGTGTCTTGTACGAGATAAAACTATGGAAGTAATTCAAGAGGAAAACTTGTTTACTAACCCTGCTTATAGACTGGAACATAGCACCAACCTTAACTAAGACTATGTTTTTTTTTTGTTCCAGTTTCCATTTAATGGTAGCTTCCACATGTAATTCATAAAGATTCTTCCAAAGAAGGCTGTAGCCAGATGTAGTCTTTGTACTCAACTGAGTATGTTTTTTTCTTACCATGTATCATACATATTGTGGCTTACTGAAGTCAGAACATCACTTTGACTACTTAAGCTACTGTGTGCCACATAAATCTCTACATAACTTGCTTAGAGATAGAAATAATCCTCTAAAACCACAATTGCCATAGCTTTAGGAGGCAACAGCTGAAAATTATTATTGGGAACATTTATGCAAAATCTGGAATGATGTGTATATTTTTTAATGTAATGCAGGTTGAGCAGGGCAAAAATATGGAACTGAAAGTGGAAAATTAAATTTGTTTACCAGTTATGGTACAGACCAGTAAATAGACACATGCTACTTAATCTTAAGCATATCTGTGCTAAGTGTTTTTATAGGGCACTATCAGATATTATTTATTAAATGTAGTCCTGCTGAGGCAGAAGACAATCAGGGCACTAAGTATTGGGCCAAATTTTTGATAATGCATGCAAAAATCATACCGTAGGACTTCTGCCCAAATCTGTGATACAGATTTTATTTTTTGATCTTACAAGCTGAGGCTTGAAACACTGAGTCATGTTTCTAAAATATATAGTGTTTATACAAATAATTATATACATGACATTTTTATGACCTATGGAATCTTGTACAGAGTAAGGTAATCATTTATACTGCTTGTTGAATGAATTGTTATGGGAATTTTCCCTTGCATAGGAAGGTCAGAGAATATGGTTGTTAGTTTGTATTTCATATTGATACACTACATAACTATCAGTTATGGGTGTAGTCCTTAATTTAATTTCTAAACTGTATGTTTATTTTGGCTTCTTATCAAGTGCTGGGAGTGCTACATTTGTTAGCTTTATACACATCAATGTATTTTGTGTTATGCATCAGACAAAGTAGTCCATAGCTGCTTGCAAAACATGAAGTATCCCAGTGCAAGTTTCTTCAGCTGGACCACAAGGCTTTGATATGTTTTGAGAAGGCATTCAATCTTTTTTTTTTTTGTTTGAGGCCTATAGGTGGATCTCCTGATTATGTACTCATCTTTGATTTACAGGACCTGCTGTAGATATAGTGGTTGCAGAAATTAAATATTGTATGGAAATCAGCTTATTTAACTTAATCATTTAAAATCTCTGTTGCACTTATATATTTGGTGTCACAGACCTGGAATGAAGTGAGCTGATTATATAATTTAACCTTTTAAATTTTATTTCATATCACATTTTCTGTTACATACATGTATATACAGACATATTATCAAGAATCTCTTGACATAATATGAAGGAAGCTGACTAGATGGAATAATGATGATGATTGGGCGATGTCAAGGATGCTGATGGAATACAATATTGGGTTCATATTACATTATCAAAAGAGAATGTAATCGAATGGCCAAAACATCGAAACGGCCGCATTTCGAAACTTTTATTGTGGGGGGCTGTGCCCCCACACCTCCCGCTAAATATATATTCCAACTCCAAGATCGCACTGCAGTGAGGAAAGGGCTAATATCCCAATCTTCACTGTACTGCGATCCCACAATTCAAACTTTGAAATGTGTCCGTTTCGATGTTTTGGCCATTTGATTACGTTATCTTTTGATAATGTAATAGGGACCCTACAATATCAAGGTTGTTGATTGGACATTATATCAGGATGCTTCAGTACTGCCAGTCAGTGTAATCTTTAATTTTACTTTTAAAGTAATTTACTTAGCATGAGCTATAAAATGTTGGACTTCATGAACAACAGCTTATCCCAAGCAGTAAACAAAAATTAACACTGCTAAAAATACTGCATTGTGCAACTTTTTATTTTTTATTAATATTTATTTTATTTATTTATTTTTATTACTAAAGATTTTTAATGGCATTATTTCATTGTTTGCAACAAGATGCTATGTTCAAGACTTTCAGACACCAAGCATTCTGTCATCATAATTTATAACATAATTTATAAGTTCATAAGTTTATAAGAAGTTCATGTTTATAAGACATCACAATTTATAAATTTGGAGCTTTCCTCCCCGGGCTTCCTCTTGAAAATGGACCTGTATCCACTCGGACTTTCCTGGTTAACAAATGTAAAATAAAAATAAATAAATAACTTTATCAGAACTTCGCACCAGAACTTAAAACCACTATACTGAATGGGAGACAGTGTCAATACTGCCATTTAACCCTCCATGATACAGTGCCAGTATCACTTAACTTCAATCAGGAAAGGTCACTTGTAAGCAACTTCTAAGTTTGAGTGCTTTCACATGATATGCAACAGGTGCTATCATCTGATTGAAAGCAATGGTCATCTGTAGTATGTCATTATAAATTTACTGAAATCTTTGATGTTCCTAATTTGTGTGTGTATGTGTGGATTTCCTGCTGCACTTTGAAGGGAATGGACAGACAGTGTGGCATGAGGAAGAAAGATTTAGCACTGATTTGTTTTCAGCATTTTGGTATTTGTGTAGAACAAAAAAATAGTCCAGCATCTGAGAAGTTGAAAAGAATATTCAATTCTTTATTGTGGCAATTCCAAGAAGTAAAGCAAACTGGTTTCAGCTAAAAGACAGCCTTTTTCAGTGCTAAATCACACAATGGAAAGTGATTGTTAAATACATAGGCACATACTTGAAAAAATGTTTCTATTGGTTCATACCCGAACAATTACGTGAGTTCATTAAGGCCAGGCTTGAACAAAGCCCCTAGCCTAACAATCCAGCTGGATTCTTTTTTATTCAGTATGGTATATCACCCTGTTTTACATAATCTGTTGCCCTGTACTTTATCTATAACTGTGAAATTAAACCTGGCAGTTGTATGGGTCAAAGAATGTTTAAATATTGCACTGGAAATTCTCTTATTTCTAATATCACTAAGGTGTTCACTGATCCGAAACCTCAGTGGAAGTGAGGTTTGTCCCACATAAAAAAAATCGCCAGTTACCGACATGAATGAATAGTCCCCTTGTTCAAACACAGATGTACACCCCCAAAATCAGTTAACACAGCAAACATCACATAAAAATAACGATGAATATAATATAAAGTAAATCATCCTGTTCATAGTAAAATGGCCCCTTAAATAATGCTAGGGGCCTCTTTGGTAGACAGAAAATGGCTTGTTTGAGTCCCAAGACATAAGTTAAACAGGAGCAATGTTAGTTTTTGGCCCATTAAGTAATGCTAGGAGCCTTTTTGATAGACAGAAAATGGCTTGTTTGAGTCCCAAGATATAAATTAAACAGAAACAATGTTAGTTTTCCTCAACTTGACTAAAATGTAATGCAGACCGACCAGTATAAGGAAAAAGGCCTAGAAGCCATAAACTCACCAGAGTGTGGAAGAGATTAGAATCACCATCTTGAAGCAGCACATAATAAGAAACAAGTCCTGATAGTATTCCCAGCACCAAATGTATTAGGCACTGTGTAGACCTTCAGATATGTCCAGGCAACTGGGTAGTAGGGTGCCAATAGGATACAATAAAGCATTAGTTAAATCCAACAATGGAGTCACAGCCACTGATATAGAAAAACTTCCCCCAGGAGTCAGCCGTGTGTTGAAAGTCAACTGATAAGCACCAAGAACATGCCCGTACGACAAGGTGTATGGACTGTACCAGATACATGCAGAACACAAAAATAGTTTGGCCCCTGGGAACCTGAAAAGAATATTCAATTCTTTATTGTGGCAATTCCAAGAAGTAAAGCAAACCATTTTCGAATAAAAGACAGCCTTCTTCAGTGCTAAAACACACAATAGAAAGTGATTGCTAAATACATAGGCACATAATTGAGAAACTATCCACAATATTATCACCCCATTGTTTGTTTTCATATAGAAGAGGGCCTACACTAAGCTCCTACTTTACAAAATATAAACACTCTTCGCTCTCTACTACACAACAACAGCTCACACTATTTGAGGACAAATTGGTGGGTAGCCACCCTTGTGGTCATTGCTCTGCTTGCACCTTTGTTTCAAAGACAAAAGACTTTACCAGTAGCAACACCTCTAAGGTATATGAAATTCGATCCTTTGGTAATTGTAGCAGTGACTGGGTGATATATCTAGCTACCTGTTTTTGTTCAGCTTTTTATATGGGACAAACCTCACATCCACTGAAGTTTCGGATCAGTGAACACCTTAGTGATATTAGAAATAAGAGAATTTCCAGTGCACAATTTAAACATACTTTGACAAATACAACTGCCAGGTTTAATTTCACAGTTATAGATAAAGTGCAGGGCAACAGATTATGTAAAACAAGGTGGTATACCATATTGAATAAAAAATAATCCAGCTGGATTGTTAGGCTAGGGGCTTTGTTCAAGCCTGGCCTTAATGAGCTCACTTGATTGTTCGGGTATGAACCAATAGGAACATTTTTTCAATTATGTGCCTATGTATTTAACAATCACTTTCCATTGTGTGTTTTAGCACTGAAGAAGGCTGTCTTTTAGCCGAAACTGGTTTGCTTTACTTCTTGGAACTGCTACAATAAAGAATTGAATATTCTTTTCAAGTTCCCAGGTGCTGGACTATTTTTGTGTTCTACATGTATCTGGTTCAGTCCGCGCACCTTGTCATTTGGGCGTGTTCTTCGTGCTTAGCCTTTTGGTATTCACCAGCTCAATGACCAACAGGGCTGCTTTTCTTTTCTCTTTCTCTGTTTGAACCTAGTTTTCTGTAAACTTACTGCACTTTTACACTTTATCACCTTTAGTTTGGAGGAATGGAAAGGTATAATAAGAAGTACTGTAATGTTGGTGGTGCATACAAAAATCTTTAGCTATTATATTGTGAGCAGACATGGTGGAAGACCAAATGAGTACATGCAGCAAATACAGTGGTAGCCTTGCAACAAAAAAAAAAAAAAAAAAAAACAAGAATATATTCACTGGTTTAACAAAATGTCTGAATCATGCAAAGGATAGGTTAATAGTCAGAGCTAATGAAGTTGGTGGTTATTCTGTCATAGGTAAGGTTAAGTATAGTTTATCCCAAGTAGTTGCCCAAAATAACTCATCAAAGTTGCTCCCTACAATTACAACTTTGTGATTTTAGAGCTGGACTTTTTTACCCTCTGCGTCCCTTGCGGATGGGAGGGGGGTCTTTGCCCCCACTTCCTCCTTCTTTAACTCTACTAACTTAGGGCTGCAATACTTTCGACAGATGGAGCAATTTCAATGATTTGTTTCTTTGACAAAAATGTTGCCAACAAAGAGACCACAAAGCAATTGATTTCTATGGCTCTGTTTGTGCCAGTTACAGCAGACAATTTACATAATTTATTTTTCCTGATGTGTTCATACCTAGCATTTCACAATCAAGTATTCATCTGAAACCAGATGTATTGAAAAATACTTGTTATTTTGCATCAGCTTCTAGCATTCATCAGATTAATATAACAACTAAATGAAGAGGTTGTATGACTCCTGAAGTCCTTAAGCATCTTAGTTCCTGAATCTTCAGTCAGCATGGTAGCATTTTTTTCAGTGAATATTGTAAAACAAGATTATAATGAAAAGTGTTTGTTAATGCCAAATATTTAGTTTGCATTAGTGAAGGAGCACAACAGTAAGGTAAGAGACAATGACAAAAGAGAGAGATACAAATAGCTTGCCTCATACAAAACCCTTATTTAAAAATAAATTCTGATGCTAATAGCTTGTCACATTCCAGGGTGATATGAGTTTCATTTATTCATACTTCTCCCTACTTCATGTTGAAATAAATGTTTTTGTATGGTGCATACCTCTCAACCTCTTAATGCAACAGTTCTGGACAAAGCCAGAAAATAACAGGGGGATAGACGACCGAAACCAAAGAGACAGTTTAAATATTGTTCTAAATTTACGAAGTTGCTAGAATAACAGGTTTTGCATCAATATGCAATTTTTGAAGGACATGATGTCCAAAACTCAAACGTCTGTCATGGTTTAGTGATTGCAATATTCAATGACTTTACATAAAACCACCAATTTTATGAAGAACAGACCAAAGCTAAGAGACAAAAATCCGGATATTCTGTGAAATTCTAGACAGCTGAGAGGTATGACATGATGCATCGAACAGTATTCTTTACTTGAAGAATTAATTTTATGATTATTTACATGCTATTTAGAGCATTAAGCATAAGAAAACAAGAAACAAGCTACATTTATACTCTTTGAACTAATGAACCCATTAACCTTCAGTTTATACACCATGGCTTGTAGGATGTATGCTGATGACTCATGATCATCTCTGGTGCTCTTTTCTGCAATTTTGCTGTGATCCATTGTAGCAGGGCCCTTTATTATGTTGCTAATTAGAGTGCCTCCAGCTGTACCTTATATCTCATTATAAGCAAAGTAGGATTACTGACATAATTCTGGAACATGAACTTCCATGGAGGAAATAAGATTCATACTTTCCAGAAGGAAGATCTTTCTAACCTTTGAAAGTGCAAATGTTCTCAGACACAAAGACCAGCTCACAGGAACAGACTACACTTTAATATGAGCACTTTCATCAGTGTAAAACCATCTGACTTCTTCAGATTAACTGAACATAAAACATCACTTCCTTTTATACAAGAAACGTCACTTCCTTTTATACAAAAAACATCACTTCCTTTTATACAAAATCAGTCAAATGATCCCTGAATAATACATTTTTAAAAGCTTTACATTCAATTGAAATAAAATAAAATCCACTACAACACCACAGTACCTTCTTCAATACAATCAGGTATGTTTGTGCAACATAGAATAAATAAAATAAATAGTGTAGTATGCAAGTTTGGCCATAGCCTGTTCATCTACACAAGCCCTATTAAATATCTCTTAATTTGAGAATGTCTTCAAATATGAAAATCTGCCTTTAATTTTAGTAAGCTAGAAATGAAGGCCATATCATTTAGTTCAGGTGGGTGTGTGGCATCACATCTCAGTTGCCACACTAGCTCCTTGTATTCAAGGAACAATGGGGTGGGTCCCCCGCACTACTTCTTCCAATGCACTGAATTTAAAGTGGCGGCTGGGAAATTCATGGATATGTTTTGTTAAGGCATTATTCATGTTGCCTTTTCGTATGTCATATAGGTGTTGTATTAAAGGAGTTAATGGTCTTCCCTATATAAAAATCGTTGCATTGTTGGCAAATAGCAACATAAACCAAGCTCTTTCTTAAACAATTAAGACGCTGTTGTAAAGTCACTTTACCATACCCTTTGATGTAAAAGGTGTTGTTTTCCAAAATATAGGAACATTGGGCACAATGTCCACATTTTTTCATGTGACCTTTTGTTTTAAACACACCCCCTCTTTCCAACATTTTTTTTACGCTCAGATCTTTTTTGTATATTATCAAAGGTTTCTCCCCTACTTTTTTAAGATTTTCTTCATCACTACTAAAATGTATCCAGTTGTTCATAACCACCTCTCTAAAGCTTTCAAAACAGGGGGTGTATGATAATATCATGACATTATTAAAGGGTTTAAGCACATTCCCAGTGTTTTCCACAAGTGCTGCACTCAGTAATCTCAATTCCTCACACAGCAAAGTCCCCACACACCAACTATTTTTGGGATACCTAAGATGCATAAATGCATCAGTGACCCCCCAATAGGACCGATTGTTGATGCTAAGGCATCTAAAACTTTTACATTGGTTAAATTCATTGATTATAACTTAAAAGCAACTTTAGACCTTTAGAAGATAGCACATGGGTCTCTCTCTCTCTCTCTCTCTCTCTATATATATATATATATATATATATATATATACATACACACACACACAGACACACACACACACACACACACACACACACACACACACACACACACACGCACACACACCTTTAAAACACTAATGTCTAGCTACAGAAACTTGCACATTATGTAGTAAACTTTCTTGAAAGAGATAGAATAAAGACTCCATGGCAGCTGGTAATGTATCCACAATGTCTGAGTTGTTTACTGAGCATCTTGCCAGGAATCCAGATGTTACAGATGTAGTAATCTGGGGTGGGGCAGTCTGAGAATGAAGACCCATACAGGTGAGTTATACAAGAAGAGTGTCACAGCTTACATGCTCTCAAAGCCAGTATATTAAAAGCTTGTGGATGTCCAAAGATGTTCCTTATAATTCAAGCATTACTGAGTATTGGGATCAAACTGGTCCTAAACTGCATGCCTTGGGGATTGACTGGTTCAGATTAGTTTTGATATTTTTGGTAATGAACTGCTTAGCATGGAATTTACTGTTGCATTTCTTATTCATTTTATTTATATGGAAGGAGAATATACAAATTATCATCGTGTCCTTAGTGTAGTTGCTACAACTGCTAATTGCATTCAGAGCTGTTGTTTTAAGTACTGAAAACTATTTGCTGCTCCAGTATTTGGAAGAGTGAAAAGCCTAGCTGTCTTATATAGCTTACTAGATAAGAAGAAACAAAACTGTGGTCTAGATAGGCTGTAGCCATGAAAAACAACAGTACAAACCAACAGCAGGGGGCCACTGAGGGTATCAGTCCTGTTTAAGCAGACAGGCTCCAAGCTGTCAATTAATGTTACTAATCGGGTAGAAATGAGCATCTGTTGAGTGTTACCTTAAAGACCATATAGATCAGAAACAAGGGCAGAAAACTAAGGCAATGGAGGAAGGGTGATATCAAATTAAAACTTTTAAAAATTGCTAGTATGTATTATATATTTCAGTATTACAGCTTTTATTATTAACGTAAATGTGCTAGAGTCTTTGATTTAATAATTTTTTTTTTATAGCCAAAGTAATTTCTTACCTTTAATTCTGTTAGTTATTGTATATTGAGGAAAAGAGACAACTGCCTGCAGTTCAAAGTGTGTATGCATGTGTGCGTGCGTGCGTGCGTGTGTGTGTGTGTGTGTGTGTGTGTGTGTGTGTGTGTGTGTGTGTGTGTATATGCACGCGTGCGCATGTGAGAGTGTGTGTGTGTGTCAGGGAATAAAAGCAAGGATATGATGGCACAACAAGAGAGACAAAAAGTTAGGGCTACTTTTAGAAAGGCAGGTTGCTTGGGTTAAAAATTAATTGAAGTTACCATCTGCATGGGTTGATGGTAGCTCAGGTGGATGTAAAGGACCCTATCTCACCTATCAAAAAGAGTAGGATAAGCCCCTGTTGCCATGGCCAAATTTACCCTTAGTACTTTAAGTACTACCTTGGGTCACCCCTGAAAAGAGGCCAATAGTGTATCGGGAATAACCTAGTCAACAAAGGATAAATAAATAAATTACAGGTCTGGGATTCTGCAAACTGAGTTGAATTAAACTGATGCCTATTAAAAATGAGCGCTATGTACAGAGCAAACTGGAATACGTAAGTTCAGGTACACTGTATATTCCCAAAAAAGCAAAAACGGTGAAGTAATTAATATTGCCCAGCCCATGAAATCCTAAAGCCTTGAAAGCTGCAACCCTTGATAACGCACCATACATTAGTAAATAAGATAATATATTCACTGAGCTTTAAAACCTTGGAATCAACAAAGCTTAGATTGTCCATTTACATATTTCAGCTGTTAATGTAACAGTGATTACAAATTATTGACTTTGGAGAATGTTGAGAAACTGCATTGTATATTTCTCAAAATATCATGTACTTGCAAAGTCTGGCTGCTTATTTGCAATACATTTCTTGGATTACTGATAGCATTGCTATTGTTCAGATTTGTTGACCTTACTTTCAGAGATTTAATTAGTGCCTTTTTCACATTGTCTTTGTTGCAGGTCCTGATTATTGAACTGTACCTTGATAATGTACTTGCTGATGTGCTATCTTAAATTGTATCAACAGCTCAAATTGTTGGCTTTGTGTAGCAGAATGGGAAACATAATCCCAGATGTGTTAGTATTGCTCTTAAGTTTATCAGCAGGAGTAGTAAATTATCAGACTCCTAGCAGACTGATGCTTTATTCCAAAGGATTAGTTTAGCAGTCTTTAATGTGCCTACATCCAACGCTCTGCTTCTCATCAGGAATTGTCTGAGCAGTTTTATACGAGTGCCAGGCAGACTGTCATATGATAAAAGACTTGTGAACTTAAGAAAAAGATGTTCTTATGACGTACTGGCCCTGCTACTATTTAAGGAACCCACTCAAGCCCAGTGCTATATGCTGAGATGCACCAATATGACTTAGGAGAGGGCCAAAAAGGTTTTAAAAATCTAAAAAAAACAGCACTAAAAACAGTTCCAACAAGGAAAGCCCCTCAGAAGACTCTAAAACATAATCCATACAGAAGACTTAACTGATCCTGTGTCAGCCTGCATGTTTACAGTTTTATCCAGTGATGGGGAAGCTAAATAAGGGCTGTCTCAAGATGCTGCAGACAGGAAGCTATTTGTAAGCAGTGTCAGCTGCTTTTTGCTGGGGGGGGGGGTGCAGACAGTAGAATATTAATACTATTACTGACAGCATGAAAAGCAAGATGAGGTTTTCCATGAATAGCCCAAAACGAAAGGATTTTGCAAATGACGTTTTAATTTTTTACCAGAAAAAGTTTCTTTTAGGCCTACGAGTTACAGTACCTTTCCCTGACTAACTATTTCAATGACCCTTATACATTGTTCTTAGCTACTCAGTACAAAACATTTGAATTGTCCCTTACTAAAGTCATAATCTGATAGTATCATGTTGAAGTTTGACATTTCTGTGTTTGGCCATAACTGGTTCATTGGACCGGGCATCCCTTCTCGTTTATTAGTAGTGTTGATACTGTTGTAAATGGGTATGGACACAAGAAAAAAATTCATACCTTAGCTAATTATACCCTTTGCCATGCCAGTTTTGAAGATGCAGAAGATTAATAACCTTAAATGAACTTCTATGACAAGCAGTAATTACTTCACTTTTCTGTGGCAAGATACTGCTAAGTGTGTTTAATACTTCTTATTTCTTAGTTCTGTGGCTACACAGCTAGTGGGTTAACTAGTCAACAGATGTGCATCCTCATTTGACTTATTTTGTGAAAATACAGCTGTTGATAAGTTAATAACACTACTAGAGGCCTGGCTAGTGTGTCTAGCTTCCTGAGCAGGATCTCTACTGAAAGAGAATCAAACTGAAACCTGCACCTAATGAGCTCGTGACACAATTCCCCCCTCAGGCATTGTAGAAAAGCTAAATAAACTGGGAGTAAACCATATATCACACGTTGCATTGCCAAATGGCTCACAGATAGGATGCAGGAAATCAAAATAGGGGAAGTTACCTTCACATTGAGACCAGTTACCAGGGTTCTGTGCTGGGACCTCTCCTGTTTGGCAGGCTCTGGCTGACTGAGTTTATAGATGAGTGCAAGCTAGAAGCAGTCATTGAATCCCCAAATGATTTAGCCATCCTGCAGGAAGGTTTGTCCCAAATAAATAACTGGTGACAAAATCATGGACTGAAACTAAATAGCAAACAATGCATTATTATATCCTTTGGGAAGTCCTCTATGCCAGGGAACTACCACAGTGACAATATGATCCTAAGGGTTGACACAGTTGTTTGTGATTTGGGAATGTATGTAGGCCATGGCCTAACTTTTGACCAATGTGTGTCCATTGTCATAAGAAATTCCTCTATTGCACAGCTTATACACAAAGGGATTGTGCCTAGATCTAGGGCTGTCATTGTCCTCCTTTAATTAGCCCTCATTAGGCCACTCATTGAGTAGACCCCCTTTGGCATGTATCTGTCCAGACACATGCAGCAACTGGAATGTCCACAGAGATGTTTTACTCAAAGGATACAAGGCCTGAACAACATGTCCTACATGGAGCGATTCAAAGCCCTGTCACTATTCTTGGTATGCTAAAGACTGCTAGGAGTTGATCTGTGTCTAGCATACAAGGCATTCTTCGACCCAGCACTCATGGATTTATTGCACATCAGCAAGTCAAATGGCATTAGAAATACTTGGTCTAGGGATCTAAAACTCTTCTGCATTATCAACAGAATGGTTTGCAGGGACAGGGTTATGTCACACAGGGTACCAGTGCTTCAGAATAGACTCCCCGTTCACATAAAATAAAATTCAGCCCTTTCCATATTCAAATGCAACTTAGATTTATGGATAGGAAACAGAAAAGTTTACCCCATGACTGCCTCCTATACTGTTAATGGACACTAAATGCTTTATGCCATGCATGGGTCCCTTCAAATTATCTATGGTATGATCCCAGTTATTCTCACTAAGGTTATTATATAACTATTGACCATGAGATGGGTAAGGGCAATCTAACACTAAATGGGATGGGTTAATTCAGCACAGAAAGGGAAATTGGCTAGGCTTAAAATGGCCTGTAAGGGCAGCTAGTCTACTGTTACCTATGAACCTATGCACCTATGAAAAAAATGTGATCAGCATTGATTTCAAAAACACAATGTACATGTTTGAGGGCTTCACTCCTAAAGAACAAACTTAATATAATCACATCCAAGGTCGATATATCACAGAGCAAAGGCAGATTCTGAGCAGAGTGATCTCACTTGAAGTAATGAGTGATCTAGCAAGTAGAAATCATCCAGTAACTGGCCATCACAGAACTGTCTGGATATCTTGCCGGCATCCTAGGATGTACTTTATGCAGGCCCATTGTCCTGTGCATGTCTTATTTCTTCATTTCATCTAGGCTCCTTCCTTTGCAAATGGGAATTCTTAGAATTCCAGATTACCAGGCTTCCCCACATCAAATGGACATCTAAATGTTAAATTGCATTTAAACAAGACACAATGTGAATGGTTACTTTCAGCAGGCTTTATAAAATGTTTGCATGTTTTTCTTAATAAAAGACTTTAGGTAAAAATCACATAACTACTCATAGTATTGCACCGAGGAGTACCAGATGATATACATTGTAAAAAGTAATCTTAATATTTAGTCATTAACATTTTTCTAGTACGTGCACCAAATAAAATTGATTAATATGCTGCAATGTTATTTCCTTTTGAAAATAATACAAATAATAAGTACCATTCTCAGGCGCAGAAAAAATCATTTGCTCTTTGAAAATATCAAGTTTGTGGATTGCATTTCACCTGCAGTGTTAATATCAAAAAAGGTCACACCTTCTCAGCTATATGAATTCTTTGCCAGCAGTAATAAATGTACCACACTGTAAATACATGAAGTCAAGTTACAATTCAGTATAGGTACTAATAAACTCTCCCCTTAGGAACACAGAACCAGGCAGTCTTACTGAAGTTGCTTTCTCCCTGTCTTTTTTTTTTTTTTGTTATGGTATATTGTGCTTCCCAGTGAGTTCAAACACTCATATGAATTCTCTTTGCTGATCTCTTATCTATTTAAAAATTCTTGAATTAACCATTCTGGGGGCTACCAGCATATGTCGTCCAACTCCCCACCCAATATTCTATATAATTAAACTATGCTTAGGACCTAAAATTCTCTTCCTTTGCACTGTTATTATTTTCCTTCTCCGTTTACCCTTCTTACCCAGTATGTTTTGTCTACACAGCTTTTCAATACTAATATATATGAATATATGTGTATATGTGTGTGTGTGTGTATACTGTGTGTCTCCTACTGTAAAGTACCACCTACCTATGATGATTTAATGTATATTATGTTTATGTTTATGTATATCTTACCTCTTTGGCCTGAGTTGTGGCTGAAAAGCTTCTTGGGACAAGTTAACACATTTTATTCATTTATTTATTTAACATTTGTTTACTGGAAAAGTCCGACTGGGAGCAGAGACCATTTTCACCGGAGGCCTGGGGCGAAAAGCTCCATAGCAAGTTACAGTTACAAATTAAACAGTGCTAGAAAATGCAAGAGTTCAAACATTACAAGGATAAAAGAGGAGCTATAAAACAATTTATAAAAGATAACAGACAGTAGTATAACTTAAAAAGTTTACATTATGTAATGTTGAGATGTTCTTATAAGTACCTGAACTTGTATTCCTGATTACACAAAGTTAAGGACATATTACCTTACAATTTTAGTAATTAAGTCACTTTGTGTAGCAAAGTACAGTCATATGATTGCAGGTGCTATAAGATGTCACATTGACATTCAGAGCAGGTATTTCAGTTTATCGATATAGCCAAGAATTGTTGTGGATCTTTTAACTTAGGTGGAAATTAAAGAAAATATACAACTTAGAGAAGGTAGTAAGAGACAGTTTAGCTAGGGGGACTGAGGATACAGAGAACAGTAAGTGCAGGAAAAGGAAAGGTGGGTAGGTTTACATGATAGGGCTAATGAGTGGATGATAAGGGTTTAGTGGGTCTGAGAGGGAAAGGAAAGTATTAATTTACATATGATGGGCATAAGTGAACGGAGAGTAGATTGGAGAGTTATAAAGGAAAGAAGATTGGGTTTAGCAAGGGGTGGAGCATGAGCACAACCAGTTATTATATTAAATATTTACTTATATATTTAATAAAGTATTAAATAAATAAATGTTCCTACTTAACTGGAGTAATTCTCTCCAATAGTTGTCTGATCATATTTCTGTATGTAGTACATTGGTATTTTTCCACAGGTTCCTTGCCTACTTGTGCTAGCATTCTTAGTTCTGACTTCACAGACTCAGATTCACTAGGTGTTTTATTCTGCGTGCTGATCTTGTTCTTTTCCGTTATTATATGTTGATTGTTAAACCTGGCTCCTACTGTACCTCTACAAAGAATCATACTGGGATACCAGATAATACAAAGATTAGGTCACACTTATATAATTACTAAGTGCCTCCTCAGAAGCACCTCAGAGCTCCAAAAATTTGCGTAAAAATGCAGTCTGATTTAAATCCCATTTGTGAGGAGATATGAATTGTGTTGTAAAAAGTGTTGTAGACCCAGACCACAGGTGACTACTCTGCAATGTTATCAAGGGAAGAAAAAGACAGAGTAGGCAAAAACTGTCTTTGCTCAAACAGTATGTGTCAGCATAGACCCATTGCTTTGTTTCTCTGGGACCCAATATACCCACCTTACCTTTTAGTTCTTAATTTTTTTGGAGACAGGTTTGGCATGTACTTGTAGTTAGTGGTTTTGGCAAGCAGACAAGTGTTCATTCCTTACCAGCTGTGTCCCCTGCATAGAATCCCACCATAGTATCTCCTTAATGCTCTTCCAAGCAGCACTGAATGATCTGTGGCCCTCCCTCAGCTGTGACATCACAAGTAAATACTTGCAGCAGGGATATGTTGGTTCTACAAGACTGCATTTGCAGCAAACTACCCCATATTCCATATTTTTGCAGTGTAGCCAGTCTCTTCATATATGACTGGACCACCAAATCAAGGGTATACAGTAAGTAGGGTCTATATTAGATACTCAAACATTTGAAAGTTCGACTACCATATGGCCGAAGCCATATGATCGAACTTGCAAAAGTTTGAATATCTAATAATAAAAATAAATTACACAAAACACCTACCTGAACGCTCTAAGCAGGGGATCAAGCCCCCCTGCACCCCCGTTCTTTAAATATATCAACTCCGTGATTGCACTACAGTGCAGAAAAGAGAAATCTTCCTATTTTGTGCTGTACGGAGATCTCCATTGCAATGTTCAAACATTCAAATATCCGATCATATGGTGTCGACCATATGAGATTTGGAATTTTGACTGTTCAAACATTCAATATAGACCTCAGTAAGTATTAATGTGCCTTAGCTAACAAGTTTAATACCATACCCAGTAGTTAGTTTCCCGAAGTGCAATTGCGATGCTCCGGGTATTCGATAATATTCTGTTTCAACAAAGGGGTCTTGACATTCTGAATTTCGAGTAAGTGGTTTTACAATTATATGAAGTAGATCCATATATATATATATATCTACATGCACACACACACACACACACACACACACACACACACACACACACACACACATATATATATATATATATATATATATATATATATATATATATATGTGTGTGTATAAAAACTTTTATTTTATTGTTCTGTTTCTTGTTAAAAATGTTAACAAACACATATTTGACAAAATAGCATTACTTATCAAAAATCAACCCAGTGCAGTGGCCAGCTCTTTTACATGGGATGGACTACCATGATATGACCCACCTTCATCTAGAAGCTTGGGTGGAGGAGAAGCCAGAGGGAAAAGGTTGTGGGAGAGCTGATGACACCCGTTCATCCATCTTGGAGATATGGTGCTGGCTGTGTCCACCCACAAAAACACCATTTGAGTGAAGGCCCAGAAATATGGCTCCTGCATTTGAGACTAAGGGTAGCATAAGCACACCAAGGACTATGCAGGGCTTTAACTGAGGTTTGTGGGTAAATGGAAACATATTTACAAGCTATTTTAGCATGGTGAACTTTGCATCTCACTTTCCTGCCAACATGGAGAGAGAGATGGAAATAGTAACATTTGAAAATAAATCTTCTAACTCTACGTCCTTAGTCATGAAGGACACAAATGCACCAGTAAACAATAGGGGATGTGGGTTGATGGTCAATGGAGACGGTTCAAATACAGTTAACAAATTTCAGAGCATATACACAAAACAAAAATGTTGGCATCATATATAAGCCCCTATTATATGGGCAAATGTGTTTAAGTATATCTTAAATGTAGTTAATTCATTCATTTTCTGATACCTGCTTTATTCCAATTATAAGTGAGTCAGAGCTTTTCCTAGCAAGCAACAGGCCTAAGGAAAAGAATCATTTTACAGAAAGTGAAAAAAAACTTATTCCCTGCTTTTAAAATATAATTCCTGTCTCATGCTCTAAAATGTATATAAGTGAACATGAAACCCACTACACTCAGCTTAGTGATGTGAAAATTCCCCTCCCTTTAGCCAGTCCCTCGGTGGACTTGCTCTCAGGTTTCATTCACTCATTCTGGATAGTATCTCTGTTTTTGATAGTCTGTGTGTTCTATGCCTGAATTCTGCTTCAGTCTGGTAACTTGTGTCTTTCACATGCAATTATTGTCCCTTTACTTTACATCTAAGCTCCAGTTCTGAGCAGATTCACACAACCTAGTTCTCTAACTGTATTTTTCCACACCTTTCCCTCTTGTCATTAGTTGCAGTTGGATTAAAGAATCCTATATAGCTATTTTTGTATAGAATTCTGTTTATGATTTTGAGTAGTTCTCATTTCCATATTTTCAATGCCTGCAATCGTATTTATCACCTATTTTATTTATGGTCTGTCTTTGTTTCTTCATTTTCTTATTATAGCCATTTTACCCACTATCAACACTAAAAATAACAATACTTTCACTACTACATGTTAGTTTACACTAACTCAACAAAAACATCTCTGTACTGCAATTGAATTATTTTCAGTCTACGATTTAACATATTACTCAAGTTAGTTTTGTACTGAATCAGATCCATGCATTCTCAAAACACATGCTGTCAAGATCTTCTTTCTGAAGCATCATGTGCCTCTTATCTACGAGAAACAAAATTTTCAGTTATTGTACAGGTGCATAAATATTTGTGCAAACATTTCCATGCAAAAATTCTACATTTTCTTGATTTAGTTGCATGCCTTTGGTTAAGACATATTTTTATCCACTGCTCATCTGCAATAGATTTATTTAGTTATTCACTCCTTGCTATTTTTACCCTTATACTGCATTGTCTTCTCAAAACTAATATTGCCTATATACTCTAAATATTACTCTTTGCCAGTCTGCCATTTCTTTTCTGACCTCAATATTAAAATCTACTATTTGTAGTTTAACAAACTTACTAGCCACACTTCACATATTTTCCTTGAACTCTAACATTAGATCTATATACGGTCCTGTATTCATGTTAGTTTTTCCTCATTGCACTGTTACTCTTTTGTTACCCCAGATAAACTCCTTAATTTCTTTTTTTAATATTCTTCCATATCTAATATCTTGGTTCATATACAGTATGTAAGCCTGACCAAGATAAAGAACCAGCCCAAAAACACCTTAATCATTTGTAATATAATTTCAATATCCATCAATAACAATTTCCATAGTCTTTTCTTACTTATGATCTTTTGAGTAAATTCTTCCCACATTTCTTAAAGGGGAAGTTTGGTACCAAGTTTGGGGCATAATTCATTACTATAGCCTTTGTTTTGCTTCAATTTTTCAGTATCATTCTGTGCTATTAAATATTTCAGTTTATCAAATATAATTTTATATCTTGTTCCAGACTGAACCTACAATATTATGTCATCCTCAAAAATGGAAACTTTCACATTATCATTTCTTCCATTTATATCCATTTATGCTTGATTACTGTATGCCCCTAACTAATGGCTTTAAATATAAAAAAGAATAAGAGTGAACGTGGAACCCCCTGACTAGTTCCTGTAGTAGGTCTAAATGCTTTAGACAGATCACTACCATATTTTACCCTTGTTTGAGTTCCTCTGTTGATATCAAATATTAATTCTGTCCATGCCTGAGAAATTCAAATACCAAAAAAGATTTCTTCATAAATTCCTAACTCATTTTATTAAATGCTTTTTCAGCATTACATATTAACATTAATATATTATTATTGTCCAATGCATCCATCTGAATCATAAGGGTTTGTTAATATTGCCAAATGTTTGCCTACCTTCTACAAACCCACAGTGATCCAGGTCTGTATTTATCACCGTTATCTTTGCTAATCTTCACTCATCGTAAACACTTTGTAGTCATGATTCAGAACTGGAATGCATCTGTATGACTGTGGATAAGAAGTCTTTCCTCTCCTATGGCATAGCTGCTTCTTTCCAAGTTAAGTCTATGTCCCCAGCCAGAAAACACTGTTAAAATGCACTAGCTAGCCTTTTATTATCTATGGAGCATTTTTTCACATGTATATTGGAATTCATCACTAAAAAGGGCTTTCCCTATATTCTGGTCTTTCATTGCTTCTTTAATTTCAGTTTCCTTTATTTTTTATGTTTATATCCCTCTTTCAACTTTTGTTAACTGAAAGAGATGTAATTGTCTCAGATATGCTACCATTTCCTATATGTTGCTCTCAACCTCTACATCTTGTCCATATAGTATACAGTAATAATTTAACTATACTTTCATAATTTTTCCTAGGTCCACTTTTACCCTCCTATTCTCATAATTATTGATTTTAGTTATAATCTGTTAAACATTTTTTGTCTCAAATGTTGAGCCAGCAATTGGGTTGTTCTATGGTTATTGTCAAAAATAATTCTGTGTTTATTCATATTTTGTACATGCTCTTCCATAGATGTTCTAACTTCTTTCAGGTACTCTTCAACCTGCTGTGTTATGCTTTTTTCACTTCTCTAAATCCTTTCCTTTTTAATCCCTCTATATACTTACTGTGACTATTATTCTATATCTATCCTGTTTATTGTCACTGTGACTGCATTTCGAATCTTCAGTCTACAATTAGTCCAATTTGTTGCTAGCTCTTTACTGTTTAGGTTTAAATGTAATAACATTTCAGTTAAGATGTGGTCTTCTCAATGATTAAATGGCTTCTTTTTCTGAGGAAATATTGGGAAGTGCCAGTACTTATTTCAGCAGACTTTCAGTTGCTTACAAAACTTAATTTGTATAGATGCATGTTCTGACACTACCATCTCATGTGCTTTCATAGTTTTGACCATATTACAGAGTTCAGTCAATATGTAACATCTATCCAGTCTTAAACCAAAAACTATCTACTGTTACCCAAGAACCACACATTAATGGAACTGTGTATATTTCATTTCATCTTCTCTTATTTTTATTACATCAGTAAGCCCAAATGCATGTATATGTTTCTCTATCTGCTCTCAGATCATATTCTGAGGTATCATGGCCCTCCAGAAACATCTTCCTTATTGTCTATAATGTTCCAGTCTTCAGCTAGTACATACATTGTTTATGAAAGGCTATAACTTCTCCCATAATATTCTTTATATCTTGTGTCACTGCTTTCAGCAGAATATATAGTGCAACTAGTGTTAATGCTCACACCCTGGCAGGCAGCACCCTCTCACTAAAATCAATCTTCCTGCTTGTCCTTCATTTTTTACTCAAGCTTTATCCCTATAACTTTTTTAATCCCCTATGATTTCATTCCTCTTCTGATACATCATATAAACTCTCCTTTCCACTAATCATTACAAAACATCCATGTTCTTTATGAATTCCTGTAAAGTTATTGTCTCTGCATTACTGTTGTAAATGTAAGTCAGTATCTTGTCCTGTTTTATATTTTTTTTATTTTATCGCCCACTTTCTTGAAAACTGTTTCATCTCCTTTATTTTATCCAAATTTTTTTTTTTTTTTGGAAAACAGCAAGCATCTCCCTTGAAGTGTGTGGAGTTTGCTCTTCTACATTTCTTGACTGATTTCTTGTTCCCTTGCCACCTCTCTTGCCTTCAAATGTTCTTTTCTTTTCTTTTTGTCAGTTCATCTTATGCTCTTTGAGGGTCTGTGAAGGTTTTTAATCCAGGTGACTATAATAGAGGATACCATAACCAGAAATGGTGTCATTTCTCTGCATAGTCTTAAGGAAAGAAAAAAAAGAATTTATGCATGTTCATATTTGTGATGGAAAGACATTATCTACAGAAATCCTTATGTATCCAGCATTTAAGAGTGATCCCTTCATCTACAAAATCGAATTTCTTCCTTTAGCTGATATGACTGCAGTTTAATGAGTATAAGTCATTGCTGCTTTCTCAGTCACAAATTAAGAATATTTACTCTAGTGCTTTTCCTATTTTAATATCAGCAACAGAAAGACCAGCCCATGTGCTGAGGCATTTTCTCATAAGGTCATTATAATCCTTCCCTTCTGTTTATTCTGATACTGCTGTAAATTTTAATTTGTCTGATTATGACCTGTCCTCAAGTTCAGACAATTTTTGTGCCATGTGATCATATTTTAATTGCTGATCCATTATTTTTTTTCTTTCATCTCCTTTTCAGCAGTTTGTTCTATTATTTATCTCAATGTATTCCAATAGGGAGACACATTTTAAAAATCTCCATTTGCATTTGGTCAGTCTTTCTCACTAGGGTGACTGAAGGGTTTTCTCCATAGTTGCCATTACCACCTGCTTTTCTTACCCCTGCTCCACCATACCACTGTCAGTCTCCTTCTGAATGTTCACAGTTGCTCTCCTTTTTACATCACTTTTTGCTTTCTGCATTGGTCTTCTGGACATTGTACACACCTCGACTACCACTTTCTGTTAACATTTTACAATAGTTTGCTGGCTTTTGTTATTTGAAACTGTTCTCTGACCAGGGCTGTGTTTGCTGCTTTCTCTACTGCTACCTTCTTGGAATCCCTCTGGAGATGTCTTTGTTTCTGTAATGACTGTAAACTTTGCAGACTATTATTTTATGGATTCTAGATACTGAGCAAATCTAGCAATGACATTACTTAGTTGAGAAGCTAATGTTAAAAGTGTGAAATGCAAAACTGCTATTCCAAAGAGAATAATAGAAAAACAACAACAGTTTTGTCAATAAGCAGACATCTGCCAGGGAGCAGGGAAGTGAGAAATGTTTGAAATACAGAAGAAAACTGATTCAGAGGTTTAGAATGTCAAAAGATAATTTCTGATATTCAGCAATGAAATATGTAATTAAATACATGCATAAGTAAATAAACAAACAAACAAACAACAAACATATAACAGGTCATTTGAACAACAGTAACAAAAAAAACAAAACAAAACATAGCACCACTGAGATATCCTGAATATTACATTTATCTATTGACCATGAGCTGAATGATAGAGTATTAATATGTGAAAGGTGAAGTTTTTTTTATGTTCTGTGTTGCACATTATTTTAGAACCACAGTTGCAGGGTAACATACTGTTTTTCTCAGTAACATATGCTGTTTGTCTATCTTAAATATAATATAATTAATTAATTAATACTATGGGCTGAGCACCCATCCAGATCTGTTTTTTGTGAGTTTACATTGTAAGATATTGGGTTGGAATAGTTTGTCTATCTGCTTGTCTTTGGAATGTGGGAAGAAAACCAGCACCATATCAAAAACTCAGATGGATAGGAAGCACAGGCAGATTCCATACAGAAAGCATTTCAGCCAAAAACAAAACTGGAAAAAACAAACAAATGTGGGGTATATATGTATATGATATCCCTTAATTTAGGGACATTCTTTGAAGTCGACATCTGTTTTGTCGACACACTTTGTCTGTTAAAACAACTAGTCAGCAGTTGTGCGAGATCAAACAATCCCCGGGGTTGGAGAGAATATTCTCTTTTCCCTGGCATTGTGTGATCTTAGAGTTATTCTTTATAATTAGTGGTGTTTCATTCTAGTGTGCTCTGAGGTTATGTGTCTAAGCATATGCAGTAGGATAAAAAACACCAAAGGCCATGGTAATCTCCAGAAACACTTATATATTAGCGCTTTCATTGACAAATTATACATCAACTTCTTCAGACATCAAACAAAATTAATTCACTCCTTAAACAGCATTCTGTGATATTACGTATCAATCAATCAACTAACTTTTAAAAGTATATACACTCAAATACAAGAAAAAGCAATGTACATGAAGGCTCACCTCCCAAAGGTAAACGGACCATACATAAAATATATAACAAAATACAAAGTAATACAAGTCAGTAAAAAATATATGTATAAAAAATGCATATATAAAATATAAAATATATTAACACATTCACCCTCTATCTTTCCAAAGCTTTCAGTTTCAAAATGCATTTTAGAGAACACTGTTCATTTAATCTGGGTGGAACATAGGCAGTCAGCCTTAATTGCCAATACAATTCTCGTTCCTCCAAATGTAGTTGCCATGGACCACCCCTTCCATTTTTTTTATCTGTTCAATAACCATATAGGAGAATTTATGTCTACTATTTTCAGTGATATGCCTTGCCAAAGCATTAATATTACTTTGCTTACTTATGTTATACTGGTGTTCATAGATTCTCTCTTTAAAGTGTCTCTCGGTTTTACCAATGTAAAACGCAGTGCAATTCTGGCAATGAGCAAGGTAAACCACCCCAGGGCTTTCACAATCAAATCTACCTTTTCATAAATACAGTTTGTTCCCTATACAAAAAAAATGGAAGGGGTGGTCCATGGAAACTACATTTGAAGGAACAAGAATTGTATTGGCAATTAAGGCTGACTGCCTATGTTCCACCCGGATTAAATGAACACTGTTCTCTAAAATGCATTTTGAAACTGAAAGCTTTGGAAAGATAAAGGGTGAAAGTGTTAATATATTTTATATTTTATATATGCATTTTTATACATATATTTTTTACTGATTTGTATTATTTTGTATTTTATTATATATTTTATGTATGGTCTGTTTACCTTTGGGAGGTGAGCCTTCATGTACATTGCTTTTTCTTGTATTTGAGTATATATACTTTTAAAAGTTAATTGATACATGATGTCACAGTTAGAATGCTATTCAAAGAGTGAATTAATTTTGTTTGATGTCAGAAGAAGTTGATGTATAATTTGTCAACAAAAGTGCTAATATATACGTGTTTCTGGAGATTACCATGGCCTTTGGTGTGTTTTATATGCAGTAGGATGTCAGTATTTGATTTATTTTTCATGTTGACATTAGCTACATTGACATTTAGGTTTTTAGATTATTTAAAGTAATATGACACACTGATACACGTGTGTGTTTGTGTGTGTGTGTGTGTGTATAAATACACACACACACACACACATATATATATATATATATATATATATATATATATACATATACACACACACACACACACACACACACACACACACACACACACACACACATGGAGATATATATATATATATATATATATATATATATATATATATATTTATCAGCACATAAGAAAATAAGTTATGTGAGCTCACTGTGCTTTATGATGGAAACATAACATTGATGTACAAAAATCATGTGAGCAACTTCATTCTAAAAGAAGACTTCATCTGACAATTAGATTCATATTAAAACTATAAGTCCTAAATGAGGTTTAACATGAAATACTCTAAACAACCTCTAAGGACTCTAAATGAGAAAAATCAGTCAATAGAAAATGTGACAAGCATATGACCCACGAGGATTCCAGGATGAGTGGGGTGAAGGACCCTCACTATTTAGCCTTCTGCTGAAGTCAGCACAACGTTTCCAAAAAGGAGTTCACAATAGACTTCTAAAAAAAGTTGTCCTATGTAAATAGGTGCATGCAGTGGAACTGCAATAAACAGAACAATACTGTAGCAGGAAGTTCAGTCCTTTGGCCACTCCTCTTTTGGCATGTACTTCTCAGAGGTCAAAGCTAATGTTAAGGGTTTATGGCTGACAAGTTTGCAGATAACTCCTCAAAAGATATCAAAATCCTCCATATCGGCTCTTCCCAAAAAATAGCTGGTGCCAAAATGGTGGTCTAAACCTAAATGCCAAAACATGTATAAAAATGTCCTTCAGTGAGACTGGCATCCCCTATAATTATCACATTGACAACACACCCCTGAAAATTGATCCAGTAATTAGGGACTTAGGAAATAATGTAGACAACGAACTGTCCATTGATCATCATATATCCACTACTGTAAGAAAGTCCTTCTTCATTGCACATCTTATTAGTAAGTGATTGGCATCCAGGTCAAGGGATTCGATCATTCCACTGTATTCAGCACTTATTAAGTTGAGCATTGAGCATAAATCCCTCTACAGTATGTACCCATCCAAACAACTGACACAACTTGAATGACCACAATGCTTTATTACCAAGAAAATCAAGGATCTCAATCAATAAAACCTACACACTGTCACAAAGACCTGTCCCACTTCTCGGTATCTTATAGGCTCATATACAGAGCCTCAACCATCTCCTTCCTTTAAGACCTACTATTTATCCACAAACCTAATACTGGTATAAACACCCACTCAAAAGATTGTAATCTCTTCTGCACCATAAATAGAAGATGGTAGATGGCTAGTTATGTATCACTATACCAGATATACCATTTCTCTGGAATCATCTTCCTCACCACATAAAGTAAAGTATGCATCTTATTTTATTTAAGAAGAACCTGGATGAATGGATGGGAAATCACAAATTCAACCCTGGTTTAGCACCTTTGTCCCTTATAGATAGGGATAACATATAAATGTCTGCCCTGACTCTGGGCTATTCATATGTAAATGCAAGGGCTCTGGGTATTGCTTATAATACAAGAGGAGCTAAGGAGGGAAAAAAACTATTATGCTGGTAGATCCTATCAAATTCTTTATCAGTGTGCAAGAGTTGATGTAATAGATTAAAATAAAAACACAGAACAATCTGATTGTTCTTTAATGCTGCTAGGTTTGTTGAGATTTCTTATGAACTCTTTCATCCATTAGACTTCATCAGATAGTTTTTTAATGAATGAGATTACATTTACTTGACGTGTTTAAATTCTTTTTGAAAAGGGGTTGAGGTGGAGGACAGCTGTTGCCACTGACAGTTAATTTCCCTGCTTCTATAGGATGATTGGTCCAGACCAGCTCTCAGCATGAATGGAGGAAAATACTAGTCTTCAATCTGCATAGTTGGTCTGATTGGAGGGAAAGGCTAGTCCTCAATTCGCATAGGTGGTCTGACTGGACCAGCTGTTATTCTTCAGAAACCGCTTTAACATTGAAACATTTATCACTATTATATTCTTATTCTAATTCTTATTTTTGTTTTTTCATTGTTTCCAGTTAGAGATGGCAAATAGAAATCAGTAAATAACAACTACCCTTTAATAGTGTTAAACAGCATTGGTAAAAGGGAACATTTGGGCTGTAGGAACACTTTTGCAGGACATAGGGCTTAACTGATGTGTTTTCTCGTACATTGAGGTTTCGCTTCTGATGTGGGGCCCAGCATTCTGTGTGGAGTTCAGCAGATTACAATGAATCAAGACATGGAAAATAACATTTTATAGAAGAAAAATAATAATACAAGGGCTATAAACTTCTTGTGAATGCATGGCTAGGCCTCAAAAGATCCTCATGGATCAACAGCTTAGTGAGTATCTATGAAACTATGAACCTATATGGTCAATGGTTAGTTCCTGATCTCAAAATATACTGTAAATAGTTAACTTGTATGTTTAATTGTTTTTGTTTAATGAGCAATATTAAATCAAATGTGAGATTAAGGCTAGATAGAACAGTTGATTATATTTGGATTTATATATGTATCAGTGGCAAGCTAATGCAAGTTAAATATAAGCACTGTTTGTCTGACATGAGGCTAGTTTATTACTGTTGCATAAACATATACCTGCAAATTGTTGTATCAGCAGTCAGTGCTGAAATAACAAGAGTCCCATGCATAGGGATTGCACAGTATGTAAAAATGAAAATGCAACCTGATGAAGGATACTTCTGGGTATAATAAAGCATGTTTAAATATCCTAAATGATGACAGAACATTAAGAGAAATTTCTGGAGGGATAGGAAGAGATAAGAAAGAGGGGGTGGTAATCTTGTTTGGGAGGTGGAACTGAGTGTGGGCAAACTTTGGGTGATTTTTTTTTTCCTCACATATTTTTTACGCTGAAATGCCATATTATTTTAAAGTCTGACGTCCAGTCTGACCTTTTTCATTGAGCTCCCTTCTTGTAGTGGCTTTTCTTTCATAATGCTTGTTGTATCTTCAGTCTTTTGCTGCCTGATTTTCTCAATGCAATATGATATAGCGTATCTTTCTCTGTAAGAAAATGTATCTCAGCTGCATGTGAATTTATCTGACTTTTTAAATATATTTTAATGGGTCTGTGAAATATTGTGCATCTTTCAAGACGTGTATAACTTATTGCTGCAATAACTATAGTCTCCCACATTGACTCAGTCAGTACACACGTGTTTCTGGCTATATAATTATTTGTAAGATTTTGTTTTCTGGGCACCAAGACTGATGATGTTTCACTATTTTGGTTCAGGTTGTTTGCAACTCATTACTTTTCAGTTGCTGAGAACCTTTCTTGAACACATCTTTATCTCTAGATTATGAAACTGAAATGTGATAGAAGTAATATAAAGTGCTAAATATAGATTTAGTAAACTAAAAGCAGCATCATGTTTATTTTTAATTGAATTGCAATTATTGATATAACAGAGAACTTCTTTCACTTAAGTGATGCATCAATAACCATACTATTCTTGGACACAAGTGAAATCAGCCTGAGTAGTTCTATGAATAGCTGACCTCATTTGTCTTGCCAATATAAACGACTCTTCTTGTTTTATGTTCTGAGCCTAGACTTTCAACATGACCATTCTCGTTCTCCCAAGAGACTGGCAACTGACATATTTAAAAGTATAAACCCACAGACAAAGAAATTCAAATCTCGCTTCTTAACTGGGCAGAAAAATTGCTTTAACGTGGAAAGGTTTAATGTTTATAAGTATAATGAAATAAAAATACAATGTATTTCTTAAAGCCATTTTTTTTCCACTTTTTGGTTGGATATGAATAAATTCATATTCATTGTATACTAAATTATGTATTATGTATAGTTAATGTCAAAATGTTCTCAGTTTTAGTTTGATCCACTTGGGTTCCAACAGTGCTAATTTCCGAGCTATTATATTATACAGATGTAAAATGAAGGAATTATAAAGCGTACCCTGGATCGAGGATGTTGCACATTAAGAATATCTTTCCATCTTTGCATTGTTTTACTGATTAGACTAATTGCAGGCATGGATAGAAAGTGCTTATAATGTTAATATCTTTGAATACTACATGCAATGACATGCATATTAAATGAACATATTTGCATACTGATTTTACATTTCAAATACTCATTATTTTACTCCTTTTACTTTTTTTCTGTTTCACACATTAGCATGTTTTTGTCTAATTATAGAACTTGAAAATTAATGCTTCCATTTTCAAGAATCTGGGTATATAAATAGCACACACACACAGACATGCAGCTTCAAATACAGAGAAGAAAAAGAGATGCAGAAATTCTTGTTGTGACTTCCACTTATAGACCGCATAGCACTGTAAAACTGCAGTATACAAGAAGGCAACGTTATTAATTATGGATGGTGCTATGTTTAGTATGCACAATGCAGACAGATAGCTTGCAATTATTAAATGAGAAGTTAATGAAAAAAAAAAACTTGGAAATACCTGCTAAGATAAGTGAAATGGATGTTAATAATCAAAACCAAGTAATAATTCAACAGCCAGCTAGACATCTTTGTTGAAGGAGACAACAGAAACTTTATTCAAGGACAGTCATGGAACATTTTACTTCAAAATGCACCACTGTCCTAGAAAATGTGTATTAATATAATTATTTTTATTCCATCGCAATGGAAAGAGAACAACACTAGCATTATTTTATTTTATTTTATTTTACATTTGTTGACCGGGCTAGTCCAGCTGGATATATGTCCATTTTCAGTGGAGGCCCGGGGAGAAAAGCTCCGCAAATTACAACAACATAAAAGGTCAAGACAAAGACAATAACAGTATAATTTGGTACATAAGAAGTTTTAGCAATTATAGTACAAGCCTAAGATCATATATTTTATATTTCAGTAGGAAAAAGGAAAAATTTATCTAAGAATAGATGAATAAGACTAATACATTTGCATTAGAAATGATGTAGTACAAATCTTTATAACATATTACAAAATTAGATACACCTAGTAATTTATGATAAGAGATACTAAGGTCTCACAAAAACCTAAGAAAGAAAAACACTAGAGATCAGTAGATAGAGTATAGAAGAACAGCAAACAAGGATGGATTTCTAGTGTTATTTAACACATAGGTTGTGATACTATATGAAGGTGTTTGATCATTCCACAGTATATACTTATTTACATGAGAAAAAATCCTAAGGAAGGTTAAGCTCACTAAAAATTAGTGAGACAACACAAGATCATGATCATGAGAGGCTAGGAATTGTGGGAGTCTAGTTAATAGTTAGGTACTTAGTCTGGGTTAACACAGGGGCATAGCCAGTGTGATTTGAGGTAGGGTTTAAGCTTGCTTTTAAATAAGCTGACAGAGGATATTGAGGTTAGCTGGCTTGGGGGATGTTCCAGGCTTTACCTATTGTATTGGAGAACAAGGTGTCACCAGCTAAGTTGTTAGATTTTGATATTTGTACAAGTAGGTTATTAGCTGAGCGTAAGGTCTTGAGGTTGTTATAGGGGATGACTAGGGATGTAAGTATGGGTGTATTTTGAGGTAAATACAGGATCTTATGGGCTACTATTAATTGATTGAAAAGTATTAAATTTGGCAGCTCTAACCATCCTAACTGATTCAGATTGATACAGTGATGAGTCTCCCACATTGGCTCAGTTGCTATTGATCTTAGATATATGCTTCTGATCATTTTAGGCTTATATTCATTTTTTATACAGTTTTGGCAGAAAGACATATAACATCTGTCTGTTCTGTCCTACTGCTGCATGTTGCAATTCACCGCTGCCTCCCAACACATACCCCTAACTCTTTATACCTTCTCTCTCAGTCCAGATAACCCACTCCTTTTTAAAAGACAGTGATTTTAGACAGTATCAGACTGAGATGGTTCGTTTCCCTTAGTCACCACTGTTTGAGCAACAAATGACTTTATCTTCTTCACTTTGAAATTAGTGTTTTCATTTTAACTATGTCACCTCATGCCTCACCCCATCTTTCCTTCCCAAGAACATGCCCTTTTGCAGTGAAATCACACACCACATCTTTGCTAGATTAGAGGATTATAATCCTGGACTTGTCAAGTTCTGCTCATGGCTCCTATCTCCCACACCCTTAATCATCCCAGTTTCATTGTTTGCACCATCCTCACCAGCTTAATATCTTTCTCTGTCATATGGCATTCTGAATGTACACCACCCCCAGCTACAGTCTAACCATTTCCCCACATAACTGTATAGTTATTTCCTTACCTATAACCAGATCCTCTCATGATACAATTCTCACCTTACCCTTCATGCTGCTCTTAATATCGTGTTCTAGTGATCGAAGCACCAAACCCTTTCCGTTTCTGCAATAAAAATCTTTACCATGCCAGCTCCTATCATGCATATGGATTACTATTTCCCCATGTACACCACTAAAATTTTTATTTCGGTAATCTTTAACTGCCATCTCTGAAACCAGTCCTTCAGTTTCCCTGCTTCCTTTTCAGACTGACTACCCCTCCAACACTTCCTTCAACTTAATATCTTTAGCAGAATAGTTTATCTTGCTCTTCATCTTCAAAGTAATGTCTAGCACATACACAATAAAAATCTAGGCCCTAACACTGATCTTGCTGAATGCCATTAAACAAACTTGTATACTTAAGTATAATCCCCTTCACCACTACCATCTGTGTTCTCTGCTCCAGCTACCCGCTCATACATTTCACAAACTAGTATTGTGTCCATTTTCTTAAGCTTCCTAACAGTCTCTAATGTAGCAAAGGCTTTACACGTCTTGCTGAATTCCAACAATACCACCTAGAACAAATTACTTTTCTCGGTCTCAGCAATCATCTAATAATCAAATTATATCAGATTTGTCAGATGTGGCATCTTTGCCGAAAGCTCATATTATCAGTCATTCTAAAATGTATTATTCACTACAAAGTGACAGGTTCTCTCTGGGACACTTTCCATAATATTCTCCTCCACAGATATCAAACTAATGAGAATATAATTCACCAGATTGTTTGAGTCTCCTCCATCATACATTGGCATCAACATTCATTTTTTTTAAGTCATAAAATACCACTTCATCATTTAGTGATTTGCTAAATAGAATCCCAAGAGAACACATCAGTCTTCTTCTTCTTTCGTTTTTTTCCCGGTTAGGGGTCACCACAGCGGATCAACTGTCCGCTCATGATTGGCAGTGGAGTTTTACGGTGTCGAGTTGCCAGCCCATCATCTAACCTTCCACAGAAGGCACACACATGCACACACTCATACCTAGGGCCAATTTAGAGTGTCCAATCCACATACAACATGTCTTTGGGATGTGGGAGGAAACCAGAGCACCCAGAGGAAACCCACACGACCACAGAGAGGACATGCAGATTCTGCACAGAAGGCACCCCAGCAGAGAATTGAACCAGAGAACCTCTTGCTGTGAGGCAACAATGCTAACTGCTGCACCACTGTGGCCACCCTCAGTAATCTTTCCTAACTGATAAGGGTACTAGAGGTCAGCCATCTGGCCCACATGCCTTTTCCTCTGTTAGACCCCTAAGATCTTTCTCAAATTTCTCATTATCACATTCACTGTCATAGCAAACACCACCTTCTTTGTCAAATGTTCCACCAATGTAGAGACTCTCCTCAGTCCTTTGTAAAACATTACAAGAAAAAAATAATTCAATATCTCTGCTTGCACCCATTTTCTTAACAAACTCTGTTCTCATTCCTCAGATCACCTGTTTCAGTACTTATTTCTCTTCTTTCCTAAAAACAAAGAGAAAGTTATTACTGCCATCTGTTATCCCATAATCAACTGCATTTAAAGATTAATGTTTTGACATCTTACTTCCTTTTACGTCCTCCTTTTCACCAACTCATATAATATCTCATGTTTGTCACCTTTCATCCTCCATTTACTAAACACCATTTCTTTTTCTGTTGATGTTCTCATAAGCTAACAATTATTCACATAAACATATTTTCCCCTTTTCTTTTCTCTTCCTACTAAACTCTTCCCTATACAACTGTAACTTGCATTTTTCATATTTAACTAATTGTAATCAGTCTTTAATCTTCTCCAGGTCTCCCAGCTTCTTCCCTGCCTAACCATGCAGTATCCCAACAACTTCATTGATTCCCTCCCAGCATGCCTTGTACTGACAGCACACCACACTGTAGCTTGATTGCTATTACCCATCAGTACAATTCATGTTATGCAGCAGTGCCTTCACTTCCACCTCTCCAAGTTACACCATCCCACTCAAAGCTACAAACAGTACCCCAACTAACTAGCTGGCTCCTTAGCTTGCTGTATAGCACCTTCCTGTTCTATTACCTTTACTTTGACTCTCTTCCCAATACTTGACTTGCAAAAAAAAGTGCTGTTACCAAAGTTAACTAAGACTTAAATATTTAATATAACACTTTCTTTCTCAGCATTAAAACTGAAACTTCATCAGAATAACAAAACAAATTCAAACACAGCTCATAAATACATATGTACCTATATGTAATTACACTAATTCATAAACTCAAAATATTTAAAGCATTTTTGTTGTTGTTGGATTAGCATCCTTTGGTAACAGTTTTTTTGTTGGTTCATTAATTGCACTGCTCTGAAGTGTATTTTCAATCCATTATAGAGGAACATTCTGGGAATTTCTGGAAATTTAAAGCTACACATAAAGATAATTTTCTTTTCTCCTGTATAGTCTTACTGTATGCTTAAGGAAACCTCTTTTGCTCGATAAGAGTTGGATGGCTGAGTGATGTTTGTATATAAATCTGCCACTGTATTTGATCAGACTGTAACAAATCTATGAACTTTACATATATGATTACAACAGGTATGAAGATTTGTGCTTTTTTCTGTAGAATGCATAAAAAATATATAAGGTTTGCAACTCTGCTTGCAACTGCGATCTTCTGTGAAGTTTGACAACTATGCATAAAATGTAACTATTTTGCCATCCTTGGCTGTAGGGACTACACTAAAAGACTTTATAGCTTTCTGTTTGGGGGAAGAACAACCATGCTAGAGAGGAAATTGCTTGCTCTGTATTTGTAATTAACTTCATATTTTGTTCTTGTGTGGGGTTGTTAACCAGAAGAGGGAAAACAAATCCATTAGTTAAAACAGGACAGGACTGGTTTATCCAATAAATTACCTTATGGAAAGTTTCCAGAAGGTAACACTGATTTTAGTTCACTAAGTGGAGAAGGGTTTGAAGTAGATGTTAGTAGACCCATTACAAGACCTCCTTCCATGGGTCAGATGGATTGACCCTCTCTCCAGAGATGATTGAACTGACAGGCATCATTTTACTGCTTGTGTAAGTTCTACCATGGAGTTTGTTGAGTGTGGACCGGTTTGCTGTTCTGTACCAGTAAGTTTATTTCTGCATTGGTGTCTCTGCCTGATGAAAATCAAATTGTGCAGACAGGGTCTTGCAACTCTTCCAGTTAGATATTGCTAAAAATATTTAGCTGGAGAGATAGAATCTTCTTCAAAGTATCATATCTGGTCAAACTGGTTATTTTCTGTTTTCTCTATGCAATTATGTATTTATCTGCATATTTAACTTTGAACTGTGCTGTCCAACTTTTTAACGTATTTGTATTTACTCACCTTTAAATGTCTATGGCTAATTTATTTATATACTTACTTACTAGCTGATTAGGGGATACTTATTGTTTCTGGTGAAATCCACTTCTAATTGTCTTGACTTTTTGATACACATTACCATTTGTGTTTATAGCTATTTGCCTTATTTCTCTAGAGAGGAACAGTAACTGGAGTTCTTCAGTAAGGTAAGGTAATCTGGAGTGGTGACAGTGATCTACTTTAGGCATGGATAGAAAGATACAAAACTGGGAAATATTGCAGGTGTGTGTGCATGAGTGTGTACCTGTTTGTGTGTATGTATACATATCTCTGTAGCGATATATATATATATATATATATATATATATATATATATATATATATATATAATTTATTTATAGTACAGTTACTGTGGAGAGGGAGCATTGAAAGGTATTGAATCCAAAAGGAAGTAGAAAAGAAGCGTGGGTAGTTAGTCTTAAAACCATTGACATCTTGATATGGTGGGTGTCAGTATGAAGCCTGTTTTTAGATGTGTATGGTATAGCCCCATAGCTCAGGGCAGCAGTGCATATTTCCTATATGCTCACTACACTTAGTGGGTTGTTTAGTGATTCAGTTGCATGCACATTTTTTGTTTCAATTTACATGTTACCAGTGGTATGAAACATGAGATTATACTCCCTAGTGCCTATCAGATGAATGTGGGCAGTGGAGCAGATCAAGGGGCTATAGCCTCTTCTCACTATCACAGCCTGTGTGTAACATTTATCTCTCCAGTTCTACCCCATGTCCCCTTGTAACTCTGATGGCTTGATAGATGTTCACTTGTCCACCTTCTTCCTCCTAATGTCCCCAACCCATTCATTATATGTTTCTGTTTAGGTTGCCCCCACACACACTATGTCACTCACTCCCTGCTCCATAACTTCTTGCAACTACCACATTTTTTCCCTCAAACTCCTTGCTTTACACAACAGCACCTTCCATATCAGGGATTTATCCAAATAGGTTTTACACCTGAATTATGAAATAAGAGGATGAGAGCTAGGGACAAGATAATGGCACACTTCTTCAAAGGCATGATTATTTCTTAAGTATTAGTGTTACTTTATGAAATACTGATTGTGATTGTGTGATCACTTTTTTTTGAATGTGTGACTGTGGCTAAGTGATAGCAGAGCAGGAATATGATAGTGGCTATTGCTCTTCAGAAGTCGAACAGCACATTACCATAGACTGGGACACAAAGTCTCTAAGTTCATAGGTTCATAGGTTCATACTAGGCTATCTGCCCGAGGGCATTTACAAGCCTAGCCCATAGTTTTGTGGCTTACACCACCCCTTTAGTATGGGGAACTATACCCATTATTTTGCTGTGCCTCTGTCGAGCAGTGACACTGAGGTAATCCCTGGGGTATATCTGCGATCTCCCATCCATTGGTCAAGATTTCTCTTGAACAAGGCCAGCGAGGTGCTCTGCCTCACATATACCGGGATTTTATTCCACAGCATAGGGAGTCTTTGGGTGATGAATCTATCCCTCCAGCATGTCCTATTAATAGCCGTGTCGAGGTTTAAGTCTCCCGCCCTTGTGGCTCTGACGGATCTAGATTTTTTGAGGTGCAGCATATTCATTAAATCTGGGTTTGACATGGCCTTGTATGTTAGGCAAAGGTCACCTCTGAGCAAGTGGTAAGCGACTGAATAGAGCTGGAGTTCTTTCAGTCGGGCAGCATAGGACAGATGTTTGAGACCCTTTATCCTTTTGGTGAGGAACTTTGTGGCCTCTCCAGCTGCTGCAAGTGTCGGGTCAGATACATTCGAATGGGGCATTGTACTCAATCATTGGTCTGATGAGTGATGAGTATAGGGAGACTATGACCTCCCTTGATCTAGATGAGAATCCCTTCATGATAAGGTGGGCAATGTAGAAGGTCTTCCTAACTACTTTAGCTACATGGGTGTCGAATGACAGACTACTATCAACCTGGGTCCCCAGGTCCCTGATAACTTCTTCTGTGCTCAGTGGATTGCCACCTATTTGGTAGCTAGGGGTAACCTTGTTTTTCCCGAAGGGTATGACTATGCATTTTTGGCATTTAACTTTAGGCCATGGCTCTGGCACCAGTTATCCGTTTCTGTGAGACCCTTCTGAAAGATATCTGTGTCAGATGTGTTTTCTACTATGGCCCAGTTTGCAGTCATCTGCAAACTTTGTCAGCCATAACCCTCCTGTGTTTGCTTGTACTTGGAAAAGTAGATGCCAAACAAGAGTGGGCCCAGGACTGAGCCCTGTGGTACACCACTTGTGACAGGCTTTGAGTCTGACATGGTGCCAGCAACTCTGACCCTGTGGGTTCTGTCACTCAGCCAGTTTGCAACCCATCTTGTGATGTATGGGTTAACATTTAAGCTGATGAGTTTTTCAATGATACCCGAGTGGGGTATTGTATCGAAGGCCTTCGCCAGATCGAGGTAGGCTGTATGGACTGCCTTTCCCTCATCAATGGCTTTGGTGACTGTTTCGAAAAAGTCAACCAAGTTTAGAAGGCATGATCTGCCTTTGACAAAGCCAAACTGGGATGGATCCAAAGTCTGCAAATTCCCTATGTCTTTATTTATGAGGTCCATTATATACTCTAAGGATGTCAAGTTCCAAAAAATTGTCCCAAATGACAACTGAAAACAAGCACCTTTACTTACTGAGATACACTTTGTTATTAAAAATGTCATAGTGAAAAGCAAAATATTTAGTTTATATGAGAAACCTAGAAACTACATGGACCTGTGGATAAATAATCCAGAAAGTGAAACATAATCATTGAATGATTCACACCTATAGCAACTTTTATGTATACCTCCATTTAACAACAATTGTTTCTTATGGGGTCCTGACATTTTTTAGGGCTGGCTTCCTTAAGGAAGTGACTTATCAATTAATAATATACAGGAAAAGAAAGGGCAAAGTGAAATTATAAAATTACATAATGACTGGTAATTTAGAATTCAGTGGAGACACTAATGACTGTTTACCACTAGCTATTCATATTTTCATATTTACATTCATACTTCATAACTGTAAGTTCTACGTTTTATTGAGGGGCATGGCGAGAAATGACATGGTGGGTGACACACATTGTCACTCTTTTTGTATAATATTCAGTACTGGAGTTATTGCTAGTCGTTTTCTAATAATTACAAACCTATGCAATATTTCCTTATGTGCATTAATATTTCCAAAACCAAGTGACTTATGAAGTATTGCACAGAATGAGGTGAATCCTTAGGTATTGATGAAAAAATGTCATTAGCGTTGTACATCGTGGGAAATAATTGATGTTGCCTATATTGTTAATTTTAAAATAAGTCCACATATTCATATTTCTGTAAATGTGTAAATAAACAAGTATTCAGAAATCAATTTCTCATAATTTGAAAGCTCAAGTTGGGTTGAACACAAAAAAAATATTTGGCACTATATGTATAGGTTACACAGTTTCTAATGTATTGAAATGTAGTCTGTGAAAATTTAGAGACAATTATAATTCTGAGTTTATGAGCATTATAGTTTATTACAGTACTGCTGCAAAGCCTGTTATCACTGGATAGAAAATGTTTTACTGATAAGATTGCTATTTGTAACTTTTTAATTATATTTACAGTTCACACACATTTACTTCCCTTTTTAATTGCATTCACTGTTCACAAGCCATTTGCATTTGTATGGCCTATGCTTACCAGTTTGATTTTCAGCAGACATGCTCTGGAATGAAACGATATCTGTAGATCGTGTGACATTCCACATATCAGAGGTGTTGATAAGTTAACATAGACTCACTGTAGTAGGTGAAGCATAAAAATATCTGCATTTTAATGTGCTAATCAGATTGTAGGTGTTAATTCTGGAAAGTTGCTCTTGCTAAGCTGTAACCTAAAGAATTAATGCCTCCCAACTGTTCCTGATTTTAGCTGTAGAAAAGGTGGTTAATTATCTTAATAAGTAATGTTAATAATTATTGTTTTATTTCAAATAAATGTATATTAATTCATATTCTTTTATTCTGATTACTTATGCATTTATCCCTGATTCTGTTGAAAGTTGTACCTGATTGACTGAGAGCTACGCCAAAGATGAAACATGCTGGAAAAATATTCAGGATGAAGACCATTTCCATGTGGAATTAAACAAGCTCACTGTCTTTAATTTTTACAAATGCTGGTTGAGAATTTAGCAAACCACATCAGATAAACTAATAGAAAATAATATATCTATATTGTCTCGCAGCATTTGAGGAACTAAAAGAAATTCAGCTTTTAAGAGTATAGGAAAAAAAGAAAAAAAATGGATTATACTGTTAAAAATATCAGCTACTCATGTTATACTGTGTGCCCCCTTTTTTTGCCCAGGATGTTCTAAACAAGGATGGGAAAAGATTAACCTTAACTAGGAATATGATCAGGAGGTAAAAGGAACACTCTGAGAAACTCCTGCTCTAAGGAGGAAGTGATAGTAGCAACTATGGGACTGGATCCACTTGTGTAAATGAGGTAGGTGATTGCAGGGATTAAACATCTGCTATGATAAAACTGTGAGAGTATGTAAGATCTGGTTTGAAAAACTGTATGGGCTGGGCATTGTTGAAATGTTGAAGCTGATAAGCTTTTTCAATGCTGAGTGAAAGGCAGGAGCAGGGCCACTGGTTTGTAAACTAGGATTAGGAAGACAAGGAATGGCAGGGTGTGTTTAAATAACAGAAGGATCACAGTTATCTTCCATCTTATATCAAATTTTGTGTGTCTCATTACCAGTAAGATTTTATCATTAAATTATTTGCTGACTATGATTGGTCAATATAGTATATTTATCTACCTAAAAGATATGTACTGCCTAAAATGTGTGTACTGCATTTTACAATGAAAAAAGTATCAGGAAAGTTAAAACAATGAAGCAATAAGCATTAATTAGCCATTATTCACATAAGAAGTTTTTATTGTAAGTCAGTAGGGTAGTTAG
This sequence comes from Protopterus annectens, assembly GCF_019279795.1. Taxonomy (NCBI): domain Eukaryota; kingdom Metazoa; phylum Chordata; order Ceratodontiformes; family Protopteridae; genus Protopterus; species Protopterus annectens. Next base: position 312,009,207 of record NC_056738.1, read on the forward strand.
TCTATGACTTTAATGTACTTATGACAAAATTCAAGAAAACTTAAAAGTTGTTGTCAAAAAACCTAAGGGACATTAAAAATAATTGACTAGAGAGCCTATTAACACCACATTATTACCAGGTACATGATGAGGATGAAAAGCTCATGTTTATGGTAAGTAATTCCAAATCTAAGTTGTGGAAACTACAAACGATTAGCTGTTATATAAAGAAATTATTTTATTTTTAAATATAATAATTTGAGACCATTTGTTTTAAATATAGATTACAACTGGAGATATCTAAACAGATAACTATTTTTTATTTGTTATAGCAGCGTTTTCCTTAGTCAGTTTTAGGGAGGAGTTCACAGTCACTTGTGCAAATGCAATAGGAGTAATCCTAAAGCTTATGAGTGAGTGTAGCAAAGGTGAGATTCATAGAGGGTATTTAAGCTAATGTGCAAGTCATAAAAAACAATAAGATGCAAATGAGAAGTGTAGTAAAGCTTAGTAGGCTAATGAGACAGTTTTACAATTTATAGTCTGACAACCCTGACGTATACACATCTGTTAGTAAATATGGTGCTTCGCCTTTGATACTGTTGTTGCAGTCTGCAAACTTGTCTGTTCAGGTATGCATAAGCACTTCCCCAACACACAAATTAAAATATGGTGCTTCACCTTTGATACTGTTGTTGCAGTCTGCAAACTTGTCTGTTCAGGTATGCATAAGCACTTCCCCGACACACAAATTAATTATTTCTCCCAGCAGCTCCTTCGGCATAAGTACTAAAATGACAAAGTAAATACTTTTGCCAAGTGATCACTTCAGCAGTCTGACCATGTATGAACCAGCACTTCCCTGACACACAAATGAATTATCTCCTCCAGCAACCCTTTCAGTAACATTTCCTAGTATGCGCAAGTACCAAAATGAAGCATCCACTCAAGTGACTCCTTCAAAAACACTCCTTGGTATGCACAAGCACTAAAATAAACATTTCACCCTAGCAACCCCTTCAATAAAATGTCTAGGCATACACCAGCACTAAAATAAACAGTTCACCCCAACAACCCCTTGAATACAATATCCAGGTTTGCATAAGCTTCAAAATAATACATGTATCCAAGTAATGCCTCCAGTACAAATGTCCACATATGCTGAAGCACCATATCAGCTCCCATCTTATCACTGTACTTGACTGAAAAAAAAATGGCTGTTTTCTGGTGTAATTTCAGGGTGATTTGCACACGTTGAATGCAAATGAGTTAATTATAGATTCATGTCTATGAATTGAACTCATGCGCATATGTGTAAACTCCCATAACAGGGTAGCAGCTGTTCCCCTTTCGGTTATGCTGAAATTACGCTATGCATTTCTCACAGGGGAGTGTGCACAAAAAGTGCTCTGCACTTTCATAGTCATCCTGGCAGTCCAGGGTTGCATAACCTCAAAGCACTGCTCTTGTGGATCACTGTGCTGAGTATACAAAGTCCCAGACAATGAATACCACCCTTAATTTCAAAGCCGCGGTGGTGCAGCAGTAGTGTTGTTGCCTCACATCAAGAGGTTCTCCTGTTCGATTCTCAGCTGGAGTGCCTTCTGTGTGGAGTCTGCATGTCCTCTCTGTGGTCGAGTGGCATTCGAAAGACATGCGTGAATGGGTGTGCCTTCGTTGAAGGTTGGGCGTTGGGCTGGCAGCTCGGCATCATAAAAATCTACTGCCAATCATTAGCGGACTGGAGTTCTGCCATGGCGACCCCTAACTGGGAAAAGCCAGAAAGACAAACAACAACAATCTGTTGATAGTTTTAGATTGTGGTATTTCTCAGTTTTTCTCTTGAAGAATTAGTTTTGAGGCATTAGAGACTGAATGATAAGTGCGTTAGGGTGGTACCAAATAAATACATCTATCTTATCTGCTGTCTTTTTATCAATTTAGAATGATCCTAGGGAGTCTGGGATAAAAAAATAAACTTTACTATTATCTGAGAAAATCTGCTAAATTTAATATAGACTCATTTAACTCTGGCAGTTATTGACAGTTTCTGAAAACATTCATATTGTACATCCTAGGGTCTACATCAAGAAATGTAAAGTGCTCCTGCAGAATCGCATTTCAGGGAGGAGTATCACAGTTACTTAATAGTTTTCATGCCTGTTATTCAGTATTACATTTTTGCAATGGAATTATGAAAGACTGTACAGTTGTCTATGAAGTGAGGTCACACAGAATGCATTTTGCAAACATGATGTAAGAATACTGACATTTACTAAAGTTATGAGCTGTTCATTATATTAAATACAAACTCATAATAACTTTGTCTCACAGCAAGAGGTTCTCCCGTTCAATTCTCGGCTGGAGTGCGGGGACTGCCTTCTGTGTGGAGTCTGCATGTCCTCCCCACGGTTGGGTGGGCATTTGAAAGACATGCGTAAATGGGCGTGCCTTCGTTGAAGGTTGAATGTCGAGCTGGCACCTTGACGTTCATGAAAATCTACTGCCATTCATTAGCGGACCAGAGTTCCGCTGTGGCAACCCCTAACCGGGAAAAGCCGAAAGACAGCAGCAACATAATAACTTTGTCAGTTATTATTATTGGTGGCTGGGATTGTAAGATTTTGCTAAAAATAGAAAAAAATGTTTATACATATATATATATATATATATATATATATATATATATATATATATATATATATATGTATATACATAGAGGCACCAAGTATGATAAATGTGGAGGTATATAGGGGTATTATAAAATACTGGGGACAACTTAAAACATGTTTTTTTTTTTTTGTGGAAAAGAAGGACATTTGATAAATAACGGTGACAAAAGAAAATGTTATATTTGTGGGGACATGATACAAAAAAACGTGAATTGAAATATAAATGTAACAAAATTGACCATTTTTGGATGGATTGCAAAAAGAAAACAACAGTAAGGAAAAAGAAAAAGAAAGAGAAGAAAAGAAAGAGAATAAATTTTAGCGGTAGTAGAAATAGCAGAAAAATTAGATGAGGAAAAAATAAAGAGGACATAGAAAAAAGTTCTGGAATAAATGATGAAGAAGATATAGACTGGGAAGTAGCAAAAGGGAAATCATTCTATTGGTAAAAGTGTAAAAGACAGAAAAAGAAAATAAATTTAAAGAGATAAGTACAAAAGAAAAAAGAAAGGAAATGGATGTAAAATAACATATACAGCTAAAGACTGGGGCTTGGTATAATGGTTAAGGTGTTTGACTCACAGACACAAGATATATTGTTTGATTCTTACCTTTGGGAAGCAAATTGGTTAGGATTAGAATGGCCTATTAAGAAAAATAGCCTAGTAATTAACTGCAAATTTATGATACCATGAGTCTAAGGAAAAGGGAAAATGAAAATTTGACAGTGTTTTATGTAAATGTGAATAGTAATAAGAATATAATAAGACGAATAGGAATTTTTGAGTGGTGCAATACATGTGATACTGATGTAATTATATTAGAAGACAAGATTTTTAACAAATGTAGAGAGATTACAAACGGGGATACTTTGGGAGGGAAGATAATCTGGAATTTGGGAAATGAGAGATGTTCTAAAATATCTCTATTCTGTAGAAATACAGTAAAGATATTAGATGTAACTTTGGCAAAAAATGGGAAGATTAACTATTGTAGATTTAAAATGGCAAGAACAAGTATATAGAATTATAACATGATATGTTATATACTAATTGCATGTTATATACTAATTGTAAAGAAAGGCAAAGCTTACTTCGTCAGATTGTAGACTATGTAGTGATAAGTATGAATTTAATAATAACAACAGGAGGCTGTGATTTAAGAGGCAAGCATAAAACGAATAAGAAAAAATGTTAGACGTTATAAGATGTGGTAAGTTAAAACTTTGGGACAAAAATTCATAGGCTTACAAAAGGGGAATGCTTAGAACTGAAATAGATTATTTTATAGTATCAGAAGGTTTAGTTATAGGAGAAGGGGAGGTAGTTTAAAGGATTTTCTGATAATCTTGTAATATAGCTAGATATAAAAGAAAATAAGGAATATATACAATAGGCAAAGGAATAAAAAGGATAAATGAGAAAGCATGGAATGAAGAAGGAAAGAGATTAGTAATATAGTTATAGAGAGACCATTTTACTAGGAGAACATTTTATAAAAGTTGGTCTGAATGTTGGATGATATTTAAAGAAAAATATAAAAAATGTTTTCACACAAAGTAGAGAAAGAAAAATACAAAAGAACATATAGCAATGCACTGGAAGATTTAGAGCCATAATTCTATAGAATGTACTTTGATAAAGAAAAATAATTATCTAAAAGAAATCAAGAAAAATATAAAAATTATTATATAAGCAAAGATATTTTTTAAAAGGAAAAAGAGAAGTATCAAGTTACTTGAGCAGATTAGTAAAAGAATATGATAGTATAAAGAGAAATAAAAAATGTAAAAGTAGAAATAGAAAAAAAACTCCACAAAAGATTATGAATAGTGTAATACAATATGTACAAGAAATGTTTAAAGAAAAAAGAAGGTAGTAAAAAAATCATGGAAAGTAAAATGGCTAGATTCAGTAAAGCCTACATGGTCCATTTATACCGTATTCGCCTTGCAGAGCAAAGGGCATATAGTAGTGCACTGTTTTGGATTCATTAATTAGCTCTACATGGTATGTAGAGCCATGCAGAGCTGTGCAAACAAGGGGCTGCTGCTGCTGCTTTAATTCATATGTATGTGTAACAGGCTGAAGTCTATGCTGCTGCTGCTGCTAACAGACCAAGGCCAAGAAGGAGAAGAGTTTTCAGATTCCATTCAACTTGCCACACTCTACATGATGTATACATTGTAGAGTGCTACAGGGTACATAAGAGACACACTGCAGGAGATCTGTAATCTCTGTCATCCTCATAGCCAGGGCAAACCAAGGGGGACCAATCCCAGTAGAGATAAAGTATGAGTGGCAGTTAGAATTTTAGTTACAGGTACATTTCAGAGACCAACATGGGACATTCTGGGGATATCACAGGCATCAGCATCCAGGATCCTCCATCAATTCCTGAATGTTATGCTACAGCATACCACTGACCACATATATTTTCCTACTCCTGAGGACAGGGCCAGAAATATGCAGGAGTTCTACCCACTAGCACACTACCCTGAAGTACTGGATGCCATAGATTGCACACATATAGAACTGAAGGCACCTCCTGGTGAACAGGGAAGGCTGTACATAAATAGAAAGGGCTTCAACTCTATTAACTGCCAAGTCATGTGCAATGTCAATGGAATCATCTTGAATGAGTGTGCTGGCAACCCAGGCAGTTACCATGACTCACATATGTGGCACACCTCCCAACAGTATCAGATGTCCACTAGGAGGGATATCTCACAGGGTCATTTACTGGGGGATGCAGGTTATGCACTGTAACTGTGGCTGATGATGCCCATCAGAAATGCATACACACCTACTGAAGAATGACATAATGATTGCCATGCCATGCTCAAACCAAAAATATCATAGAGTGTGTGTTTGGGCTGCTGAAATTGTGATTCTGGTGCCTGACTACATCTAGTGGAGCCCTGCAGTACAATCTACATACATGTGCTGAAATTTTTACTGTATGTGCTATGCTAAACAACATCATTTTAAGAAAACAGCTAGGGGGAATGTACCTGGGCCTCCATGATGGCCCTAAACATATGTTAAGTGGAACAGGAAGTGACACCTTGATCAGGTGAAGGATGGACAGCAGACCTCCTCTGAGTAACCATAACAAGCCTCCTATGTGGCACCTTTTCCACACTCTGGCTATGACCAGAGTCAACAGGCACTGAAGCCACAGTAACCACAGTTCCCTGATCAACTGTCTCACCCTGCACCTGTCCAATATCTGAGGACTCACTGGAATGGGTAGGTGTAGGCCTACTGGCTGTGTCTGATGGAATTACAGGGGATGGCTGCATGTCAACCTCAGTGTCAGATTCAACCTCTGCATTCCCTGACTGTGTCTCTGTTTGGCCACAATCATCATAAGAGTCTGCTAATACTCTGACATTAGGTGGTAGAAGTCCCACACTTCCACTGTCAGGAACACCTGTGATAATAAGCAACAAACACAGGAAAAAAATAATACCTACACTACTATAGTCCAATATATGCTAACAAACTAAAAGTGGTGCCACTATTACAGACAGTACAGCAATGCACACAGCCATCCTGACACCAGCATCACAAACTAAATATTTCTTAGCACTGCTCATCTGTACTGACATAAAAATGTTTGGCTTACCATGTGCAGATGATTGTAGGCTCCCTATGCTGGATGGTACTGGAAGAAGTTAAGCAAAAGGTAAGGACAACTTCATCACAATTAACAGTAAAACAGGGGGTAACACTTTTTGCCCTTTATATGTTCATTAACTATACCCCCTCTCAAGCAGAAAGGCAACATATCGCCTAAGAGCTTCCACAAACACCCAGATCTCAGGGTCACTGAAGGGTGGTTTTCAGGGATTGAGACACCTGGGTGCCATAGTCCTAAGTGTCCTAAAACACAACAGAAAGATAATAGACATATGTATCACATAACTAAAAAAAAAAAATTTTCCCAGATAAAACAGAAAAAAGTAGCATTTCAGTATTACCCACTGGAGAAACATAAAAGTCTAGATTTTGAAATAAGAACAACATATTACAGTCACACACAAAGCAAAGCTGGATGCAAAACAAGGGAGAGTAACAGTAGCAGCATATTCTTGTTTGTGCCAAAACAGAGATGCAGCTTTGCATCTCCACCCACAAAAGAACAGGAAAATGACACATTCTGCTAACAAACCATCAGTGAAATGCTAAAAGTGCTATGAAATGAACTGCCCCTGAAACACGTGTACAGATTTAATACAGAACCTTCCAATTTAAGCTGTTAGTCATGTGAAATTCCCTGACAAACATGCCCATGCTACCAGTACACCTCTAAGTAATGCATATAGATAAAAGTAGCATTTGCAACTTAATGTATTTATATAAATATGAAACTGATTTTTTTAAATGACATTTCAGCATCTGCAGTATACAGCTGAAAAATGCAAGCATACCTTCTCAAGTTCAGTAGTCTTCTGTGCAGATATATCCCAAAGTAATATCCTTTTTTGTGTTCTCCACATAAACAAGTCTCCTCACCTTCAGGATCCCTAGCTACATGGTTGCCTTTTTATGGAGTAGGTTCAGGGCTGTTAGCAGTTGAGGTGTGAGCTCATTAGAATTCTTGAATCCAAAGCTTTTGACTCTGTGTAGCAGATGTAAATATGGTGCAGGAACACCCTCAGTGTTTGTTGCTAATGGATTGCAACTGTGAATGATTACTGTTAAGGAAAAAGAAAACACAACAGCAATGCAGACATCCCTACCTCCAGGGGGTGTGTCAGGTTAGACTTACAAAGTGTATATAAGTAATTTTATCAATATTGGAAATGTAAGTAAGCAGCACACAATTCACAGGTTCTGTTCATTAACATCTAACCTCCCCTTCCTTTGTAGACAATTGTATATTATTGCAGTTTAATGTTCTCACTGTATATTATTGCTGTTTAATATTCTCACACATTTTAAGGAAGGATATACAATGTCTTGCAGACTGCATGTCTCAGATTACTGCTCAGATAAAGGATGAGCAACAAACTCAGAGAGGTAAGAAAGAGCTGCATTTTTGCAAGCAATAGTCATACATGTTTGTGTGATCACTCAGTGCACTACATCCGAAGTTTATTAATGTACAAATAACTGTTATGTGGTTTCTTAGTACTGTGGATGATGTTGCATTTGGTTGTATGCAGAATTATTTCATTTCCCTGCTGCAAAGCTTTGTGTGGCAAAGAGGGAAAGGGCATCATTACTGTGTTCTAAAAATTCATTGGAGTTAGAGTTCAAATTCAGACCTATGCAAGAATACTTCATGTATACTAACAAATATTTTGTAGAGTTTATATCATAGATTGTTTTTCCTCATTTCAACTACTTTTCCCTTTTAATTTTTTTGGTCATTGTTTGCACAGTGCATGGCTCAGCACAAACAAGGGAAAAAGAGAAAATGAATGTCAGATTTGGTTGTGCTTATCTCATTTGCATAGTGTGCAAATTAGACTAGTAGCCCGCATAGGAAGCAGACAAAAGACCTGTAGACATGGCATCTGTAAAAGTGCAAAAGTCAAAAAGAATACATTGTTGCAATCTTTGCTTTCCATACGTACAATGCTAGCAAGGTTCCCCAACAGCTGCATTCATGGAACAAGCCAACAATTGAAAATAGATGCATTCAATTAATTCTGTTGGGCACCGAGCAAACAAGTTAAGCAGTGCTGAGCAGCAGTTAACCCATAGAACTTATGAATGAGTAGGAAATTATGGAACTGTCATGTAACTACTCCTGTGGGAGCAGGTGTAAATGTAAGACTGGAGTACATATAGTCCTGGGTTCTACTACAAGATGTGTGACCTATTTTCACTGTTGTGTCAGTAGAGTTTATAGCAATGAACTGTAAAATAGACAAGTGTTATTTCAACAGTCTTGTGGTAGCAGGTATAAGTGTAGAACTGCCATACACATGGTCATGGATTCTAATACAGGACATTCCAGACATTTTTACTGTTGTTCCATTTCCAATTATATTCACTCTCACTTATAACACTTTAGCTAGTGGAGCTGATATGAATTATATGTATGAGGGATACAATACCCTTAGTGTGTTTTCAGATGTATGACTTGAGGGTATACTGTCTACTATATTTCTATAAGTATAATTCTGCTATCTGGACTTGTGTGGCCTTCACAATTAAATAAGACACATACACAACTATATCTATATACAAGAACCTTGTCAGGTCACACACGTACATGTGTAACACCGCAAACAGTCAGCTGTATTTATGATGATCCCTGACTATGTCTGAGCAGCATTTCTTCTGTGTCAAAGAAGGAAGATCAATGCTGTGGAAGAAAATGTTTTGTCCCTTATGCCTGGGTTTGAATCTTGCACTTTAAAAATCAATGTTATCATTATATAAAGCCAAAAATAAATGTGTCAGATCATGACATTTATACCCCTGCTGCATGTCTGCAAACTTAATCCACGTAACAGTTACCTTCCACTCTTCAATACATATTTCCAAGCTACATCACCAAACAACCCTCAAACAAAGGTCAAGTGTCAAATTAACCTTTTCAAATATACAATTAATTCCCTGCTTGGCACTGCTGTGCTCCCCTTAACATGGCCTCTCTGTTTTTGCAAACTTTGTCATCATGCACCAATGCCAAGTGACGGTGAGTGTCTCTGCAATGCTGCAGTTACCTATGCATAATGCTGCTTAAACCCACCGTACTACATCAACACACAGCAACACATGCTGAATGCTGAATGTACTATAAAGAATAATGTCACTGCTTTATCATTGTTTATTTAGAAGTATTAGATACACCTGGATTTGAGCCCAGTATCATTTGAGCTAAAAAAGAAATGTACAAAAAATGGCACCCACGGAGCTGGAGAGCAGTTGATACAGTAAAAACAAGGATGATATCACCAGTAGATTCAAAGTATAAACAATTTATTCCACACAAAGTATATGCACAAGCTTTCGTCCCTGCTCAGTCAGGAACTTCTTCAAAGTAATTCAGTTAGTAAAACACACTTCATTTAAATACTAAATAGGCAGTCAGTAAAACACACTTCATTTAAATACTAAATAGACATACAATCAATCCTAAAAACCACGCTCCCCCTTTTTTTTACTACACTGCTAGTAAAATATATGTTAAACAATAAATAAACTTTATCTCATCTCTAAAATACAATACATTCCCTAAAACATTCACTAAAACAACTATTTAAATTTTATTTTTAAAATATAATACACTTAAAACATTTCTCAATAATTTTCATCTTTCCAGAGCTTTTAGTTTTAAAAAAACATGCAAGTGAGAAACTGTCATTTAATCCTGGCCATTGCAGGGAATTCATCCTTAATTGCCATAGGGCTTCTTGTTTTTCTAATATTAATGCCCAAGGCCCACCCCTTATATCTGGTTTTATTGTCTCCAAAATACCAAATTTAAAAGTATGGTCAGGATATTCAATGTTATGTCTGGCTAAGGCATTTGTTTCTTTCTTGTTCCTTATATCTCTTACATGTTCGTAAATTCTACTTTTTAATTTCCACTCTGTTTTGCCTATATAAAAACATGGGCATTTTGTGCAAACTGCACAATATACTACTTTCTCTGTTGTGCATGTGCCTTTACTGGCAATCTTCACTATGGTATTGTTGATGTTAAATGAACTACCCTCATAGATGTAACAACAATAATTACAGGTCCCACATTTTTTCATGTAACCATGTTGTTGGTTCACATTTGTATTTTCTAAAAACATTTTTTATAGTTCTGCCTTTTTTATATACAGTAGCAGGTAGTTCACCTACAATATTTCTGGTGTCCCTATTATTAGTTAATACCACCCAATTTTTACTGACTGCCTATTTAGTATTTAAATGAAGTGTGTTTTACTAATTGAATTACTTTGCAGAAGTTCCTGACTGAGCAGGGACGAAAGCTTGTGCATATACTTTGTGTGGAATAAATTGTTTGTACTTTTAATCTACTGGTGATATCATCCTTGGTTTTACTGCATCAGCTGCTCTCCAGCTCCATGTGTGCCATTTTTTGTTCATTAGTGGTTACTTTGCATTTTTTTCTGAGTTGATGGCTTCTGACACTGAGGAGAGAGATTCGATGATGCTATTTAGCCAAACACTTGCTGAGCTGAATAGCTCACTTGGCAAATTAATGCAGCGTTTGGATATTCTTGAGAGAAGGCAGCTTGAATCTAACAGTCAATCTACTTCCATAATGGACCAGAAAGTACACGCCCTCGGAGTTCAAACAAGCAGCAGGACACAACGATTGATCTCAGGGAATCAAAATGGATTTAATACTGATGGCATTCAGCCATCAACATCACAGGAACATAGAGAACAAAGGGAATCAAATCAGAATGCTGGAGACCAGAATTCAAGCAGGATAAACGGCTCTGTTAATAGACATGAAGCCATTAATATTACTGAATGGCTACATGTGGATGGGAGTTTTTTGCTTGGAACTGATACTACACATGTAAGTAACAACTATTTCAATAGCTTACAAAAGTTAGACAGTTTACTTTTGAAAATCAAAAAACTGCAGATGGACAATATGTACTTTAAAGAATGCCTACATTTAAAAATTGTACCCAAAGGGCTCAGAATGTGGCAGTTTCCAACAGGTTTGGTCTGTAATTCCCCATTTCACAAAGAACTGCTTAATATGTTTGATCGTCATGGGTTTGAATACCTTGAGCTGGTTATTAAACATAACCAAGCTGATATTGCAATTCTTAGTAAGGAGGCTGAGGATCTGGATAAACGCATTGTTAATAATACATCACATACAAATAATTTGTAGGAGTATAACCACATCTTCAAAAGCACTGAAAATCAATTGGAAGGTATAAAAAATCGTAAAATGAAAAAGATTGAAAGCAATAGGGTGGACTATGCCAATAATTCCGTGTACCCAGAGCCCCCACATTCACAAATGTGGGATAGTAGGTACAGAAATAATTTGGCAGCTAGTGAAAATGAAGGTGACTATTTTTTAGATCAAAAGGAAGAGTTCCCATAACTGAGGCACTTGGAACGTCTCAGAGCCGGGAACAACCAGAACACTTTCCAGAAGGAAACCCCTCAAACGAATTGGGGGGGGGGGGAGAGGCAATTACAATCAACATCAGAGAAGGAACATGAGGGGGAATTACAGAGGGAGGAACCGTACCTGGAATTAAATCCTAGACTATATCCCACAATCATTGAGAACGTCACTAAGGACTTTAAAGTATTTAACTATTCTGATGTACCTATCTGTGAAAAACTATGTGATATTTTTTCTAAGGGTCTATCTTTTGTACCTGAACAAAAGTTGAATATTAGTCAAACACTGGTAGGCCTGAAACTCTTTGTTAGAAAATTGAATTTAAATATTTAAATATGTTGTTTCAGAATTTCAGTTATACAGTGAACAGTGTATCGAGTACTTATAACCCTCCCATACACCCCTCCCTACAGTTATTCGAACATCTTTGAGAGATTGATCTTTGTAGTTTAAATACCCTGAATTCTATGGATGTAGCCCAGAATTTGTCTAGAGATGAAGGTGAGTTATTAAGGTCTACTCAAAGAAATAAAGCGATCAGGGTTATGAAACCAGACAAGGGAGGTTGTGTTGCTATCATGAGCATGGAATTGTACAACATAAAAATGAAAAATATACTTGAAGGATGCTTCTATAAAAGGGCATCATTGAATTAATTTAATGGGGCATTAAGAAAAATAAAAAATGAAATTAATGGCATCTTTATAGAGGGAAGCATTTCTGTAGAAGAACTGAATTACATGCTTGTTTCCCACCCAAACGTCTCTTGTATGTTTGGTTTACCTAAACTGCATGAAGATCTACATGACCCCTCAATGAGACCCATTGTAGATGCCCGTGGTTTTGCCATACAACCCATAGCAAAGTACTTAGACACCAGATTAAAGAAGTTTGTATCTGAAGAGAAAAGTATCAGAGACTCATGGGATTTTCTACAAAGAATAAATCAATTAGATTATAGTGAAGGTGGTTATTTTATTACTATAGATGTGAAAGACCTCTATACTGTTATACCCTATGAGATAAGAATGTACAACAGGTAAAAATTAATAATTTTGAGCATCCATTAAGTATTGTTTTGCATAACAACTTTATTTTATTTGATGGAGTGTACTATTTGCAAACGGAAGGCGTCTCAATGGGTTCAGCTTGTGGTGGGGCATATGTTAACATCATAATGTTACAGTGGGAGAAATAATATTTATTTAATTCAAATTATTTCTCCCACTGTATATGTTATACGAGATTTTTGGATGATATTTTTATGTACTGGGAGGGGCCAGGTGAGACTATGCCTGAGATTTTAGAATATTTGAATGGGTGCACCCCTTTTCTTAGATTCACACATACGGTTGGAGTTGATGAAATACCATACCTAGATGTGAGGCTAATAAAAGATAGAGTATCTAAGGTGTTTAAAGCTGAAACTTATCGAAAAACAACATATTCAAACAGCTTTTTACATTTTAGTAGCTCTCATCCATTTAAGCAAAATAAAGCTGTATTAAAAGGTCAATATATAAGGGCTGCATGAATGGTATCTGAATTTGAAAGTTTCCTAGATGAATGTGATTGGCTGAAAGACATGTTTCAGAAGAGGGGATACCCCAATTCACTAATAAATGGCGTGATGTTAGAAGTGGTAAATAAAAGAGAGAGGGGACATTTTAAGCCATTACTAGATCAAAAACAACATGAAGAAATAGAAGGGAATGACAGTGAGGTCATAACTCGCATAAATATACAATCACAGACTCAAGAAATAGGTCAAAATACTGAGACATCTGAGGAGAAGAAATTCAATAGTGCATTCATCACAATTTTTAATAAAAGTAGTAAGAATGTAGCTGACATCCTATTTAAAAATTGGGTGGTATTAACTAATAATGGGGACACCAGAAATATAGTAGGTGAACTACCTACTTGTATATAAAAAAGGCAGAACTATAAAAAATGTTTTAGAAAATACAAAGGTGAACCAACAAAATGGCTACATGAAAAAATGTGGGACCTGCAATTATTGTTGTTACATCTATGAGGGTAGTTAATTTAACATCAACAATACCATAGTGAAGATTACCAGTAAAGGCACATGCACAACAGAGAATGTAGTATATTGCGCAGTTTGCATAAAATGCCCATGTTTTTATATAGGCAAAACAGAGTGGAAATTAAAAAGTAGAATTTACGAACATGTAAGAGATATAAGGAACAAGAAAGAAACAAATGCCTTAGCCAGACGTAACACTGAATATCCTGACCATACTTTTAAATTTGGTATTTTAGAGACAATAAAACCAGATATAAGGGGCGGGCCATGGGCATTAATATTAGAAAAACAATTAGCCCTATGGCAATTAAGGATGAATTCCCTGCAATGGCCAGGATTAAATGACAGTTTCTCACTTGCATGTTTTTTAAAACTAAAAGCTCTGGAAAGATGAAAATTATTGAGAAATGTTTTAAGTGTATTATATTTTAAAAATAAAATTTAAATAGTTGTTTTAGTGAATGTTATAGGGAATGCACTGTATTTCAGAGATGAGGTAAAGTTGATTTATTGTTTAAGATATATTTTACTAGCAGTGTAGTAAAAAAAAGGGGGGGGCGTGGTTTTTAGGATTGATTGTATGCTTATTTAGTATTTAAATAAAGTGTGTTTTACTAACTGAATTACATTGAAGAAGTTCCTGACTGAGCAGGGATGAAAGCTTGTGCATATACTTTGTGTGGAATAAATTGTTTGTACTTTGAATCTACTGGTGATATCATCCTTGTTTTTACTGCATCAGCTGCTCTCCAGCTCCGTGTGTGCCATTCTTTGTTCATTAGTGGTTACTTTACATTTTTATTTCAAAAAGAAATGTGTCAATACATTTGCACCTGCTGCCACAGAGTCAGCTAAACAGCAGGTGTGTTTCATATACTCAATGCTCACAGAATTTTAGCAATGCATCTCCCATTTGAACACTGCTTAACTACATGCAAACAAGGAAAATAATGGAAATGTGTATCTCACATCTGCAAACACTTTGCCAACTGTCGCTCAAACCCACTGCTCACTGCTGCGCTATGCAAATTCAAATTTAGCTTGTGTTAGTGCTGTTTACTGTCCATTTTACTTTTTATGCCATGAAACTACATGTGGAAACTTAAACTAAACAATATGTCACATATTTACAATGAAGCCATGTGTTGCCTCCCCCTTGCGCTGCACCCTGGTATCTCCAGTACTTTTAAACAAATATATCAGTTACTCTACATACATTAATATCAAATGTTGTGTGATATGCAATGCACGTCAATGTTGTAACATGCAGAACTAGAACTATCTTCACAGTTGAACATGCCTACACATCCATGAAATGACCATGGGAACTATTGACCCATAAGCCTAAGCAGCCTTATCTGCAAGGCTATGAAAAGATTCATCATGGACGTTGTCCACAGGGACATAGGTGACCTTCACACTCTTGACCCAACCTATATTAGTTTTGTCAAGGGTAGATCTTGGCTATTAAACCTAGTGTACTTTGCTGATGTCCCCAAAGCCCCGGATGAGGGAAAATAGGAAATATCCCCTATCTTGATTTAACCAAGGCCTTTGGTACAACCCCCCCCCCATTCATGTATCATAGAGGAACTCTCTCATCTGGGGATTAACCCATTCATTACTAAATGGGTAGCCAACTATCACACTGACAGAAAACACACTGTCAAAGTTGGGGAGTCCACCTCCACCAGTAGACCAGTTACCAGTGGAGTACCACAAGGATCTGTGCTATGCCCTTTACTATTTGGAAACTATTTATGTGAAGTACATGTGAAGGTAGATGGTCTGTGGCTTACCAACTTTGCAGATGACTGTCAACTGGGCACAGTCATATAGAGTTCCCCAATTATGTTAACATATTACAGAAAGGCCTGACACAGACAGATTGGTGCCAAACTCACAGAATGAAACTTAATGCAAGAAAAAGCCTCATTGTCCCCTTTGGAAAAAAAGTAGACCTGCTAATAATATTATACATAGCACCCCTCTAACCTCAAACTCAGTATTGTGAGATTTGGGAACACAGGTCAATAGCAATCTAAACTTCAATCACTATGTGTACATAGTAGTGAGACACATTCTACATTGCCCACCTCATAACTAAGGGCATCGCATCCAAGACCAGGGAGGCCATAGCTCTGCTGTACTCCACCCTTATCAGACCACTAATTGAGTACAATGCTCCCTTCTCTATGTACCTCACCAGACACCTGCAGCAACTATAAATATAACAGAGGTTTCTAACCAACAGAATCCAAGGTCTCCAAAACATGACATACATGGAAAGACTAAAAACCCTGTCACTGTACTCAGTATTATACAGGCTGCTGAGAAGCGACCTGGGCCTGGCCTAGAGAACAGTCTCAGACCCTCCCCTAATGTAAATGCTGGACACCCACAAATCAAATAAGACAAGAATAATTTGCTCTAGGTATATCAACATAGCCTTGACATAAACAGAATATGCTGGAGAGACAAATGTATCTGCCAGTGATTGGCATTCCTCTGTATTAGGCCTCCCCTGCATATGAAGCAGTGCTCCTTAATGGCCATATTTAAGTGCAAATTTGACAACTGGATGGGTGATAATAAATTCACCCCAGGGGTAGGACCTATGTCCCTCATGGATAGGAGCAGTTGGTGTTGATCACAAAATTGCGCTGCTAGCAACAAACATCTAATTATGCTCAATAAGGGTACTTGGATTTTTACATGTCTTGGCTTATAAGGGCCCTTTGTTCATTAGCTTAGTAATCTTCTAGGAACATAGAAAGCTATGAACCTATGCAGGCCTACAATCATCATCTTCTCTCCTATATCCACTGTTGATGTCATGCACTATAAGTTGTCCTGCAGCCTTGTAAAAATCAGACTTGTGCCATGGTGCTTGCTTAAATTACTGAGTTCTGTAGTCTGCATAATTAGATCAGTAGGAATTTTTTTTCTCATTGCAGTCAAGTGTGTGTGTGTGTGTGTGTGTGTGTGTGTGTGTGTGTGTGCATGTGTGTGTGTGTGTGTGTGTGTGCATATGTGTGTATTCTAGCCAAAAGAGCAGAAGCATGTATCCTGCAGTTACCACTCCAGTCCCATGAATTGACAGTATTCTGATACTTCCATATACCTATACCTCCATTTCATGCAGGCCTTCCAATATCTTCTCTCCAGCATGCACTGCTGATGTTATCCACTGTAAGTTGGCCTGCAGCTTATAAAAGTGAGACTTGTGCTATGGCTCTTGCATAAATATTGAACTCTGTAGTCTCTGTACTTATATAGGCAGGGGTTCTGTTCTCACTACAGTCAACTCTGGTCTGTGTGTGTCCACTTTCTTGACAATACACAAGCATGTGGGGCACTGTTATTGCCATATTCTCCTCACCAGACACTGCTGATGTCATCAGCCTGAAAGTGTTGTCTGAGACACTGCAAGTCAGACTTCAGCTGTGGCACTTGCCTTAAATACAGAGTTCTGTAGTCTGTGTACTTAGGTAAGGGTTCTATTCTCACCGCAGTCAACTGGGCTGTGTATGCACTTGCTTGACATTACAGGGAGCATTTTACACCAGCATGTCGGACACTGTTATTATCATAGTCTCCTCACTAGACACTGCTGATGTCATTGGCTACAAAATGTCTGAGATACTACAAGTCAGATGTGAGATATGGCACTTGCCTTAAATACAGAGTTTGGTAGTCTGTGTCCTTAGATAGGTAGGTGTCCTCTCTTCAGTCAACTGGTGTGTGTGTGTGTGTGTGTGTGTGTGTGTGTGTGTGTGTGTGTGTGTGTGTGTGTGTGTGTGTGTGTGTTTGTGCACTTGCTTGACATTACAAAGAGCCTTTACACCAGCATGTGGGACAGTGCTATTACCATATTTTCCTCACCAGAGATTGCTGTTATCGTCAGCTATATCCAGTTTGTAGGTGTGCACTATTCCCACCAGGGCAGGGTCAGTGAATTGCCTGGAGGCCAGGCAGAAGTCAACTCATCCTATACAATACAGATTACAGTGACATGGCTTTCAGTCTATCCACATACATCATGGCATGGTTTTTAAGCCCTGTGTTTTCTTGGTGAGAAACCCCTGTAGTCTCTCCAGCTGCTGCATGTGTCTGGTGAGGTACTTGCAGAAGAGAGCATTATACTCTATATTAGTGTCCTGATGAGGTTTGAGTACAGTGCTGTAATATAATCCTCAGATCTGAATATGATGGCATGACTTATGATGTGCACAACATAGGCTTTCAATACCAGTGTGGACACTCGGTGGTTGAAGTTCAGATTGCTATGTACATATGTTCCCAGTGCTTGCACCACTGGGTTTCAGCATAGCAGGACTGTTGTCAATGCTGTAATTAGCAGGGAATTACACTTTGCAGAAGAACAAAAATAAAGACACATTTTTACATTTATTTGTGGACCATGGCTTTGTCACCAACCATTTGTCTGTGTTAGCCCCTACTGTAGTATGTTATTTCACAGGTATACTCAATGCACCCAGTATGCCAGAATCAGCAAATGTAGTAAGCCAAAGGCAGTATACTTTTGCCTGAACTGTCAAGAAATAGATTCAGAACAGTAAAGGGCCAGGCACAGATCCCTACATTACACCAGTGGTGACAGCTCTACTGGTACAGGTTGATTTACCAACTTTCACAGTATGTGTTCTGTCAGTGAGCGAATTGGTTACCCATCTAGTGATGTAAGGTTTAATCCCCAGCTGAAATAGTTTCTCAATTATACCTGCATGGGGGGGGGGTGTTGTTTTCAAACCCTAGGCCAGATAAGGATAGCCTGTATGCACTGTCTTACATTTATCCAGAACTATCACACAGAATCACTGGGATGTGACAACATCACAGATCACCTATCACATGACTCATATACACCTTCCTGACATGGTTGAATACACACTTCAACACACCCTCCACACATACTATATTCCTGTAGAAGGGTATACATCAACATGTATCCATCTGAGTTGGGGAGCAGCACCTTATGTATACATGTATAGACATCCTGACTCTCCTTATCTGTAAGGCAGACCAACATGTCATTATGGACCTTTTCTAAATGGACACTAGTAATATCCTGGTTGTGTGCAACAGACCTGTGTGAGTTGTTAATGCTACATCATGTCTGTTACATCTGTTAGATGTCCTCAAAGAGGTCATTGAGGACATGCATGATGACAACACTATCATCCTTTTAAACTTTACAAGCCCAAGGCATTTGACACAAATCCACACTGAGGTATTCACTCAATACTGTCAGATGTGGCCATAAACACCTATATAACCAAATGGGTAGACCACTTTATCACATACATTGCATCTAAATATGTTGAAATGTATAAAGTGACCTATATCTCAGGTCCAATGATCAGGTCTGCACATCAGGGCTGTCTGCTAGAACATTTTCCTGTTAATTATTTAAGTGGTACACATTGCACATGACATACACATCCTGTACTCAAACAGCTGTCTGAAGGACTACAGATTGTGAGCAATCATTGACTCCAACTGTGATATTAGTATAATACAGACAGTATCAACACACACCAAAGATTCCTGCTACAGCCATGGCAACACCTGCAATGACACAAAGACACAGATGATTTGTTAATCAGGAAAACAAATGCATAACCCATGTATAATGTAGACATCACACCCTATAATCAGACCAATAGGTACCTGGGGTAGATGGTAAGTGGAACATCCACCAGCTTGTAGTCACAGTGCTGACTACTTCCTTGTATGTAACATAACTACTGAGTATGTTACACCAGATGAATGTGTGCTCCCTGTTCCGGTGATGCACACAGTACATGCATAGCTGTTTGACAACATTAATGGCATGGGTAACATTCCTGACAGTGTCGATTGTGCCATATATATTTGCCATGCACAACAGTCAACTAGCCTGTATTGATCATAATGTCACACACATGTATATCAGTGTGCCTCCTAAAACCTCCAGCAGATGTTACAATGCCCAGACTGTGTGAATGATTACCCTTGTAGAGTGCAGACATATCATAATACTTGTGCAAGTGTGTTTGTGCAGAATCAGCTTTGATCACTCTAAATCACATACATTATATCAGAGATATGGGATTACTGATGGTATTATTCTGATATTGTCCATGATTGGGCTTGCTTCTTTTAATGTTGTCTGTGACCCTTTACCTGCATCCCACTTGCTGGAGACCTCTGTTGGGATTACACTCATATTCAGGCAAATCAGTTTTCACAGCTTCACAGTGTGCACCCTACCTCAATTGTATATCACATCCCTGATAGATGTCCTCTGCATTGTTCATGTAAGGATGCTTATCTTACACAGACACCTTCCCCATTGTTAATGTCACATTGTGTGATAGTCACATAATACACATTTGCACTGTGCAGTCCCTATTGTACCATATTGATATGCAACTGGTGTTGCTGCTACAACTTTCTTCCATTGACATGCCATCATCTGCTGTGCATTACATTGTTTCACCTATCCTCCTTCCTTGTGTTCATTGCTAAAATTCATCTGTGTGTCCCTGTTCAATGCATACACTTCCCCTGAGTGTTTATTTTACATGGCAGTCCATGAACCCTTACAAATCATTTACACAACTTTGGTACAGCATGCCAGGAATGGGATTTCACAGTACTTTACACTGTATACACTGTCCTGTACTATGTTTGGACCATATATATAACTATCATACCTCTCAACTGTCCAGATTTTTGCAGAATGTCCAGAGTTTTGCCTTATATATTTTCTGGTGTGTTTCTTATAAAACCCATGGTTTTCTGCCATATCACTGTGATGATCTGCAGACTGATATCATACAATAATTACATACATATGAGTTTCAGACTTCAAATCCTTCAAAACGTATCTTCACCCAAACCCTTGTTATTCTAGCACATGTCGAAGTTTAAAAAAGCAAATATGTAAAATATGTCGCTGTTTCTGGTAATTGCCCCCATTATGTTGTGCTTTGTCCAGATTTCTTGTAGATTGAGTGCTATGAGAAATATTATATGTTAAGTACTGGTGATCATTGTGGCATTTTATGCAAACCCGCTAACCTTCTGTGCTCTAAGTGAAACAGGTTTGCTATCCATGTTGCTTTACATAGTTTCCTGGCTGGCAACACTGTTGCCAGCCACAAAACTGCACTTATTTACATTTAAACATGGTGCACAGCATGAATAAGCAATTAGCTCTACTTGTCCTTGTCCATCACCATGCACACATGTAAGCTATGTGTAGGCTTCTCGCAAAGTTAATAGAAAAAGAAAATAAATAGTTGGAAAAGGAGATTTCTTTGAATGAACTAGGTAAAGTATTAGGAGAAGTAAATATAAATTCGGCTGCAGGCCCAGATGGAATAGGGTATGAAATGTATAAAATTTAAGGGAGTGGCAAAAAATATATATTTTAAAGATTTCAAATGAATGGTTAAAAGAAGGTTTTATATATAAAGAAGTATGTGGCGGAATACATAAATTCATATGGAAGAAGGAAGATAGAAGAGAATTAAAAAACTGGAGACCAGTAACATTGAAAAATAATAAGATCTTTATGAAAATAATGCAAAAGAGATTTGAAACTATAAAGGAAGACAGCATATATAGTATAAAGTGGAAGGGCTGTCAAGAATTATTAATGATAGAGAAATTCTGGACATGAAATCTTATCGGTAATACTGAAAGAATATAATATAAGTGAGAAAATTTGGAAATTATGTATGTCAGTGTATAGTAATAATGAAGTAAAAATACTTGCAAGTGGCTGGTTAAGCCAAGTGGTAAATATTAAGAGTGGTATCAGACAGGGATGCCCATTGATTTGTATACTTTTTGCATTAATTATGGATGGGATAGTATGTGAAATAAATTACAAAATGAAGGAGGCGGGGATATAACACCAGAAGGATCAAGAATTCCAGTACTGTTAGCATATGTAGTTGACATAATAATTGCAAAATCAAAATTTGGATAAAAGTAGCATTAATTTGCACAATGGAGTGCTTAGAGATGATAGGCATGGCTTTAAATAAAGAAAAATGTAAATGTTTCGGTAATGTAATAAAGATTGGGGGTATATATTTTATAATGAATGATATTTCTGTGTTAGATATAAAATTTGGGAATAAAGATGTAACTGAAATTCAATGGGAAAAACAATAGAAGAAATAAAGCAAACATGTCTTTTCTGGAAAACATATAAATTATTATTCAGAAAAAAAGGTTTATTTGATAAATTCAGTATGGATGAGGAAAATGGCATATTTAGCAAATACATTTATGTTGCCAACAGTATTTGAAAAGGAATTATTGCAGATAATGTTTTCATTTATATGGGGTTCTAGATTAAACCCAGTAAAAAGAGGAGTTTTTTATGTAAATAAAGAAGGAGGTTTAGGGTTAATTATGCAGTTGTTAATGTGCTGCTTCATTACATTTGTACAAAGTGTTAAGGTGGATAAATGAAAAAGATGAGAAATTAACAGTAAAACTGTATGAATGGATGTATGATAACTTTTAAGGTATGATTAAAAGGTGTAAAAAAGAAAAATAGTGTATAAATGAAGAAATAAAATGTTACCAAGAAAAAATATTTTTGTGGAAAATAAAAATTGATGGTATAAGAATGTAATGATAAAACATTTCTATGCAAAACCATGGAAAAATCTAATAGATGAAAAAAATTAAGGCTATAAGAATAAGAAGCAGATGCTGTAATTAGAAAATAGAATGTCAAGACCTTTCATGGAGACTTGCAATATGTAAATTGCTAGTAAAAGGGAATATGCCATAGTGAAAGAAAAGTAATAGAATATGTTTACATTGTCAAGAAGAAGAAACTATGGAACATGTGTTTTTGGAATGTAAAAGAGTCAAAACGTTTTGGGCAAAACTATGTAAATAAGATTTTTTTGAAAATATAAAAGAAGTGGTTAAAATAAACATGAATATGATTAAATATGGATATTATAAAAAATAAGTAATGTATATGTTAAAAGAATACATAAAATTTTATTTTATGTTATGTCTGTTATATGCAGTAAAACAATAAATGAAATTATGTTTAATGGAAGATGGATTATAGCGACAATATTAAGTAAAATCAGATGGTGGTTATGGAAAAAGGAGTGGGGACCTAATAGAGATAAAAATTTAACATGATGGTAAAGGAAATTATGAACATGTATAAACAGACTTGTATACTTATATATTTGTGCATATGTAAATATTGGTAAATTTATAAATATTTTTAAATAAGAACCATTTTTGTATTTAAATAAAGGACCGCTACTCTTTTCGGTTGGTGCCTTGAGAGCTTTTATATCCACCTGAGCTACCACAACTGAAGCAGATGGGGCCTTGGTTTAACATCTCATCCAAAGGATAGCACACCCAGGAGTGCAGCCCCCCATTATGCTGCACTGCATTGTCAGCATTCAATCTACATGGTGTGGGAATTGATCCCACAGCCTTCTGCACCAAATGTGAGTGTGCTACATGTTACACCACTGACACTAGTGTCGTGTACCAGTGGATCACCCCCCCATAACATTGCCCTTTTCAGTACTGTATTTGTGATCTACAACACATTTGGCTGATGCACATACTTAGTGTAGTGTAGGCTGTGCCTCTTAGCAGTTTTTTCTTCTTTGATAGTATCCCTGAGCTAATAAAGAATGAAGAATTAGTGCACCATCATTTGAACTGACTCAAGTTATCAGCAGCAAAATTATTTTCTTAATTTTCCTTCACCATGCAGCCATTTAAATGACTACAAGAAGTACTTTTTTGAATACAAAAAGGGAGAAGGTAGATTGGTTGAAAGAGGGACATGGAAAAAGAGAGAGAGATAGCATGGCAATGTTTTCCTTGTACAAGTACATGCCAGTACAAAATGAATACTAGATAATGAACGTGATGGTCATAACATAGGAGTTTCAGAATCAGGGCTCAATTCTCAGCTTGGTATGATAATTTCATCTACATTTCAAAAATATAACCTATGAAGAAGTCTCATTTATATTGTACATTTGAATTTCCTGTTACAAAACAATCATGTTGTTTAAGCAATAACTGACAAGTAGGTGTGGGTAAATCCTCATATGCCCATGCCCGTAAGTCAGTTATTGCTATTATACAATAACATTATTTAAGAAAGAAATTGCTTACTTTTTTAAATAATGTCTCTGTACAATGACAGCGTAGTGTCCCTCCACGTTGTTTCCTCATTCTTCCATTCTTCTTGATGTACTGCACATGCATATGGGACTTACATTCCCATACTTGCCCAGTACATCAGCAATGCTGAAAACAAGCAACAGAGAAAGGAAGATCTGCTTTGCTTTTTTTAACTATATAATCTGGATAGTTTTGAGATAAGAGAGAAACAAGGTAGCAATAAGGAAAATAGGTAAATTTCTTTAGTTTGCAGAACATACCCAATTTTCATTGTATTTGCTCTGCCCTCCATATGTACCCCTCAACCATTTAGCTCAAGAAATGTGGACAAATCCTTAAATAACAAGGGACAAGGGCCCCAAAATATGGACCAATTTTTTTATTTTGCTCTTATAAACTTAGAAAGCTGCTAGGAAAACAACATTAGGGCTTTCGTGCATTGTCTGAAGGATATGAATTCTGAAACTGAAATGTGTGTCATTATTTAGTGATTTCATTCCTCAGTGATTTGTCTGAAAACCACAAATTCTATGAGGGACAGAGACCAAAAATGTGAGACAAAACTCTGAACATTCTTTGGAAATCTGGAGAGTTAAGACCTATGCCTTTGTAGTGTATGCTAATAAAAAAGTCCAGTCAGACTTCAGTGACTGGACTTTTTTCTATTGGTATATGCTCAATTTACAATAGGCAGTCTGGTTGGGCTGACCAATCAGCATGCAAAATTTTGAATAGAAATGAGCTATCATTGTATAATTACATTTTATGTATGGTAAATAGTCTATGACACATGATCACATTTTCAAAAATATAAACCTGTATGTAGGTTTTGTTATTACTTTACCATATTCATCTTTCCTACCCACAAAATAATCAGTTTATAAAATAAGGTATCTGTAAAGCTATACACATATATATCCTAGTGTTTGGAGCAAAACAATGGCATTACTAGTGAATGGGTTCTGTCATGTATGGAATGTATATATTTTTTCTCAATCAAGTAGGTTTTGCATCAGGACATTTTGCATTAAAAGTAATTAAAAGCAATGCTTTTCACTTATTTTAACTGAATAGTTTTAGTACTACCCCCTCCCCCAAAGAATGTAAAACATTTTACAAAGTTCAAGCCAACAACATGCAAAGTTTGTGACATAAACCTAAAAAAGTGAAATTAAATAAGTTTCGCAGCTATAGTTTTGAAGACCAATGGATACTATAGACATTTTTAAATATCTTGTAGAAATGAAGCGTCTAATAGAGTACTGTTTTTCAAATAAACAAACAAATGCATAAATAAATTAAAATAGATCTTTGAGAACATGATGACCAAAGTAAAGACATACTGGACTGATATCTCAGCATATTTGAAACATTTTACACAAAGGATGTTGGCGACTAGAATTAGTATTGTCTGATATGGTGAGAGAGCTGTGGAAATCATGGCATGAATTCACAATTCTTATGAGGTTGTGCTTGAGAAAATATGTCATTAGTTACAAATGTTCTATAATTTATATAATAGGAAGGACAAGAGTTCCTTTTCTGTCATTAAACTTTTGTGATTACTAGGCAATAATTTAGTGGTTAGAATAATTTGGGTTAGATGCTTAAAACATTCAAATTGTTTCCTAGTGAAAAAAATGTCCTAAAATATATAGAACATACTTTCTTTCCAAGTAGAGATAGTTGGTGGTCTGCATTCAACAACATTTGCAACGTGAGGAAAAAAATGTCCTGGAAAATTCAGCCTAAAATGTGGGCCTGCAGCCCAATGGCTGATCCATAAGTACAGATGGCATTTCTGTGCCTGAGCTTGAACCCTGAAGACTCACATAATTTTTTGAGTCCTCTAATTGGCAATCTAAATATTCATTGATGACTACTAATAGGGCATTTGAATTATGGTTTAAACTGCCTTGGTAATCATTAGAAATTATTAAAAGGAAACTGATGAGTCTACTTTTGCATGCTTGGATGGTTGGTAGGAATGTCCAACAATTTTGCCTCAATGAATTCCTTAATCTGCATACAGCCAAGTCCCTGTGTTCCTCTGTTGTTAAAAACATTTTTGTCTTTAACCACAAGATCATTAACCCATTCATGTATGGCATCATGGGAGTTGATAATGAATTACTGTACAAGACAGTAAAAGCTATGTAATTTAAACTTGTTTGATGGCTTTTGAAGTTCCTTTCATTTAAGCATTCAGTTCTAATTCTGGTACACGTTAACTACATAAATCAACAACACACTTTTATACTCAGACCTTTTGTAAGCAATTTAACACAGGGACACAAGGGCCCCAGAGATCAACAGTTTTCCTGAGTGCTATAATATGCTTAATTAGGACCAAAACAACATACTATTCTAATACACTTGTATTAGTCATTATTGCAAATGTTAAAGCATTCTGGAAACTTTTAGTTCTAGTCAAATCCTAAAAAATAATGATGTGAATATTGTCCTTAAAAGTATGCAGTCAAACATAACAAAGGTTTAAGTGGAATTTATTTACCTACTGGAGCCAATAAGACATCATCTAATAATGTACTAAAAGATATTACAAGTTCAGATCACGTGTAGTCACTCAGAGTCCTCTGCACAACTGCATTTGTAGTGCCTGGACAGGTGATTATATATTACAATTTCTTATCCAGTTAGAAAAAATATATATTTACTTAAAATGGGAAATGTTAGATGGGGGTTACCTATAGATCTGAGCCAGTATATCTATTAATGTGTTCAGTGTGATTGATTTGCTGTTTGTACTCATTTGTGATGGTATATATACTTGCACCAGGGTACTGTAATAATAATAATAATAATAATAATAATAATAATAATAATAATAATAATAATAATAATAATAATAGTAATATACAATCTGCAACACTCTTTTTGCCAGTCTCTGACTTTTCTAATTTGAAATTTGAAAGACAGGCCACCAGTTTGACTGACCAGAAAATGACCAACTGTTTCAGCAAGAGACCAGAGGTTTACAGGTGAAATATGGAGGTGTGGCCATCTCTCTCATAACTGTGCTACAAAGGTTAGAACCAAAAACCAAAAAAGGCAGCAAGCTGTAGAATTCCAACCAATCTATTGTTAGCACTTTCGTTCAGGAAATATATGAAACTGTGAAACAAGAGGTGTAGTATATGCTGCTTTATGTTAATGTTGCCAAAGCTAATGATACCTTTGAAATAACCCTGCAAATCTGTCCTGTCCCAGACATGCTAGTGGTCTTTACCTAAAATAGTGAAGGTTATCCTATAACTACACAGATTACTACAAGCAATGCTAATTCATGTACCAGTACCAATGCTACACAGATATATCCCACTAAATATGTTAGACAAAGAAACCACAAGAAACCTCAGTTAAAATAGTGACATCAATTAAGATGAAATAACTAATTATAAAGCAAATTAGCATGATTAATGACATTTAAAGAGCCAGTATTATACTAAGTAAAATGTATGTTTGATTAAATATAATACTTTTTTAAAATCAGCAACAGTTTTAAAACCACAACGCATTGGTCTTGTTTACTTATGAATAAATATAATACTTTTTTAAAATCAGCAACAGTTTTAAAACCATAATGCATTGGTCTTGTTTACTTATGTCCTTATATATCTAAATATTATTAAATGCTAGATAACATTTTAAACAGCCCAAACAAGTGGAAGTATAAAAGTCAGATAAAAATATAAATATATATATATATATATATATATATATATATATATATATATATATATATATATAAATATGTATAAATAAATATACATAAATACAATTAACTAATGAAATAGTTATTATACAACCAAACTTCATCTTTGAAGAGCTTTCAATTTTAAAATACATTTAATCGAACAGTATTCATTGAGCCCTGGTGGAACATGTGCATATGTTTTGATTTGCCAAACAAGTTCCTGTTCTTCAAGTTTTAATTCCCAGGGCCCACCTCTGATGCTCCTAACTATTTGTTGTAATACTGTAAATTGGAATTTTTGTGTGAGGTACTCTAAAATATGTTTATCCAAAGCATTTGTGCTATTACCCCTACTAATTTGATATTGGTGTTCATAAATTCTTTGCTTAAACATTCTTTCACTGTTACCAATATAGTAGCTTTGGCAACATTGACATACAGCAGCATGCCATTAATATGAAATTGGGAGATAAACCCCATGTTACTTACAGAAGTGGCTTAAATTTTAAAGATTTGTTGGAAAGGAACAATCAAAAATGCCTCAATAACTGGAGGATGAGAAAGTGTGGGAGATGTCAGCAGTGCCAGCACATTAAACTCTAATTAAGACATTAAGCTCTTTTACGCATCACCTATCTTCACTAACCTTAAGAAGGCTAACCTAAATAAACTAGCAGTTTGTTACAATAGCATTGCCCGCTTTGCCACAGGTAACCCTTTCAGAACACATCACTGTCATAACCTAAAACTCCTAGGCTGGCTAGAGCTACAAAACTGTCTTATGATCTCACAACTTACTATTGCCCACAAGATACTTTACCAACCTGATAACACCCCTATACTCTCTAAACTTTTAATCCCTTATAATAATCTTACCTCCCTTCGATCTTCTTCTAAACTCATGACCAAATCTGTAAAATCTCATAACTTAGCTGGTGACTCTCTGTTCACTAATACTGTAGGTAGGACATGGAATCTGCTACCCACAGATATTACTCTAATCTCTTCCTTACCACTCTTCAAACAAAAAATCAAACTGTACTTCCAAAATCACTGGCTTTGTTCGTGTAGGACTCCTGACTAACCTTTTATTCCCCTCTTCTCTACCTTAACTACTTACTGTCTTATTAGCTACACATACACTTACTTTTTTTTTTCTTGCCCTGTTGCTCTCCTCTTATGCTCTGACTCACTCCTCCTTTCTCTCCCCTGCCCTCATTTCCATTCTTCTTTTTTCTTCCCCTTCTAGACTTTTGTTTCTCTCTCTTCTATTTCTACATTAATCCCTTCTAATCTCTTGTTTTACT
Source organism: Protopterus annectens (assembly GCF_019279795.1). NCBI lineage: Eukaryota > Metazoa > Chordata > Ceratodontiformes > Protopteridae > Protopterus > Protopterus annectens. Next base: position 312,038,223 of record NC_056738.1, read on the forward strand.
TCTTTCTCTCCGAATTAATGAAACTAACTGCTAATCTTTAGCATTTTATTTTGTGATGCTACTACTGACCTAGTGTATTTTGTGTGTGCCTTAAATATTTGTTGTTCTTATTACTAAATGTATATTCTTATTGTACTTAAATTTTTATTAATATGTCTTGTAGTTTAGTTTTATGTATGGAGCTTTTCTCCCCGGGCCTCTACTGAAAATGGACATATATCCAGCTAGACTAGCCCAGTAAACAAATGTAAAATAAATAAATAAAATAAAATTATGGTAACTAATAAAGTTTGCATACATAATAAAACCCATACCATCAATGGAAAATTTTACTGTGAAACAAGAGGTGTAGTATATGCTGCTTTATGTCAATGTTGCCAAAGCTACTATACTGGTAAAAGTGAAAGAATGTTTAAGCAAAGAATTTATGAACACCAATATCAAATTAGTAGGGGTAATAGCACAAATGCTTTGGCTAGACACATTTTAGAGTACCCCACTCACAAATTCCAATTTACAGTATTACAACAAATAGTTAGGAACATCAGAGGTGGGTCCTGGGAATTAAAACTTGAAGAACAGGAAGTTGTTTGGCAAATCAAAACATATACACATGTTGCACCAGGAATTAACTAATACTGTTCGATTAAATGTATTTTGAAATTGAAAGCTCTTCAAAGATGAAGTTTGGTTGTATAATAACTATTTTATTAATTAATTGTATTTATGTATATTTATTTATACATATTTATTTATATATATATATATATTTATATTTTTATCTGACTTTTATACTTCCACTTGTTTGAGCTGTTTAAAGTGTTATCTATCATTTAATAATATTTAGATATATAAGGACATAAGTAAACAAGACCAATGCGTTGTGGTTTTAAAACTGTTGCTAATTTTAAAAAAGTATTATATTTATTCAAACATACATTTTTACTTAGTATAATACTGGCTCTTTAAATTTCATTAATCATGCTAATTTACTTTATAATTAGTTATTTCATCTTAATTGATGATGGCACTATTTTAACTGAGGTTTCTTGGGGTTTCTTTGTCTGAAGAAGTTCATGTATTTCCTGAACAAAAGCGCTAACAATAAACTGGTTGGAATTCTACAGCTTGCTGCCTTTTTTGGTTTTTGGTTCTAAGTTTATTGTTTGTTTTGTGCCACAAAGGTTATCATTAGCAGATGACATGCACCACAAATCTTAACCCACTCATTAGCCTTGCAGCCAAACCCCTTGGACTGCAGTAACATGAATTTAGCAAGCCCTGTACTCAGCAGTCAACTGCATATCCATGTGTCATGCTTTTAGAATTCATGACTGAAACAAACCATTCAAACAGAACTATGGGAGACAACACACAATCTAACATAGACACCACCTTACCACTTGCCCTGGTATGGTGATAAACAATATCCTTAGCTGAAAATAATCACCAAACAGGAATGGTTAACCACCTATGTACTAGAGACAGTGTCATGTCACTTTTTCCTTTTTTTTTGCTTTGATTTTGACTGTTATATTGTTACAACATTTTATTATAACAATTAATTATAGGCAGCACAAATTTACAAACTACATAATTGTCTCACAAGCCCTTACTTAACAAAAACAATATTATTTTCCAGATGTTGCACCCAAATATAGCCAGCATGATAAAATACAGTCAATACATACAAAAATATGAACAGGAACTTATGACACTCCTCATTTATGATTTTGTGCTATTTTTAGATGTATGGGCTTAGAAACATATTTTATATATAAATAAAGAACATAACAAATAACTAATGATACCTATGAAATAACCCTGCAAATCTGTCCTGTCCCAGACATGCTAGTGGTCTTTACCTAGAATAGTGAAGGTTATCCTATAACTACACAGATTACTACAAGCAATGGCAATTAATGTACCAGTACCTATGCTGCACAGATATATCCCACTAAATATGTTAGCAACTGAATTGCTGCTAAGGGTAACAGTCTTCCAGTTTACCATGCTTTATGATTTCAAATCAGATAAGCACTTAACCAAATATTAGACATATTGGAGTCATTATCATGAAATTTGCCACGTTTATCAGGGTATAAACCTCACTGCAAGTTCTCTCCTTCCAAAATATCACTGTAGTTGGAGATTCGGAGTTTCATTTGCAGGTTATATATTTCTGTCCTGCTGTGGTCAAAAATCTAAACTGCCCTTATTGTCATATCCAGGCATATTCTTCTCCACCCTACATAGCAATACATATTTATTGACAGTTGTTGAAGGTCCCTGTATGCTTAGCAAATACACCTCAATTCTTTGCCAAAATTCAGAGAGATATTCATATGCCCAGAAAATGTGTTCTGTGTACCGAATCACAGGAATAATGTCAACAAAGAGGCAGCACTGATTGCAATCTATGGGGGTTAAGAAATAACTACACAAGTTTTCATAGATATATAGATCCATGAAATGATCCTATTTTGTACACTTTTAACACTTACTCTATTTCCCCTTCTTCTAGACTTCTGTCAGATATGTTCTCTCTTGTGTCCCAACAAAACTGAGGGTTTAATGCCCTCTGAAGCAACAAAATCTTGATGATGGGGTCTTATTTATTGGATAACTTGATAGATAAACCACTATCTCATTGAAAGTAGATTAGCCCCAGTGTTCACTAAAATCAAATGATACATCTCCAACTATTTATTAAAATCATGATGAGGGAATCTGGAATTTATCTAGCAAATCATGGAGTGAGAGTAATGCCTTTTTGCCAAACAACTAGAATCCACTCTCCAAACCTAATAAGTTCCTGCAGCCCTCACAAGTCCCTCAAGTCATTATTTTATATCTAAAAATTCACTTGATAACAATGATTTAGTTTCCTCACCATATCACTCTCTTCTGAGAAAATAATGAGACCAAGAAGGATTAAAGGTCCACAACGATTAAGTAAAACCATGGAAAAAAGCATGTAGACCACCACACCACAAATCATGAACAACTTTAATACAAAATAAAAAAAATCTAAAATCACAAAATGTCAGAAGAACAGACAATAATACTTTGTAAGGGCCATGCTCAAAAACTAAAAGTAGGAGAGTTTTCTAGGGTAGGGACTTATCCCTGCCAACAATGTAAGGCTTGTCCGCAAATAAATACTGTCAATATGTTTATACATCCAGTAACAGAATGGGTCTATCACTCGTATTTATATGCGGACTGTAATACTAATAATATAACAAGTAAAATTGCCCACGGTAGATATAGTGCCTCAAGCAAAAAAAATGTCAAGACAAATGTAAAAATAATGATTAAATCTGCTTGAAGACACACCAAGGAGAACAGTTATACTCAGTTCATCTCTTCAGACTTCAGTGCGACACACCCGTCTCTTCAGACCTCAAATATAACACATTGTACAGTCCATATAAAGTAAGCCAAACGCAATGAGTCTCTTCAGACCTGGTAAAATCCAACAAGCCAAAAATTGAAACGATAATCCAAAGTAAGAAGCAAACAGGTTTATTCAAATGAATGGTGAGCGCTTTCGCTGATAAGCTTTTTCAAACCAGTATAAAATCTACTATCACACTGCCACTATATATACAGCCTGCTATTAATTAATTATTCAATTAATGATGAATTAAAAGTAATTCTAGTTTAAAGGCATAATAACATTTAATTTTTCTTATATATAACATCTTATAAAACCTCCCCTTCACATAATAAATACATAAAAATACTTACTAAATAATCTTTATGAATTCATTTCAATTGTATTTTAAAATGTATATATGCATATATATAAATAAATTTGATAATAAAGAAAAAAACCATCATATAACACAAGACATAAAAATATATATATATATAAAACTAACATCTTCTATGCCTTCTATTTTTTAATATAGGCTTTAATGGAATCCTGTCATTTAAGCCTGGAGGAATGTGTGCTCTAGTTTTTATGATCCATTGTACTTCTGATGATTCTGTAATATTTCTAACATCACCTCGTCTAATGTTACTGTGAATTACTTGCAAGACAGAAAACTTAAAGCTATGTGTGGAATCTGTATGCATAATGTGTTTGGATAACGCATTTAATTCAGATTTTATGCGTATTTGATATAAATGTTCCCTAATGCATTCTTTCATCATTCGGTCTGTTTTTCCAATATAAAAGGATGAACATGATACACATCTAGCAATATAGACCACATGTTTTGTATCGCAACTAGCACTGACTTTTAAATTGAAAATTTCACCTGTAACTGGGTGTATAAAAATATTCATATTTTCAATGTGTGCACAGAAATTGAATTTTCTACAAACACTTACTCCTTTAGCTTCTATTAGGTTACTAAGAGCCATGTTGTTGGTGCAACATAACATTTTATACAAATTTTTAGTATTTTTATAGGCAAACTGTGGTTTGGGTGTTAAATGTTTAGAGATTTCTGGATCTAGTTTAAGAATGTCCCAGTATTTATAGATAGTTTCTTTAACAAACACTGTATCATTAGTGTATTGCAGAATAAACCTAATTTTGCCCTCCTTGATGTTAGCAACATTAGTTCTTGATCTATACTCAATTATGCCAGTTTCAGAGAATATAGGACATGCACTATTATTTCGCATATTTTTGACTTAGTTGAAAACTCCATTAATTTCTGCTGGACCATACTTCCTGTCTATAAACTTGTTCTCTAGGTCTTTTAACTCTTCCTGAAACATTTGAATGCTTGGATTTAGCCTAGACATCCTCATGCTTTGCCCCTTCAACACGTTTTTAAAAATGTGTGGGGGGTGCATACTTTGCCTATGTAACAAAGTATTTCTGCGGCAGGATTTACGATGGACTCCTGTGTTAAAATGTCCATCATTCAAACACCAAATATTAACATCTAAAAAAGATATATCAGTGGCTGAATAATTCATAGTAAATTTTAAAAATGAAGTTAATTGATTTACTTGCTGTTCAAAAGTAAATAAATCATGTAAATCTCCTTGCCATAGAAAAAATAAATCGTCTACAAAACGTTTGTAGAAGATAATGTGATTCCTATATAAATCTAGTTTGAGTAGTTTGTCTTCTTTCCAGAAAGCCATCACTAGGTTGGCGTTGCTATTGGCACAAGGAGTGCCCATAGCTACGCCATCCTTCTGCATGTAATAGTGATGGTTGAACAAAAAGACATTGCTTTCTAACACTATCTCCAGTAGATTGCATATGAAATTTATCCTAATTGGCATTAAATTAGTGTGTAGGCTTAAATATTTTTGAATAAAAGAAAGTCCTTCATCATTAGGTATGTTGGTAAATAATGATTTCACATCCATGGTAACAAAATAAAGATTTGGTACATTGTTGTATGTTTTTACTACCTCATAAAAATCTAATAAAATTTATTTTGAGTCCTTAAGAATAATACCATTTTTATAAACATAAGATTTCAAAGTTTTTTCTAGATAAAAAGATATATTCTCAGTCACCCATCCTCGGCCCGAAACAATGGGTCTCATAGGAGGGTCAAAGGATTTTTTATGAATTTTGGGTAGAACTTTGATGACAGGAATGGTGGGTTCATCTATCATTAAATAATCATATAATTGATAATCTATTATGTCCAGTCTATACATATCTTCTAAGTCATTATAGACTCTTTGAACTATTCATTCAACATCATGTAGTGTTAACAACTCATAGTACTTTGTATCTGCCAACATATTTAACATTCTATTGTCATAATCAATTTTATCAAATACAACAATTGGACCGACCTTGTCAGCTGGTCTTATAGAGATATTTTTATCTTGCATTAAATAGTTTAAAGACTTTCGCTGTCTATAGTTCAAATTATTTCTTGAGAACTTAGAACATTTGTCATTTATATTATAAAGTTCTTTCTCTACCGCTTTACTGAAAACGTCTATTGTTGGATGTAAATTAGGAACTAACATGCTTGGTTTCTTAAAGCTGTAGATATTACTAAGACTTTGTTGGTCTGCAAACATAACTTTAAGTTGTAAGTTCCTAGTGAACATTTTTAAATCTAAAACCATATCTGTAATGTTACTCACTGTAGATGGAACAAATGATAACCCTTTATTAAGGACCTCCAGATCATATTTATCTAATGGCCTGTGTGACAGATTATGAACTAAACTAGTTTCTGCCACATTTTCTTCAGAGTGGGTTCTCTGATTTCGTTGGTTGGGGCCTTGCGTTTCTGTCTGCCCCTGCTCATTGAGCGATTTCTGCCTTTTTGATAGTTGTCCGCTATAGGGAAAGGATGTGCTAATTCTCCTTCCAAACCATTGGGGACATTCCGTATTTTACTACGTACTACTTGTGGCTGATTTGCAGATGTTATGGGTGTTACATTACTGTCGTTTACAGTAGACATATTTATATGACTAGCAACATTACCTTGTGTAGAGGCAGTTGCTTCACTCGTATGCATTAAATCAGTATTATTAGCACTTTCAATAGGACAGGCATCACTAACCAGTACTTCAGTTTGAATGGCATCATTAGATCCTACATTAGGTACATTGTTAGTTGATGTTAAATTAGTAGCATTATTATCTTGAATCTGGTTATTAGCATTAAATCTAGGACAAGTAAAAACTTGGCCGTTAGAAAAATCAAAACTATCTCTGGCAAGTTTGTGTTTTTTCTGTTCAAAAAGACGTTTTTCAAACAATAACACATTATCCATAATGCGATCTAATCTAGAGTCCACTAGTTGATTATTAAAGTTATTATACAGATCAGATTGTCTTTTCAAAATGGAGTCACGTAACATCAGTTCCTCTGGCATAAAATATTCGTTCATGAGCTTCATGTAATTCAAGCTCACCTCTATGTTTAACTGCTGCCAGCGTCTCAGTAGTTCAGGGTAAGAATCTCGAGTCGTTGGCATCTTCAGAACCCTAAGTCCACGTGGAATTATTCTCTTACTTATGCAAATCTCAAAATGAAAGCGTTGCATCTGTAAACACTTCATTTTTAATAATTCAATCTCTAATGTATTTAGTTCCGTATTCAAATTGTGCATGTCCTCGCTATTCAGCGTGGATTGAACATCAGGTGAACAAAAAGTACATTCGGATAGTGGGTTAACACTGCTATCAATGCAACGTTGCAATCGTTCAAACGAAGGCCGTTTACTGGAGGAGTTATGTGAATTGTACGGGAGTTCCAGATTTACATCACTTCCATTCAACATAGGTTCTGCCATGGAATCTCCGTGAATGGCAAAAATTAGTAGAAAAAAGAAAAATATAACAAGTAAAATTGCCCACGGTAGATATAGTGCCTCAAGCAGAAAAAATGTCAAGACAAATGTAAAAATAATGATTAAATCTGCTTGAAGACACACCAAGGAGAACAGTTATACTCAGTTCGTCTCTTCAGACCTCAGTGCGACACACCTGTCTCTTCAGACCTCAAATATAACACATTGTACAGTTCATATAAAGTAAGCCAAATGCAATGAGTCTCTTCAGACCTGGTAAAATCCAACAAGCCAAAAATTGAAACGATAATCCAAAGTAAGAAGCAAACAGGTTTATTCAAATGAATGGTGAGCGCTTTCGCTGATAAGCTTTTTCAAACCAGTATAAAATCTACTATCACACTGCCACTATATATACAGCCTGCTATTAATTAATTATTCAATTAATCATGAATTAAAAGTAATTCTAGTTTAAAGGCATAATAACATTTAATTTTTCTTATATATAACATCTTATAAAACCTCCCCTTCACATAATAAATACATAAAAATACTTACTAAATAATCTTTATGAATTCATTTCAATTGTATTTTAAAATGTATATATGCATATATATAAATAAATTTGACCGAATGTTGAAAGAACGCATTAGGGAACATTTATATCAAATACGCATAAAATCTGAATTAAATGCGTTATCCAAACACATTATGCATACAGATTCCACACATACCTTTAAGTTTTCTGTCTTGCAAGTAATTCAAAGTAACATTAGAGGAGGTGATGTTAGAAATATTACAGAATCAGCAGAAGTACAATGGATCATAAAAACTAGAGCACACATTCCTCCAGGCTTAAATGACAGGATTCCATTAAAGCCTATATTAAAAAATAGAAGGCATAGAAGATGTTAGTTTTATATATATATATATATTTTTATGTCTTGTGTTATATGATGGTTTTTTCTTTATTATCAAATTTATTTATATATATGCATATATACATTTTAAAATACAATTGAAATGAATTCATAAAGATTATTTAGTAAGTATTTTTATGTATTTATTATGTGAAGGGGAGGTTTTATAAGATGTTATATATAAGAAAAATTAAATGTTATTATGCCTTTAAACTAGAATTACTTTTAATTCATGATTAATTGAATAATTGATTAATAGCAGGCTGTATATATAGTGGCAGTGTGATAGTAGATTTTATATTGGTTTGAAAAAGCTTATCAGCGAAAGCGCTCACCATTCATTTGAATAAACCTGTTTGCTTCTTACTTTGGATTATCGTTTCAATTTTTGGCTTGTTGGATTTTACCAGGTCTGAAGAGACTCATTGCGTTTGGCTTACTTTATATGGACTGTACAATGTGTTATGTTTGAGGTCTGAAGAGACGGGTGTGTCGCACTGAGGTCTGAAGAGACGAACTGAGTATAACTGTTCTCCCTGGTGTGTCTTCAATCAGATTTAATCATTATTTTTACATTTGTCTTGACATTTTTTCTGCTTGAGGCACTATATCTACCGTGGGCAATTTCACTTGTTATATATTTTTCTTTTTTCTACTAATTTTTGCCATTCACGGAGATTCCATGGCAGAACCTACGTTGAACAGAAGTGACGTAAATCTGGAACTCCGTACAATCCACATAACTCCTCCAGTAAAAGGCCTTCATTTGAACGATTGCAACGTTGCATTGATAGCAGTGTTAACCCACTATCCGAATGTACTTTTTGTTCACCTGATGTTCAATCCACGCTGAATAGCGAGGACATGCACAATTTGAATACGGAACTAAATACATTAGTGATTGAATTATTAAAAATGAAGAGTTTACAGATGCAACGCTTTCATTTTGAGATTTGCATAAGTAAGAGAATAATTCCACGTGGACTTAGGGTTCTGAAGATGCCGACGACTCGAGATTCTTACCCTGAACTACTGAGATGCTGGCAGCAGTTAAACATGGAGGTGAGCTTGAATTACATGAAGCTCATGAACGAATATTTTATGCCAGAGGAACTGATGTTACATGACTCCATTTTGAAAAGACAATCTGATCTGTATAATAACTTTAATAATCAACTAGTGGACTCTAGATTAGATCGCATTATGGATAATGTGTTATTGTTTGAAAAACGTCTTTTTGAACAGAAAAAACACAAACTTGCCAGAGATAGTTTTGATTTTTCTAACGGCCAAGTTTTTACTTGGCCTAGACTTAATACTAATAACCAGATTCAAGATAATAATGCTACTAATTTAACATCAACTAACAATGTACCTAATGTAGGATCTAATGATGCCATTCAAACTGAAGTACTGGTTAGTGATGCCTGTCCTATTGAAAGTGCTAATAATACTGATTTAATGCATACGAGTGAAGCAACTGCCTCTACACAAGGTAATGTTGCTAGTCATATAAATATGTCTACTGTAAACGACAGTAATGTAACACCCATAGCATCTGAAAATCAGCCACAAGTAGTACGTAGTAAAATACGGAATGTCCCCAATGGTTTGGAAGGAGAATTAGCACATCCTTTCCCTATAGCGGACAACTATCAAAAAGGCAGAAATCGCTCAATGAGCAGGGGCAGACAGAAACGCAAGGCCCCAACCAATGAAATCAGAGAACCCACTCTGAAGAAAATGTGGCAGAAACTAGTTTAGTTCATAATCTGTCACACAGGCCATTAGATAAATACGATCTGGAGGTCCTTAATAAAGGGTTATCATTTGTTCCATCTACAGTGAGTAACATTACAGATATGGTTTTAGATTTAAAAATGTTCACTAGGAACTTACAACTTAAAGTTATGTTTGCAGACCAACAAAGTCTTAGTAATATCTGCAGCTTTAAGAAACCAAGCATGTTAGTTCCTAATTTACATCCAACAATAGACGTTTTCAGTAAAGCGGTAGAGAAAGAACTTTATAATATAAATGACAAATGTTCTAAGTTCTCAAGAAATAATTTGAACTATAGACAGCGAAAGTCTTTAAACTATTTAATGCAAGATAAAAATATCTCTATAAGACCAGCTGACAAGGGCGGTCCAATTGTTGTATTTGATAAAATTGATTATGACAACAGAATGTTAAATATGTTAGCAGATACAAAGTACTATGAGTTGTTAACACTACATGATGTTGAACGAATAGTTCAAAGAGTCTATAATAACTTAGAAGATATGTATAGACTGGACATAATGGATTATCAATTATATGATTATTTAATGATAGATGAACCCACCATTCCTGTCATCGAAGGTCTACCCAAAATTCATAAAAAATTCCTTTGACCCTCCTATGAGACCCATTGTTTCGGGCCGAGGATGGGTGACTGAGAATATATCTTTTTATCTAGAAAAAACTTTGAAATCTTATGTTTATAAAAATGGTATTATTCTTAAGGACTCAAAAGAATTTTTATTAGATTTTTATGAGGTAGTAAAAACATACAACAATGTACCAAATCTTTATTTTGTTACCATGGATGTGAAATCATTATTTACTAACATACCTAATGATGAAGGACTTTCTTTTATTCAAAAATATTTAAGCCTACACACTAATTTAACGCCAATTAGGATAGATTTCATATGCAATCTACTGGAGATAGTGTTAGAAAGCAATGTCTTTTTGTTCAACCATCACTATTACATGCAGAAGGATGGCGTAGCTATGGGCACTCCTTGTGCGAATAGCTACGCCAACCTAGTGATGGCTTTCTGGGAAGAAGACAAACTACTCAAACTAGATTTATATAGGAATCACATTATCTTCTACAAACGTTTTGTAGACGATTTATTTTTTCTATGGCAAGGAGATTTACATGATTTATTTACTTTTGAACAGCAAGTAAATCAATTAACTTCATTTTTAAAATTTACTATGAATTATTCAGCCACTGATATATCTTTTTAGATGTTAATATTTGGCGTTTGAATGATGGACATTTTAACACAGGAGTCCATCGTAAATCCTGCCACAGAAATACTTTGTTACATAGGCAAAGTATGCACCCCCCACACATTTTTAAAAACGTGTTGAAGGAGCAAAGCATGAGGATGTCTAGGCTAAATCCAAGCATTCAAATGTTTCAGGAAGAGTTAAAAGACCTAGAGAACAAGTTTATAGACAGGAAGTATGGTCCAGCAGAAATTAATGGAGTTTCAAAAATATGCGAAATAATAGTGCATGTCCTATATTCTCTGAAACTGGCATAATTGAGTATAGATCAAGAACTAATGTTGCTAACATCGAGGAGGGCAAAATTAGGTTTATTCTGCAATACACTAATGATACAGTGTTTGTTAAAGAAACTATCTATAAATACTGGGACATTCTTAAACTAGATCCAGAAATCTCTAAACATTTAACACCCAGTTTGCCTATAGAAATACTAAAAATTTGTATAAAATGTTATGTTGCACCAACAACATGGCTCTTAGTAACCTAATAGAAGCTAAAGGAGTTAGTGTTTGTAGAAAATGCAATTTCTGTGCACACATTGAAAATATGAATATTTTATACACCCAGTTACAGGTGAAACTTTCAATTTAAAAGTCAGTGCTAGTTGCGATACAAAACATGTGGTCTATATTGCTAGATGTGTATCATGTTCATCCTTTTATATTGGAAAAACGGACCGAATGTTGAAAGAACGCATTAGGGAACATTTATATCAAATACGCATAAAATCTGAATTAAATGCGTTATCCAAACACATTATGCATACAGATTCCACACATACCTTTAAGTTTTCTGTCTTGCAAGTAATTCAAAGTAACATTAGAGGAGGTGATGTTAGAAATATTACAGAATCAGCAGAAGTACAATGGATCATAAAAACTAGAGCACACATTCCTCCAGGCTTAAATGACAGGATTCCATTAAAGCCTATATTAAAAAATAGAAGTCATAGAAGATGTTAGTTTTATATATATATATATATATATATATATATATATATATATTTATGTCTTGTGTTATATGATGTTTTTTTCTTTATTATCAAATTTATTTATATATATGCATATATACATTTTAAAATACAATTGAAAGGAATTCATAAAGATTATTTAGTAAGTATTTTTATGTATTTATTATGTGAAGGGGAGGTTTTATAAGATGTTATATATAAGAAAAATTAAATGTTATTATGCCTTTAAACTAGAATTACTTTTAATTCATGATTAATTGAATAATTGATTAATAGCAGGCTGTATATATAGTGGCAGTGTGATAGTAGATTTTATATTGGTTTGAAAAAGCTTATCAGCGAAAGCGCTCACCATTCATTTGAATAAACCTGTTTGCTTCTTACTTTGGATTATCACTTCAATTTTTGGCCTGTTGGATTTTACCAGGTCTGAAGAGACTCATTGCATTTGGCTTACTTTATATGGACTGTACAATGTGTTATATTTGAGGTCTGAAGAGACGGGTATGTCGCACTGAGGTCTGAAGAGACGAACTGAGTATAACTGTTCTCCTTGGTGTGTCTTCAAGCAGATTTAATCATTATTTTTACATTTGTAATACTAATAATTTTATTTATTATCTGGAGCATTTCTCCCGGGGACTCCGCTGAAAACAGGCTCTGTGGAACCTAGTCGGACTTTCCTGGTCAACAAATGTAAAATAAAATAAATAAAAATAAAATAAAAATCTAGCTAAGTGCAGGGTAAGTCCCTTGTTCTATGTAGACAAAATGAATAGGAAATTGAAAGATCAGATCCTGCAACATATGATTGATATCAGGATAGGAGCTAAGCATAACTCTTTAGTACACCATGTTATTTTGCATAATAATCATAGTTTTTTATTTATGGTCTTGCAAATGATCTCCACTAATGTCAGAGGTGGGGATATCCTAAATAGGCCTGAAAGTTTTGAATCTGATTGGATAGTGGAATTTATGGCAGACAAACCACCAGGCTTGAATTGTGTGCTTCCTATTAAGCCAATTTTAAAGGGGAGGAGAGCTGAGCTTATCACTGATTTGTTGATTTTGATTATATATTCTTACATCTGCATGTTGATTGGCAGGACCTGATGAAGGGTAATACCTGAAAGCACTTGTCCGTTCTTCTGACATTTTGTGATTTTAGATTTTTTATTTTTATTAAAGTTGTTCATGATTTGTGGCATGGTGGTCCACCTGATTTTTTCCATGATATCATTCACTTCTGTTGACTGCTCAATCACTTCAAAAAACACTAGTTCACTGACTGGGTGAGAGACCAACTCCATACTACTTCTGTGGTATCTTTACTGAGCCATCCTGTCAGACTGCTAACTCCACTGCCCTAATATAGTTAGCCAGATCTAATTTGCTTAACGTACCTGTCTGTAATGCTCTGCAATAACATCTTTCAGTGTTGGTGTTTCAACAAGTAGCACACTTGCCTTTGGTGCTGGAAGATCACAATGTTATGAGTTTTATTCCCATCTCAGGGGACTGGATTAATTTATTCCATCATTGACAGTACAGTGCTGCATTAGAAGGTGTTGCAATATAAATTTGCTGCCCTTCAGATGAGATGTTAAATTGAGGTTTCCTATTCTTGAGATGGTGTTAGCTCAGGTGGATTTAAACAATCTAATGGCACTTATCAAAAAGAGTAGGGAGTTGCTTTATATAAATCTTAATACTATGCACATTTAACATTACTTACCCTTTCATATTTACAATATTTACACTTTTCATATAGTCAGAATCAAACTGTCATCACATAAACAATATTCGTTTATTATTTACTTTACCTTTGTAACCTTCTCTCTGTCTTGTCATCCTTTCTTCCATAACCATTTTTATTACAGCAAAAACATCTTCATCGTCTCTGTTTTTATTATAATCCATCACATCTTCTTTTCCACAATAGTGATATTACCACAAACAATGTTTTGAACCATTTGTCAATTTCACATTCCTTCCTTTCTCATACTTTCCATACAAACCATTTATATTTATATTTCTAAATCCTTCTCAGTTATACACACTTTTAAAGTTTTTCCAAAACATGTCATTCTTTTGCATTCTTTTTTTCCTATTATTTTATATTTCCTACTACCATTTGCTGGTAATAAATCTAGCAAAATTCTCCAGAAATAATCATGTACCTCATAAAAATTTCATTTATTTCCATTCTAGTCTTGCAGTATTCTTTACCTCCTCTTTTAACTCTTTCCATTGATATATTAAACAATATTTTCCATGACCATTCATTTCTATTCCTATCAGTTTCATTAAATTTTAGCTTTCATATCTTAATTTTTTTATTTGCTTTTCCCATGCATATTTCCTACTTATCACTTTTTTATTTTCCACACTTCTTCTTCTTTGTTTCTCCCCTTTTTAAATTTCTTATTACCTAAAACAGATGCATAGATGCTAACTCTATTTCATGTTTTAATTCAAATCCATACCTTGTTTTAATCCACAAAAAATGAATTATCTGCTTATGATGAACATGTAGGTATTATAGGTCCTTTATGTATCACCCTATCTTGATTCTCTCATTCCACCAGTGTATGTTTATTTTATTGCATTCATCACCAATACAAGAAGACACACGCACAAGGGACATCATTTAACATCTCTATTATTTTTTTTCCATCCATCCATTTACCATAAGTTTTACCCAAGATTTTTCATAACACATTCTTATTACATTTACTACTTTCTCTCCAACTCCATATGTCTCTAATATTTTACAAATTATCTCATGGGTCAGTTTGTTGAATTATTTTTATACAATTTGTATTACTAATCTTACCTCCCTGTTTTCTCTCAAAAATCATATCTCCCACTTCTACTGCCTTGTATAGCATTACTAACATTTCTTTCACCTCTCTTCTTTTCACACCAAACTCCCATCCTTTATAATGTCTTCCAATATTTTCTGCATCCTTTTTTTGCATTTTCATAAAAATATAATATGTATGTATTTTCTAGTATTATTGGCTTCCAATTTTGCATTCTTTCTTTCTTTCTTTCTTTCCTTCATATAAATTTAATGATCCCACCACACATCTCTTCTTTTTCACTCTTTCCTCCAACCACTCATTCAGTCTTTTGAGGAACACTCTGTTTTTTTCATTCATTCCTTTGTACTATCCATAACTTAATTTATCCACTCCTGTTGCCGATTCCTCCATTCCTCACTTCTTCCCCATACAGCATCTGCCAATTCTTCTATATTTATTTCTCTTCTATGTTTCTTAACATTTTCAGATATCCTTTTCACCTCCCATTTTTTTCTTCTTTTTTTGTTCATTATACTTACAAAGTTTTCAACTATCTTCATAATTTAAAATAATACGATAAATAAATACATTATAAATAATTGAAAATAATAATTTAAAATAATGTAATTTAAAATAAAATTTCCATAAAAGAACAAAAAAAACTCATGATAAAAAGGGATAAATCCTGGAAAATTGGTATAAAAACAGAACTCAAAATGCCTTCCAGCAATTTAGACATCTTAGATACATTGCAAAACTCTATGTCAAACAGGACAAGCAAACATACTATACCAACCTGAAAGACAAACATCAAAACAACCCAAAATGTTTTTTGGTCATCACTAAATAAAGTACTCCGCCCTTGCAAGACCACCACCCCATCTCCAAAAACAGACAATATGACAGACTTTATCCCCACAAAGTTTAATTCCTACTTTATACAATCAATATTGTCCCTCTTAGACACTAATACATGTGCCCCTCCACCCATGTCCAACCAAAACTACCCATAGCTCTTCAATTTTAGTCCAGTACCCACCTCGTTCATAATAAAGTTGCTCCTTAAACTAAAAAGTACTTCCAAAGTTGTAGAACAGATACCATCAGACTACCTAAAAATGGCCACAGAAGTCATAGCTTTCCCTGTGTTTATACTAATTAATAGGGCCATAGCAGAAAGAAACGTCCCATCCCTGTGGAAAAAAATCCTACATCATGCCACTGTACAAAGGCGGCACATCTACAGAGTTTAATAACTACAGACCAATAGTGATTCTTTCCCCCTCTCCAAAATATTAGAGAAATGCATCTACATGCAGCTGATGCAATACCTAAGCTCACATAACCTGCTCTCAGAAACACAACAAGGCTTTAGGCTCCAGCACAGCACCACTGCTGCTCTACTACATTTTACCGATATAATAAACGGACATAGAAACGATGGTCTGCTTGTGTCCACCATGTTTGTAGACTTGTCAAAGGCATGTGATACTGTCTCGCACCGCCAACTGCCCATTCGACTCTCCTCAATATGACTTTCACAATACTTCTTGTCATGGTTCATTAGTTACCTATCTGGAAGGTAACAAGCAGTTAAATGGCAATAAACCTACTCATCCTTTAAACCGGTTACTACAGATGTCCCTCAGGGCTCTATCCTGGGTCCTCTCCTATTTAATATATTTATTAATAACTTCCACACCTCCATTCACCATGCTAGTTTAGTTCAGTATGCAGATGACTCAACATTATGGGCGACCTCAACAATAAATAAGTTCAAAGACATTACCCAAAATTCTTTGTTCTCTGTTGAAACCTGGCTCAAAGAATCAAACCTCCTACTCAACCCCAAGAAAGATAAACTAATGCTGTTTACCTTAAAAAGTTGCCAAAATCAAAAACAATTTTTTACCAAAAGTCAGCAAATAATACTGTCATAGAAACTGTAACTCACAGCAAACGTCTAAGTGTTATAATAGATAAGAATCTCAAATATGACCAGCATATACTGCACACCATTAAATCTACACACCAGAAACTAGGCTCTCTTTATAGGATCAATGGATTCATTAGAGATTCCTTACAGATACTGCAAGAAAAACTCTAGCCACCACCTTCTTATTGCCAACTCTTTTATACACTGCTGCTATCCTAACAAACTTAAACAATACCCAAAGAAAGAAATTTGCCTCCTGCTACAGTAAAATAGCTAAATTTACCACCAATCTCCCTCATAGGACCCACCATTGTCATAGCTTAAAACATTTAAACTGGCTTGAAATGTACAACTTACCTGACATATTTACAAATAACTGCAGCACATAAACTCATTCGTCATCCAGAAAAAAAAATGTCCTGCACTACAGAACTTATTGCTTCCCTTCTGTCCAGCAAGGGACCTCCGTTCTATTAACAAAATAAATCAAATAATGTTGCAGGAGACGCACTATACTCACAATGCATTGATAAGCTCTGGAATAGTATCCCCACACAAACAAAATCTCTCTGACAGACTCAATTTTAAACCACTGCTTAAAAAACTTCTTATCCAGTCCTGGTCCTGCACATGATCATTATCAGGTTAAAACTTTGTGCTCACCATATGATAATCTTCAAATACTTTCCTTAAACAGAATACTCTCAATCTCTCACTGAAATGTCAAAACAATTTTTATGCATGACTGCTGCCTGTCTTATCCACTAAGTTGCACGTAGACTTTTTTCTTTAGTAACTTCTACCTCTGTAACATCTTAGAATGTCTAAATATATACTGTATGTGTATAAATATATACTGTATATGTATAAATGTAAATAGGGTACCTGTCAAATCTTCAAACGCTCAACATTTCAAACGTTACATGGTCGAGACCAAACGTTCGAAACTTTGAGTGCTTGAAGATAGACTTACAATGGCACCTTACGGTGCAGATACGGAGAATTTCCCTTTTCTGGTCTCGGAGTTGTTATATTTAAGTAGGGGGGTGTGGGGGGGGGTGCAGGGGGACTTGCTCCCCTGCCTACACTGTTAAAGTTTTTTTTTCTGTGTTTTCTTTTTTTTTTTTTTATGTTCGAACATCCAAATGCTGAACATATGGTCTCGACCATGTAATGTTCGACATTGTGGATGTTCGAACATTTAACATAGACCCTGTAAATAGAAATATAACAACTCTTGTGTTTAACTGGAATTTAGTATATTGCAATTTATGCAAATGGAGCTCTTCTCCCCGGACCTCCACTAAAAATGGGTATTACTTTCCCATATTATCACCCTCTCAGGTCCTTCCAATGTCACCCCTAATATTTTTATGTCCTCACTTTTTATCAGAATCCCTAACCCCAAACGTGTCTCTTTTTCCATTGACCATATAATCTTCCTTCCTCATATTGACTCAATTCTTTTTCTTTCTCCTCCTTCAAATACCATGCGTCTAGCAAACATATCACATCCACATTTAATTTCTTACACCATTCAGTCACTAACATGATCCAGATATAATTTTATATACTATTTATATTTAATGCAAAATTCCTATGCCATTATTTTCCTTTTTGCATCTTTTTACTTAAAGTTTTTATTTTTCTCTTTCGTTTTCTAACCACCCCAAATGATTTTTCATCATTTTCTTCTTTTTTCCATCTCCATCTCTCTCTCTCCTTTTCTTCAACACTTCTAATATTGCATATTTATTTTCAAATTTTATATGAGACCTGTGTGCCTCCAGGCCATCCTCCTCTTCATTTACCACATCCTTTTCAGTATTTTCTACATTCTACACTTCACTTATTGCCCCTTAACACTTCCCTTTTCAGAAATATTTCCAGCAACATTTTCAAGTAATTGTCCCTCATCTTGACTCTTTTCTTTTTTCTAATAAAGGGCAGTCAAACCAGAAACATTTTCTACATGCTGGTTTACAATTTGTGGTAGTATGTTCCATCCCCTGCATTGTCCACATCTTATTTTGTTACAGTCTTGCAACAAATGTACTTCTTCACACACACACACACACACACACACACACACACACACACACACACACACACACACACACACACACACACACACACACACACACACAAATGAGCCTTATTTTATATCCAGTATCCCACAATACTCTTTTTCTATTTAATATTCTTATATTTGTTAAATGCTGTCTGCTCCCTTCACTCATATTGAGTGTTATTCATAGTTCCCACCCTCCTCTCCCAACTTTTCTTTCATCACACATTCTGTTAACATTGTGTACTTTACTACAGATAGAAAAAAATCTTGACCCATATTTTTCTACAGCTGATGTTCTGACGTGTATATTTAAATTTCTTTTTAATTGTGTGCTTAAATTCTGAAAAAAAAGTCTTCTCATGGTGACAGTATGCTATTTTCTCTCTGCTTCATTCATAAAGAGAGCCCGCAGTGGTACAGAGGTTAGAGTTGTTACCTCACAGCAAGAGGTTCTCTGGTTCGATTCTTGGCTGGAGTGCATTCTGTGTGGAGTCTGCATGTCCTCCCCATGGCTGAATGAATTTAAAGACATGTGGGTGTGCCTTCCTTGAAGGTTGGGTACCAGGCTGGAAACTCAACACTGTAAAAATTCACTGCCAATCATTAGTGGACTGGAGTTCCACTGTGGCAATTCCTAACTGGGAAAAGCTGAAAGAAAGACTTCATTCATAAAGCAACTTTGCTAACAAGTGAGTTAGATGTGAGACTTCACAAAAGTCTTCATTACTTAAGTGAATTAATCCCCTTATGTCTTTTAAATCAAAATCCAGTGTTAAAATAATATTATCTATAAGTGTCATACCTGTTAATGGCTTCATTGTTTTTTTGTTCTGATTCTTATCACTGGTCATTGTCTCTGCACATTCAGTCCTTCAGTGTGCTTGTTCATTCTTGTGATTTCCTCTTCTTCTATCCTTCTTATTCTTTCTGCCTATCCCACAATCTCATCATTATGTTTTTTTTTCTGCCCTTGCCATTTCACTGATTGTATCAGTGCTTCCTACTCTAGCCTGTTGTGGGTATATGTCCTTAAAACCCACTTCTCTACCAGTCAAACATATCCCTGGATTTTATATAATCAGTCCCAAGATGTGTTTCTTTCTGTCACAGCTTCTTACCAGCATTTTCAGAAATTTCCTGTTCCTGTATCACTCATTTTACCTTTGTATTCCAAACAGCCTCCATTCCACCCTTCGGTTCTTCCTTCTGGATTAAATCCATTAAGACTTGAGTTTCAAGTCCTTCACCACTGAAATCAGTTACAACTGCCTTTGCCATCTCTATGTCTTACTCCACAATTCCTACAAAACTCTCAGTTCTTTGACTGCTGTCCATCATCATGGTGGAAGTGTCTACCACCACCATTAGCCTTCTGGCACCACCTAATGTCGTAGACCAAAAACCCAGAAGGGGCTTTTTTATGTATATATTACATATTAGAAAATGCAACAAAATAACTTTCAGGTACATGACAGTAAGTAAATTCACACACATTTTTATTTAAACATATTTTAAAATATCACTGTTTATCCCCCACCTTACTCCACGACACTTTTCTTCTTCTCATAATAATTTAATAATACCACATTTTATTATACAGCAATTATTCACATGTAGTTTTCTGGAGTATCCATGCAGTATTTATTAGTATCTTACCGCAGCATATATTTTTATTTCCATCATAAACAACATAAAATGTCATATGCAAATAAATCTATGTTTTGAAAACATTCAAACTGAAATTCATTTTAAACCTTTCTCATCCTTGTTTAACTTTCACACTTTCCAGTAATGCATACTCAGTAGATTCCTCTACCTTGTACATATGACCTAATTGTTCATTCATCTGCTTGTATTTTGTTTGCTCCTTGTCTGGTCATTTTTGAAGCATTAATCTTCATAGAAAGTCTACCATTATAATAACCCTTCTAATTCTGACCTGTCATTTCTTGATTTCCCAATTAATACTCACATTTTTTTGCACCTGTATCTTCACATAATACATTTTCTCCATAATTTCATCATACAATGCTTTCTTACTTTTATTTGCACCCTCTTCCCTAATTCACTATTTTATTTATTTATTAATTGATTGATTAATAATTTGAACACTGTGAAAGTCCAACTGGGTAGAAGTCCAGTTTTAGTTCCAAAGTATTATAAAACATTTTAAGAAGAACAATGTTACGGTCTTAAAAAATAATTCAAAAGCAAATGCAGTTTAAATAATTATACCAGATTAGACATAATATAAAAACATTGGCTAAGAGAAGATACAAGTTATATAACAATAATTTAATAATTAGAGAATTTTTTGCCAGTTTATAAAGAAATTAAAGGTAAGTTAATATAGTACAAACACAAATTGCAATGCAAAGTGAGAGAAAAGCAGACTTATGCTATATTAAGAGAGAAATCCAGCGGACAGAAATTAATAGAAGTAAGGAAGTGAGTGAGAAGAGAAACTAAGCAGATGTAAGGTATGGATAGGTATTTGTTCACATTTAGGGATATATTTTATCCTGATGTTGACCAAGAACAGAGCCAGCTTTTGGCTAGGAAGTCTTTTAGAATGTTTTTTAAGGATGGGAGCGAGGGTATTGACCTGATGGATACAGCTAAGGAGTTCCAGGCCTTAGCAACATGGCACAAGTATAGACAATGCCCAACAGATTTGATAGGTTTGTGGACAGAAAGGGGTTTTTGGTCACTGGAGTGCAATGACCGACTAGGAAGATAGTTGTATAGAATGCTATTTAGTTCTGGACAAGCAGATGGATTACAGATAATTTTATAGATGGTAGGAAGTGAGTATATGTTAGTTGATGGGGTAGCTGTAACCAATTTAGGCTTTTTAGTGCTATACAATGGTGGGTTCTGAAAGGGGTATTTGATGCAGATTTAGCAACGTTGCTATAGGATTGCTCAAGTTTTGTTTTTTGTGATGCCTGAAGATTAGCAAGGATAGTAGCACCATAAAGTAGTGTAGGGAGGAGATAAGCAGTGGCAAGTGTAGCTTTAGTTGTAAATTTTGTTTTTTTTATTTTTTGTTTTGTTTGTTTTTTTTCATGGGAGAGGGATTTGGGGAAAAAAGTAGAAGTTTGTCTTTTTTAGGGTTGAGTATGAGTTGTGAGTAAAAAACCCTTGTTACAGTTGCTGTTAAAGCTTCCTGTGTAATTTTTTTTGGCAGTGTGCCACATTGTCAGATGTGCAAATGACTGCAGAGTCATCTGTGTACTGTATTAGGGAGGGCTGTTGTTTGGATGTGTGAAGGGTGTTGGTAATATTGTTATAGAGGACGGGGCCAAGGATAGATCCTTGTGGTACACTGGTGGTGACTGGGGCGTATGGTGACAGAGTGCAGTGCCATTTTATTGACTGATCCCTATTGGATAGGTAGCTTTTGAACCATAAAAGGGTAGGTTGGCAGAGACCTAATGAGGACATTTGAAGTAGAAGTTTGCTGTGACAAACTGTGTTGAAGGCTTTAGACAAGTCTAGAAATAAAGAGAAGACTAGTTTACTGTTATCTATAGCTTTACTGACAATACCTATACAGGTTAGAAGTGCAGTGTTAGTATTATGGGAAGGAAGGGAGGTATGTTGTTTGAGGGACAGGAGTTCTTCCTGAAGGAGATAGTTTAGCAATTGTTTTTGAATACATTTTTCAAGTATTTTGGAGAGGGGTGATAAGATTGCTATAGGTCTAAAGTTACTTGTGTTTGTTGAATTTCCTCTTTTGCACAGAGGGATGTGTGACTTTTTCCAGAGTGAGGGAATGTGTGAATCCTGGACTGACCTATTTACAAGGCTTGAGACAGGGTAGGCAATGCTTTCAGCTGGTATTCTAAGGTATTCACTTGGATGGTCATCAGCTGAAGCAGAGCATGGTTTGTGTTTTTAAGAGTAGTTTTATATAGGATGTGGGAACAGGTTTGAAGTTGAAAGTGGATGTGGTGATACATGGCTGCTGGGCAGGGTTAGGATTAGATGTTCGGGAATCCTTGGTTAGAGATGCTATGCTATCTGTGAAATTGTATTGTATTTTCAACTAATGAGTTATTGGCAGAGGGGTTAGGGTTGGATTTATGTCCGCGATGCAAGATTTCTTTAATGGCTGTCCATAATTTTTTAGTGTTGTGTTCACTATTATTCTGAATGTTATGACAGTATATTTTTTGTCTTTATTATTTTGCTTTTTAGTATGTTTGTGAAGCATTCTGAAGTTTTTAAGATATTGTAATGTTTTGTATTTTTGCCATTCTTTCCATGCATATATCTGTCCTGTATTAGTATTCGACTCTTTGGATAGTTAAATTGCATTGTTTTTAGTCTCTTCTTTCCAGGGGGTGCTATTTAGGGTACTCAGGAAAGTTGTACTGAATTCATTTACGGCATCATCTTAAGAGAAGATTTTTAGGAATTTCTAGTTAATAGATGATAGGTTAGTGACGAACATTTCTGGGTCAAACTTGAAAGTTTGCACCTTGTTTTATAAACATGCTCTTTAAGTGGATGTGTGAGATGTCTGGTTGTATAGATTGGTGGATGATCACTGAGACAGTCCGACTTTGTACCAGAGGGGGTGTATTTGCTAGGGTCTGATAATAGGATCCAGTCTAATAGAAAATTTTATGTATTTCTGTAATGTGTGGGGCTATTAATTAGTTGTGTTAAACCAAATAAGTTCACTCTAGATGTAGTGAATTAGAGGTCATGTCCAACCAATTGACATTCATGTCACCTTGTAATATTATTTCCTGTGGAACTGTTATAGATATCCAATGTAGGATAGCTTTCAGTATAGCTGTATTGTCATCAGGAGGGATGTAAAGAGCAGTAATACATATTTGTTTATAGCTGTTTCTTTTCAGGAAAGTTATAAATGGCTCTGCCAAATTGAATTTTCAGCATTCTCTTTAATCTATTTATTTTCATATAGCTTTCTTCTTTTCCTTGTGTGTGCCTCTATTTTACTATGCAGTCCTTTCCTTTGTATGTTGGCACAGCACTACTGAACTACATATCTGATTAACTCTAGGACACGCCATTTAGCACACTATGAAGGCTTGCAGCACTTGTCTATGAACGGCAGCCTACATTTTTGTATTTTTAAGGAAAGTTGATTAGGTGAGGGTTTGATGGACATGGAATCAATGGAATGGTAATCTTTAATAGATTCAGCAATCACTCAACATATAACTCTCTCTCTCTCTGTATGTATATATATATATATATATATATATATATATATATATATATATATATATATATATATATATATATATATATATATCTGTGTATGTGTGTGTGTGTGTGTGTGCGTGCGTGCGTGTCTGTGTGTGTGTGTGAATTTATTATACAATCTTAAACAGTTTTGCAAAAAAGACGCGATCAAAATACAAACCACCAAAAAACTAAAACAAAAAAAGTAAATAAAACTATTGTTCCCCATGCATCCTCACATCTCCATCTGCTACTTATATATAGATTCATAGGTTCACAGGTTGTTACTAGGCTAATGGCCACTGGGGTCCTTACAAGGCTAGCCGCACACCAAACCATTTGGGTCCCAAGTATCATATGGGGGGCATGTTAGTAGGCAGGTAGCCAAGGATTTGTAAGGAAGGTGTTAGTTAGGATAATACTCTTCTTATTCATGGCCTCTGTCCATAAGGGACATGGGGGCCAGAATCAGGGTAAATTTATGATTTCCCATCCAGTTGTCAAGGTTTTGTTTGAATAGGGTCAGGGATGACCTCTGTTTTACATGGATGGGAAGCCTATTCTTTAGTGTGAGAAGCCTTTGGGACACATTTCTGTATATCCAGCATGTTCTGTTTATGTTACAAGTGAAGTTCAGATCCCTGGATTTAGTGTTTCTGGAACATTTATTTCGCACATATGCAACAGATGCATTAGGGCTGGGTCTAAGGAAGTCCTGTAAACCAGGCAAGGATCCCCTTTCAGTAGCTTGTAGGTGACTGAATACAGAGATAGAGCCTTTAAATGATCAGTGTAAGACAAGATATTCATGCCCTGAATTCTCCTGGTGAGAAACCTTTTCGGACGTTCCAACTATTGCAAGTGTCTAGATTGATACATGCCAAAGAGGGCATTGTATTCAATGATAGGCCTGTTAAAGGCTGAGGAGAGTGGTACTATAACTTCCTTTGACCAGGATGCCATACCCTTATCTATAAGGTGGTCAACATAGAATGATATTCTTATTATCTTAGCTACACGTTGGGTAAAGCCCAAATTACTGTCTACATATGTACTACTTTGTCGACTCTTAGGGGCATTTTATCGATGGAGTAATTACCTTGTATTGACTGTTTTCTAAAGGGCATTATAATGCAATTTTGGTATTGAACTTTAGGCTATGGCTTTAGCATCAGCCATTTGTCTAAGTTAAACCCACTTGTAAAATATTTGTGTCTTGGGTGGAATGTATAATAGCTCCAAATTTACAGTCATCTGCAAACTTGGTGAACCAGAGGATTTTAACATTAGCTTTGACTTCCAAGAAGTAGATGCCAAACAGGAGTGGGCCCAGCATGGAGCTCTGGGATACTCCATTGGTGACTGGTCTGCAGGTGGTCTCACCAATCCTGACTTCTTGGGTCCTGTTTGTGAGCTAGCCAGCAATTCAGCAAGTTATATAAGGGTTTATACCTAGCTCAGAGAGCTTGCCAACAATGCCTGAGTGGGAAATGCCTGAGTGCCATTGTTTTAGCCATGTCAAGTTACACAGTATGCACTGTCCATTGCCTTCCTGACTCTCTCAAAGATGTCTACAAGGTTAAGTAGGCATGGTCTTACCTTAACAATTTTAAATTTCGATGGGTCCAGTGTCTGTAGATTGCCAGTGTCCTTGTTTATCATTTCCATGACAATTCATTCCATGACTTTGCATATTAGGCTCATTAGACTGATAGGCCTGTAGTTCCCTGGATCAGTTGATAGTCTGCCCACACACACACACACACACACACACACACACACACACACACACACACACACACGCTCTCACACACACACACACACACACACGCTCTCACACACACACACACACACACACACACACACACACACACACACACACACACACACACACACACACACACACACACACATACACACACACACACACACACACACACACACACACACACACACACACACACACACACACTTCAAAGTTATGCGACTGAGCTTCTATATTACCTGTCTGGCTTTAGCATGAAAATTTAATGTTATTAAGACTTTAACCACAATGTATTGCATTGTGCAATCTGGCAGTACACTTTTTAGGGGGTTCCTGCTTTTCTTCACTATGGTGCAACCGTGGAGCTGATATATATAATTTTGCAGGATATGGGGTGCTTGCTCCCATGCAAAGAAAGATTGTTTTGTGTTTTATGTGTTTTTCCGGCTCACTGTTTTTGGCATATGATTTGTGATGGACGGTTAGTCATAAAACTGAAGAAAAGCGCAAAAAAATCACACATAAAAAAAAAAAAAAACACGCTCTGCATTTTGGTAGGGAAACACACAGACACACACAAATGCATGGTATATCTTTTTAGTGTAACCGAGTCTAGCAAACATTTGTCAACTTTCCTGCATAGGATTGATGTTCATCTTTCTGTAGTCACTGCATATCTACATCTTCTTTTTTTTCACTGTGAGGTGATTTCTCCGTTTTTCATTTATCATTTGGTTCTTCAGTAGAGATGGTCCTGCTGCATGAATGTCCATTTCATTCAGTTTTGGATTCCATGTTCTTACCCAGCCTTTTGCATTCTATCTTCATACAAAAATTTCTGTAGCACGAGTAAAAACTGTCACTGCCTTAATAAAGGAACTCTGTAACAACAGAAAAGCTGGAATTTACCACTGTTAAATGACAGAAAGAGCTAAACATCGTGGACTGGGTGTTCAAAATTTCACTCAATAAATCTTAAAATTATGTGATATTTAACAGCATTAAATTGAATTAGTTAATGCGCTTGCAGTAATTTTACGAGTTATCAAGATGTGAAGTATTTTTATTTTTGCTCTCTGTTTATGTTCTGACTGCACTTGGAATTCATGTCAAGTAAATCAACACCAATTATTCAGATTATGACAAGCAGTGTAACTGGCTTAGAAAGCTAGTCTGGCTCCTCATTCCATCTTCTTAATGTGGTTACATGTGGAAGCTTCAATGGTAAAAGAAACGAGATGAAAGATTAGAAATATATAAATGACATTTGAACATTGTTTAATTACTCTTTCTAAAATATTTCCAGATGTAAATCATTTTAGCGTGAAGAACTAAAGAGCGAAAAGCATGTTACTTATCATCTGCTGCTTGTTAATTATTATTAACTTGTTTTTATTTCATCCCGGCAAATCCATTCAATTTGAAATGAATTCACTGTTGCATGTTTTTATATTTGTCATGTTCTAACCGTGACATTAGTTCTTGGATGGAGAAAAATGAAGTGAAAATTATTACCAAATGTTTTGAGATAATACTATAAATTATAGTTTAACTGCTGAAGTTCTTTGCTGAAAATAAATTTTAAGGAGCTCCAAGACTGTAAGTGCTTTATGCATCAAACACCTGAATACCCATTCATAGGTTCATAGGTTCATAGGTTCATACTAGGCTATCTGCCCTGGGGCATTTATAAGTCTAGCCCGATTGTGTTTGGCTTACGCCACCCCTTGATTTGAGTATACTGTGGCCTTTTTAAAGTGTAGTTTATTGTGCCTCTGTCTAATAGTGACACGGAAGTAATCCCCGGGACAAACCTACGATCCCCCATCCACTCATCAAGATTCTTCTTGAAGAAAGTCAGGGAGGTGCTCTGCCTAACATGAATTGGAATTCTATTCCAGAGTGAAGGGAGCCTCTGGGTTATGAATCTGTCCCTCCAGCATGTTCTATTTATTTCTGTGCTGAGGTTCAAGTCCCTCGAGCTCGTGGCTCTAAGGGATTTAGATTTACTGAGGTGGAGCATGTCCATTAATTCTGGGTTGGACATAGCTTTATATGTCAGGCATAGATCGCCTCGAAGTAGGCGGTATGCAACTGAGTAGAGCTGGAGTTTTTTAACCGAGCAGCATATGGCATCTGTTTGAGTCCCTTGATCCTCCTGGTGAGGTACTTTTGGGGTCTTTCTAATTGCTGCAGGTGTCGGGTAAGGTACATGCCAAAGGGGGCATTGTATTCTATGATGGGCCTGATGAGGGATGAATAAAGGGGCACGATTACCTCTCTTGATCTAGATGTGAATCCTTTCATGATGAGGTGGGCTATGTAGAAGGTCTTTCTAACCACTTTGGCAATGTGGTTGTCAAAGGAGAGATTGCTATCAACTTGGGTCCCCAGATCCCTAATTACTTTCGCTGTACTTAATGGGTTACCACCTATGTGGTAATTTGTGGGCACATTGTTTTTGCCAAAGGGTATGACTATACACTTTTTGGCATTTAGCTTTAGACCATGGCTCTGGCACCAGTTATCCGTCTCTGCGAGACCTTTTTGAAGGATGTTTGTGTCAGCTGGAGAGTCGATTATGGCACCCAGTTTGCAGTCATCTGTGAACTTGGTGAGCCATAGTCCTCCCACATTGGCCTGTACCTCAGAAAAGTAAATACCGAACAAGAGAGGTCCCAGGACAGAACCTTGTGGGACGCCACTTGTGACCGGTTTTGAGTCTGACATGGCCCCAGTAGCTCTGACTCTGTGGGTTCTGTCTTTGAGCCAGTTTGCGACCCATCTTGTGACATAGGGGTTTATATTTAGGCTGGAGAGCTTATCTATGATTCCCGAGTGGGGTATTGTGTCAAATGCCTTTGCGAGGTCCAGATAGGCTGTGTGGGCTACCTTCGCTTCATCTATGGCCTTGGTGACTGTTTTGAAGAAGTCAACCAGGTTCAAAAGGCAGGATCTGCCCTTGACGAAGCCAAATTGGGTAGGATCTAGTGTCTGTAGGTCCCCAATGTCTTTGTTTATGAGTTCCATGATGATCCTCTCCATAGCCTTGCAGACTAGGCTAGTCAGGCTTATGGGGCGATAGTTTCCAGGGTCCGCAGAGGCGCCACCTTTGTGGAGTGGGACCACTGTTGCTGTACGCCATTCTTTGGGCATATATCCTGTAGTGAGGCTGAGATTGTACAGCAGTTTTACTTGAGGGATTAGTTCTTCTTAGAGTTCATGTAGGATGCAACCCGGGACACCATCTGGTCCCATGGAAGCAGTGTTTTTTGCTTTGGAGAGGGCGGCCTTCACCTGAGCATCAGAGATGTTTGGGAGGCTGCACTCTGCCGGGATAGATACTTGCTGATTTGGGGGGGAGGGGGTGGAGAAGTTTGCACTGAACCTGTCTGCCAGGATATTGACGATGTCTGTGGGTTCAGTGTATTTTTTGTCGTTTAGAATCAACTCAGAACAAGTCTGGGAGTTGCATCCCAGGTTCCTAACATAACTGAAAAAAGCCTTATGATTGTCTTTAGTGTCCTGTGCAATTTTTCTCTCGAAGCTGGCCTTGGAGGATTTTATGAGGGATCGTAATTTTTTGCTAGTACTGATCAGAGATGCCTTCCCTTTTAGGGATTTTGCTCTGTCATGTAGTAGCTTCCTCCTTCTGTTGTACAGTTTATTTATGGCTGGGGTCCCTTTCTGAAAATGAATTACAGGGTGCTTCAAGTTTATATCTACTTCATGTATTAAATACCTGAATGCTTACTCTGTGCATTTGCTAATAAATATAGAATAGAATACAGAATAGAAAATGTGTCAGTCTCATGTAGTACATCACTTTCAAAACTTGCTAACTAAATGACTGTATGTATTGTAATCTTTTGTTGCGTTATTTGCTCTCAGACACTTGAAACATGGTGTATGCATTAAAATTGTTGAGGCTACACATGTAGTAATAAAGTATTATTCATTCCACACTAAGATAATAAGTGGTCTTGAGTAGTTTAAGTTATGTTTGCTGTATTTCCCAAGCGTTCTGCAGGTGGACAGAATATGACACATCAAGCAGCACTTTTCCATGGAACTAGATATGGAGGAGCAGAATGCGGATCACCATCTCTCATAGGAAGCCACTGTCAGTGAGATTTCTAATTACGCACTACAGATGATGTCCAGTTTTGGGACATTTCTCCCTTCTTCAGTTTGATGTGACTGTGGAGTTGGGATATATAAGTTTGGGGGGAATGGGGGGCTTGTGGAAAACAGTTATTTTTTTTGGCATTTTTTCTTTAGAGTGTTGGGTTTTGGTGATTCTGTTCATCAGGATTTTGGTGTTGGACAATGCAGACTGGTACCATATTTCACACAAACTGTCAAAGCTCTTTCAGTATAAGTTGATTTTCACTCTTTTATTTTCTATTTGCTTCTCCTTTCAGGTCACTCATGCTGGCCATCTTGAGAGTGCCATATTCGCCTCTGCCCCTATTCCATTTTTGCCCTCCTCAGTCACAAGAGTTGGGGTAATGAAGGGCAAACCTGTGTTAGCCAGCAGAAAATGTATATGTGTGTGTGTGTGTGTGTGTGTGTGTGTGTGTGTGTATATATATATATATATATATATATATATATATATATATATATATATAATGTGTGTGTGTGTGTGTGTGTGTAGGATCAACAGTAAAAAGACTGAAAAGTAATAAAGTAGTAAAACTGACACAGAATAAGACTGACAAAATTGAACTTATACTAGGGAAGAGTTTATGCCCTTGTGCAACCTTAGAGTTGGTATATATAATTAGCAGGGGGTGTGGGGGTGTGCAGGGGTGGGGCTTGCCCTCCTGCAAAATCATTGAAAAATATGTTTTGATGTTGTCAGATTTTACAATAGTTTTCTGTATATTTAGATTTTTTTACGTTTTTTAATGTTTTTGAAGGGGTGCAAGCCTCCCTGCACCCCCCACAACACCTGCTAATTATATATACAAACTCTGAGGTTGTGCAGCAGTTGGGGAAATGGCACAGATCTGCCCCAAGTATAAGTTTAATCTTGTCAGTCTTTTTCAGTTTTATTCTTTTTTTGTCAGTGTTTTTACTGTTGATCTTATGTTGCAGCATCGAACATCAAAACAAGGAGACCAGAATGCCAAATGTTCAAAGTAATGAATCCTCACATCAGTGAAAGTCAGAACATCAAAGAGGGCAGGTGAGATATTGTGCAAGAGTGCGGTACAGCTGGGTTTGGGTCTTACCCATTCCCAACAGCAGTCCAGTCTCTTGAGTTAGTATATATAATTGGCAGGGGGTGTGGAGGGTGCGGGGGGGGGGGGTCTTGCTGTCCTGCAAAAGCTTCTGTTTTTGGTGTAGTGCAATGTTAGGCTGATGTGTGCCTGCTCAGTGTTCTGACTTTCACTGATATGAGGCGTCATTGCTTTGAACGTTCAGTGTTTCCATCTTAATGTTATGGTAGTTTGTTCTTTTGATAGCGATCCATATCTAAATCTATTTTATATATATATATATATATATATATATATATATATATATATATATATATATGTATATATATGTATATATATCTATATATTCTGCAATGAATGTTAATTAATTAATTGATTTTATTTGATTGTCTAATTTTATTCAATTGTTTAATTGAGGAAGTGATGTCAGTCTATAATGTGTTTCCTTTTGTTCAGTTGTATCACGTCTGAGGAAGCGGTATTACACCGTGAAAGCGCTTACTTGGAAATTTGGAAACTTGGAATAAAGTTTATCTTGGATTTTATTTGTGCCTTGGATTTTATTTGTGCTTTGGTGCTTTGCTGCCTTTTCATCCATCAGTGAAGTCTTGGGTTATCGTTTGCTTATATATATATATATATATATATATATATATATATATATATATATGTATATATAGATAGGCCCCCCTCAAAACATCTAAAACCCATAACATCTAAATTCATAACATCGAAACCATAACATCTAAAACCCAAAACATCTAAAAACATAACATCGAATTTCATATTATCTAAAATGTGCATCATAACATTGAACACTACAAATCACATGAAAATAACATCCCCTCCAAATATAATGACACCAAACTACCAAACACACTTTTTACTACATTCCTGCAGGGGGGCAAGCCCCCCTGCACCCCCCATGCAGGGGCTCTGCCCCCCCCGTAAATTAAATATACCAACTCCGAGATCGTACTACAGTGGGAAAAAGTTAATTTCCTATCCCCACTGTATCACGATCACCATAAAGAATGTACACATAATGTCTATATCACTTACCTGTATGACCTAAAAAGCACACGCAGAGTGGCAAAATAAACACTATAAAAAGAGTATAAAGTCCTACAATATATAAATAATAACTATAGAAACAAAAACTACAACATCTCATAGTGATACCATAAGATTAACAGATTAAACTGTAACATGTACATGTTTAATGATACACTATTACATATTATACATTTTAGATGTTATGAATGTCGATGTTATGGGTTTTAGATGTTTTGAAGGGGACCCATATATATATATATATATATATATATATATATATATATATATATATATATATATATATATATATATATATATATATATATATATATATATATATATGGGTCTAGGACTATTCACTGAAAGCACATTTCACTGAAACACATTTGACTGAGCACAATTCACTGAAAGCTCAATTCAGTGAAAACACAATTCACTGAAACACATTTCACTGAAAGTTATATATGGCTTTTTCCACTGTAGTGCGACCCTGGAGTTAGAATATATAGTAAGGGGGGTTGTGGG
Organism: Protopterus annectens; assembly: GCF_019279795.1. Taxonomy (NCBI): domain Eukaryota; kingdom Metazoa; phylum Chordata; order Ceratodontiformes; family Protopteridae; genus Protopterus; species Protopterus annectens. The sequence goes on from NC_056738.1 coordinate 312,071,046, forward strand.
AAGCACCACCCCCCCCACACCCCCTTACTATATATTCTAACTCCGGAGTCGCACTACAGTGGGGAAAAGGCCATATAAAATTCAGTGAAATGTGTTTCATTGAATTGTGTTTTCAGTGAATTGAGCTTTCAGTGATTTGTGCACAGTCATTTGACTTTCAGTGAATATATATGTGTGTGTGTGTGTGTGTGTGTGTGTGTGTGTGTGTGTGTGTGTGTGTGTGTGTGTGTGTGTGTGTGTGTGTTTGTGTGTGTGTTTGTGTGTGTTTGTCTGTATACAGATTACAAAATATGAATCTACTGAAATTAGTTTAAACTTCAGGTAGAGTGACACTAAAAACATTCACTGCAAAAGTTAAAAAAAAAGATTGACACCCTAACGCACATGCACTGAGGCACTGCCTTGGATCATGCAAAACTATTTTTTTTTGCAGGATGTTAAGCCATCCTTCTCCCCCTCCCCACACAATATATATATATATATATATATATATATATATATATATATATATATATATATATATATATACATATAGATAGATATATGTATGTATACTAACACCAAGGTTGCATATTTACCGAGGTACGGGTATATTCCCCATACTTAGGGAGTGTCAGTTTTGCACACCTGTCGACCATCTATTTTGTCATGCAAAGTATGTTACATTTGGGAATTTCAATTAGAAGAAGTAATCCCATTAATAAATTAGATGTATCTAAGAAGTGGATGCATGGTAAAAGCACTCACCTCCCTATCCCTGGTGGAAGTGCTTGTATGATAGAAAGTTCTCCTTCCTATGATGTTACATGTGTCACAGCGCATGTATCCAAATAATGCCTTGTCGCATCTCATTTATTCTGTATCTCCCATGTATCCACTGTGTGCAGTGGATTTACTCAGTTAACATTTTTTTCTTATTCTTCTGTAATAGCTTGAGTGGAAATGATTCTTCCATCTCCACCAAAAAAGGAAGCCATCTAAAATCTTGTCTCCCTTTCACCTCAGGCTGGCCTTTCTGTACCCAATCCAGCTCACTAGCTGTGGTAATAGACACTGTGGTCTTGTGTAATTATACTTCTTCAGTGTAAAATTATTTGATGGGAGTTGTGCAAACCAATGTCTGTATGTGGTTTAAATGTGTTGGCTGCAGTGCAAAAAAATCCCTTAAAATTTCAAGGGTGCTATTGCAAGTTTTTTGTCAGACAAGCAGTATTAAGGTTTCAGATTACCTTTTGTTGAACACAGCTGTGATAGCGAGGGAAGTTTTTCACTGACCTTCTTTGCCTTTCCAGACACTGCCCATGATAGCCCAGCACAAATGCATCATATATATTCCTAATGTGTACATGCCACTCTACACACATTTGCTTCTCAGCAGTTTTTGGCATGTTCCCTCTTACCAGGATGTGTTGCACTCAGGGAGTGATACCTCAACTTCTTTCAAGGGGTGCGTTTTTAGTGGGAATACCCCCTATTTACTCTGAAGGAGTTGCAATCTGTGAACTGTTACATTTTTGACCTGGAAAAAATCCTGATCTGTGTTAGTCAATTATTGCAATATATCTTATGCAAACATCATTTTCCCTTGCCTTGAAAAGTGCAGACCATCCTGTCTAAATACACACATGCACAAAATTAGGTTTGGATGCACTATGCATTTCCACTTTTCAAAACTGGCCATTTTTTCATGTAGGTATATACCCAAAAATCTTTTCATTCACATTGACCTGACTCTCTTTTGTATATGTGATTTGTGAAAAAATATACTCTTGCACCTGTACAAGATATGCTATTTAAGAGGGTTGTAAGATCCTTATTAACAGGCAGAGAGTCCTTAAAGATAAGATCATTTGTACCAACATGAAGAAAAACTGCACCATAGTTCCTTTAATACATCCTAAGGCCCTATTCACACTCTGTATTTTTGTTCTTGGTAAACATAACTATTCAATGTTCATTATCCTCTCGGCAAATGTAAGAATCAGTTCCTCTAATAACTGAATTTCCAGTTACATACTAGTGCATCATTTATGGCTTGTTCTGAAGAATCTCCAACTTCTAACTCAGTAATGTCTACTTTATTAATTGTTACAAGGGAATAATCTTCATTAAAATCAGTCTTATTAAGACCACTCTATTCATTGCTTATTTCATTGGGAAGCCTACAATTCCCATCCAGCTGTCTTTGTACTTCCACAGTTTGCCCCATGTTGTCAGTTTTAGTCATTCTTCTCTTTTTTATTATGGTAATTAATACTCTTCTATTCTTCCAAGTTCAGTTTTGATTTCTTCCTTTTAACCTGCCCTTTGCCCCTTTTTTCTACCTTCTCTGTTGGAAAAATAATACTATTGTCTGTAGATGGATTCACTTCAGAATCTCGAAATTCCGAAACATCGAATTTCATATGATCGAAACCATATGATTGATGTTTTGGAATATCGAAATTCCAAAACAAAAAAAAAAACAAAAAACAACAATTTAAATGTTTCTGCAGGGGGGCAAGCCACCCTGCACCCCCCAAACCCCCGCTACTTAAATATTACAACTCCGAGATCGCACTACAATGAGGAAAATGGAAATATCCCATTTCACGCTGTATGCAGATCTCCATTCACAATGTCGGGATTCCGAAAGTTCAATCATATGGTCTCGGCCATATGAAATTTGATCTTTCAGGATTTCAGCATTGTGAAGTGTTCCCCATGTAGATTGAATGTTTTTGAATTGAAAACTGTTAGCATTCCCTGTAATCTGTGTATTACTTAACACAACAGTGTCCTTTCTAGTACTCTGAGGCATTGGATACTAAACTGGGAAATATCCTAGACTCTGCTCTTGCTATCGAGCGTAAATTACTTTTGCAAAAACAGAAAAAGCTAGACCAAGATTTGGCTGATTTTGCTGCCGGCCATGTCTTCACTTGGCCGAGGGCAGCATACAGAAAGGAGAGGCAACCAATTGTGAGGGAAGTAGATAGACAGCACCTCCTTGAACAACCAATTGTGACTTAGAACATGAGAGAACACCCACCTGAGCAACCTATTGCAAGTGGGAACATGGAGCCAAATCCATCTGGGTCTGATTGCGTCAACAGGAAATACTAGGAAAAAGGACACGTGTGCCGGTAAGAGCTCAGTGAGTTTGAATCCAGAACAACAAATGCAGAGAACAACTAATGACTTAGGAGCCAGAAGAAAAACTAAATCTACAGAGTATGTTTTTTTAACTGCAGACAGCTCAGCGCGAATGAGCAATTCATCGCTACTAAACAGCACTTCATTGAGAAATAATACCCTCCCTTTTCTGTTACCTATAGGCAAAGATATATGTCAGAGATCGCACATCAGAGGGAGAACAAAGAGAAAGCTGACTGCAGATGACGCCAATTATCAGTCTTTGAAAAAGATGTGTCAACGGACTGAAACATCCTAATTTGGAATATATTGCATAGAATACTGATGGAAAATGAAGTTTCACTGTTAAATAAAGGTATGAACTTTATCCCAACCCAGAAAACAGATATAACAGACTGTTTAGTTGACTTAAAAACTTTCGCATGCAATGTGATGTTAAAAGTACAGTTTAAAGCCTCTGTTGATGTTAACTCTAATTTTAAAAAAACTTATCATGTATACTCCTACTAGTAATGCTACTTTGGAAGTTTTTGAGTGGCTGTGTGAAAATGAAATTTTTAATTTGTTCAGCCAAAGAGGACTGAGTAAGCAGTTTAAGAATTTAACTAAAGATGAGTATTCTGCATTAAAAAGTTTATCCAGTAATAGTACCATCTCCATTAGACCCACAGACAAAGGAGGTCCAATGGTCATAATGGATCATGATTTTTATCATAGTTCTATGCTTGGAATGCTTAGTGTGCCTGAAACATATATTTTAAAATAATTAAAACTGTGTTAGACTACATGATTATGAGAGTGAATAATACTTTATTGGACTGCTTGTTAGGACGTAATATTTCATTAGATTTATACAATTATTTAGTATGCAAAAAACAGTCATTCTTTTTATACAAGGTCTGCCAAACATACATAAGGGTCCTCAGAAACCACCCCTTAGGCCTATTGTCTCTGGAAGGAGTTGGTGCACTGAGAGCATTTCTATATATATTGAAAAACATTTAAGACCTATACTTCATAAGAATATATATGTATTGAGAGACACGAAACAATTTCTGAATGATTTGTACATGTCTACATCTGGAAGGTCATCACTTAATAACTATATTCTTGTCACTCTTGATGTCCAGTCTTTGTTTACTTGTATACCAAATGCCACTGGCATTGTAATGCTGAAGGAATATTTGAGTAGACATAGTGAGTATAGTGAGAACTTCATGGAATTACTATGTCTGTTTATGGAATTGATTTTGGAAAATAATGTCTTTATTTTTGGTGATTCACTCTGTTTACAAAAAGATGGCATAGCTATTGGCACATGATGTGCCAATAGCTATGCTAACATGGTTTTAGCCAGATGGGAGGAAGAACATATTACAGGACAAACACAAGATGTGGGTTTTTATAGGATATTTGTTAATGACCTTTTTCTTGTTTGGGAAGATAGTGAAGAATCATTGAATACGTTTAATCAGCAAATTAACACTACTACATCATTTTTGAAATTTACTATAAATAGTTCTAGAGAAAAATTAGGTTTTTTAGAATGGCAAATACCACCTTAAAAACTAAAACTTATCGCAAGAAATGTTATAGAAATACATATCTTCTCAGGAAAAGTATGCACCCACCCCACATTTTCAAATATATTATTAAAGGCCAGGGCTTGAGGGCCTCAAGGTTAAATGCCACTGATATGGATTTTAAGGCTGAGACTGACAATTTGAAAAATAGATTTAAGGAGAGAGACTACAATGTTTCTAAAGTAGAGAGAGTATTGAAGGGGGTTAAAGGAATGAGGGCTACCAGTGGAAAGCCCTCTTTCTCTGATGGACCCTGGGTAATGCCATCACATAGAATAGATACACAGGTTCGTTTACCACTGACGTACTCTAGTAACATCAGGGAAATTGAGAATATTATGAGAAAGCATTGGCAAGTATTGACAACAGACCCTGAGGCTAGTGGCATAGTAGGACTTAGACCTTGTTTTGTATATAAAAACAAAAAGAATTTGAAAAGAATGTTGTGTTATCCTAATCCCAGTAGGAGTAGTATACATGAAGGGATGGTTCATGGTACTTATCCATGTTTGAACTGTAATTGGTGAAAGTATCTTGACAGTAGTGGGGCTTTTATACACCCTGATACAGGGAAACACCTTCAATTCAGGGCAGTTGCCAATTGGAATACATGCCATCTAGTATACTTAGCTGTTTGCCAACAGTGTTATTGCTTCTATATAGGCAAAACAGACAAGATATCTACGTGACCATATTAGGGAACACTTATATACTATTAATAACTCCATTAGCACAAATGCTTTGGCTAAGCACGTTATGACTAAGATAACACTCATGAATTCAAGTTTATGGTTTTGGAGACTATATATGCAGACAACCAAGGGGGTGACATAAGAAATAAAGTAGAAACCACTGAACTCAACTGGATTATCAAGATGAGGGCGAATAAGGGCAGAGGGCTTAATGATAAGATTTGTATAAAGCCGTACTTAAGAATAGACCCCTGCTCAAGTGAAATAAATATAGCATCTTTCATAGGTTCATAGGTTCATAGGTTTATACTAGGCTAACTGCCCTAGGGCATTTATAAGCCTAGCCCAAAGTTATGTGGCTTACGCCACCCCTTATGTTAGAAATACTGTGCCCATTAGTTTGTTGTGCCTCTGTCCAGTAGTGACACAGAGATGATTCCCGGGGTAAACCTACGATCTCCCATCCACCGGTCAAGATTTCTCTTGTACAGAGCCAGCGAGGTGCTCTGCCTCACATGGACCGGGATTTTATTCCACAGCATGGGGAAGTCTCTGGGTGATAAATCTATCCCTCCAGCACGTCCTATTTATATCCGTGCTAAGGTTTAAGTCTCTTGCTCTAGTGGTTTTGGTGGATTTGGATTTTTTGAGGTGGAGCATGTCCATTAATTCCGGGTTGGTCATGGCCTTGTATGTCAGGCACAGGTCACCTCTGAGCAGACGGTATGCAACTGAATAGAGTTGGAGTTTCTTCAGTCTGGCAGCATATGACAGGTTTTGGAGTCCCTTTATCCTTTTGGTGAGGAACTTTTGGGGTCTCTCCAATTGCTGCAGGTGTCGGGTGAGAATGTATATACATTTTATATTTATATATGTATTAGCATTGCTTTCATTTTATATATCACATAGTTATAATGTATACATCTTTATATGCACATAATTTTTTAGATATATATATATTTTTATATGTATACTTGTTATATATATTCTTTATATAAATATTTTTTATGTGTAGAGAGTTCTTATATGTGATTTTAGATAGGGACATGTTTTTGACTGTATTGTATTCACATATACAAAGTTTCTATCTCATTGATATGTTTCTGCTTTAAGAAAGAGATCCAGTGATGTCATTTATAGATTGAATGATTGTATCAGAATTTTTATTGGTTGAATCCTTTTTAAAAATGAACTGATTTTAATGGAGTATTGTCTGATGAGGCAGTCTTGAAGTACTGTGAAAGCGCTAACCACCAAATAAACAGTTTTTTTGCTTCTTGATGGATAATATGGACTGATTTTTGATGCACCTGATCTGCCGTGGTTTGATTCAGCATTTTTTTCTTTTATCTTTACATATATATATATATATATATATATATATATATATATATATGTGTGTGTGTGTGTGTGTGTGTGTGTGTGTGTGTATGTATGTATGTATATATATATATATATATATATATATATATATGTGTGTGTGTGTGTGTGTGTGTGTGTGTGTGTGTGTGTGTGTATATATATATATATATATATATATATATATATATATATGTATATATATGTATATATATATATATATATATATATATATATATATATATATATATAGACATTAATCAATTTCTTTTGCTTCCTAGTCATTTGTTGTGAACTTCTCCTTTCTTTTTTTTTCTACATCTCTGAATCCTCAGATTGCTGAATACTTGCATCCTGAGCTCCAAAACTTTCATAGGTAATATGTTTATCAAGGGTTGGATGATCTATCTTGACAGTGGATACTTCTTTTCCTAAATGTGTTCTATTTACACTCTGCCTACTATTATTTATCTCACTGGCCCAGTCATTAATATATGTAACACTGGTTTTCCAAGCTGTGCCAACTGCAAAAGTACAATCATCACCAGTAAATCTAGATTTGCTACCAATAATAATAAGCAAATCATCCAACTTTTGTCATGAGAAACACAGGTCTCCAGTGTTATCAGGTGTTAACTTTATATAGACATAGCATTTAGTCCACTGTGCAAAATATTTGTGCTTTAGCAAATCATTAATGCTAAACTCATTCAAGGAATCTATTTTTAGCTACAAAGAATTAAAGAATTTTAATAGAAAAGAATAATCAAAATCAGTTACCACATAATTCAAAGAAATTAAAACAGTAATTTATGTCAAATTGTGTCAGGAAATCACACAAACAATATGTAACTAAATATGAAATTAGGTGCACTGATCTAATCTTGTACAAGGGAAAATAATCTTAAAATCATCACTCTGACCTGCTGTACCATTTGTGCCAGTCTCACTGAATTGTCGTATAACACTAGTGTTCATGCTTGTAACTCAAAACAGAAAATAAGTATTAAAAATGATTATATATACAGTAATGCATAGATGAGCACAGGATTGTTTGAGATAGCACTGTATTGTCCTGTCTATAGTCTGTGTGAACATATAACTGACTAGGCCCCTTGGAATGGGTAGAATTTGCCTGCCTATAATCTTCTCCTTTCTAACAACAAACAGTGAAAATCAGAGGTAAAAAAATATATAGCTGTATAAATCAAAATAAATCTTCCTGTCTACAAGCTATCCCTTTCTTCCTCCATTCACAACTTGACGTGTTGCCCTCCTGGAAGTGGTGGAGGTACGTCTTGAGGGTGGTATTTGTCAAACCTTGTGGTCTTCAGACTGATGCTGTGTTGAAAAGTACCTTGCAACTGCTTTTGTTTACTATTTTATGATTTTTCCTCATTTTCAGAATCAGTCTTTTTGCTGAACATTTTACAAACATTTATGTAACTATTATGAAAAAGTACCAATTATGGACAAGCAGAAAAACTTGCTTTACAAAAGCATACAGCATTTTGAAACTATTCTAATCTTCAGTCTGCTTATCAATCAGCTTTAGTCTAACCACAGTGTCAGAATCCACTTATTGAAACTCAGTACCACTGCAGAAATTAATCCCAGTTAAAATAGATGATAAAAGGGATTCATTTTTTCCAGATGCCTAATTATATATTTGTCATGGTGCAGTCTGAAGAATACATAAAAAATCACTTAATGTTTAACCTTTGTTTTGCATCTTCCAGTGAAATTTCTGAATCACTTATTTTCTGCATTGCATCTTTAAGTTCCTCACCTGCAGATATGGCTTTTTGGAAGCTAGCATTATAACATCATGGAATGCTCTTCATCTGACCATGTGGGACATATTAAGCCTACACAATGTTCCCCTTTTGTGCTCAAAATAACCTATGACATTTGGTTATAGATTGACCTTACCCATCTCATGGTCGATAATTATATATGACCCCTAATAAGAATAACTGGGATCATACTATAGATATGATCTGTCCTCCAAGTACTCCACCTTTTGTTGCAGTCTTATTGAATATACCTGCAGATCCTGGATCTCTGAGGAGTGTTGACTTACTATGGCCCTTTTTTCCATTATGTCACTACACTGTTGGGTTAAGGCTGAGTTGATAGCTCTAAGATGGAATTCATTTTTGTCACTGCTTTGATGTATTCTTGTCTTAAGACCAAAAAAAAATAATGGAGGAGAAAGAACAACCCGCTTGCCTAAATTTTGTTGCAACTATTGTGTATTTCTTACTTAAATAAATCCAATCCCCTGCATTTAAATATCCAACCAGTATCCCAGCACTCTGTCATCACATTTCCAGCAAAGTGGGTTAACCAGCAAAAACATAAAGAATAACCCTGCTGGAGTGTAAAATTATTCAGACAGGCTTGCTTTGCCATCTAAAAAGTTTAAAACTTCCGGGAACTTGTGGCATATCTGGAAGACATGACCACTGCACTCTTATGCTTATGGCAAGACTTTCATCTGCAGGTCCATTTCCTGTGATAATCCATAATTATTTCCTTAGCTCTAGTGGCTATCAACATGTTATTCCATTTTTCCTAACTTAGTTACTCTTCATTCAGTTACTAGCTGGTCAAATATCTTTCTAAAGTATTCTTTCAACACATATGTTCGGGCAAAAATATCCCAGGTAACAGGGTATGCATAGGGAGCTGCTCCCAAAATAATAATCATCAACCCCCCCCTCCTTTTTCCCCATTTTCTACATAGGGCAGGGTGTTGCATCCACTGTCACCATGTTTCTCAATCAGTGCCACTGTCCTACTTTCTTCGGCAGTCCTAACGGTTGCAGATCTTCTCTCACAAAGTCCATCCATCTCTTTGCTGGACACTCTCATTTCCTCTTGCCTTATTCCTGTCCATCCAAAATCTTCTTTATCAGATTGTCTTGTGCTTTTCTGCACATGTGCCCGAACTAGTATAATCTGTTGTCTTTTAACTCTGCAGTTGGAGCAACATGGGCTTCTGCTTTGATGTCCTCATTTTTTCATCTGTCCTACAGTGTGCATCTAGCCACCCATCTCAGGCACTTAATCTTCATCACTTCTAGTTTCCTCAAGAGCTCTGCTTTCACTGCCCAGCTTTCTGTACTAAAAAGCAGGCACTAGTCACACCACTGGTTTTGTACCCTTTACTTTTCAGCTTATTTGACTTTCTTGTGTCACACACTAATCCTGACATTCTGAGCCAGTTGGCTGCATTCCTTCTGATTCTAGCTTTGACCTCCTCATTCAGACTTCCCTTCCCCTCAACTACCCATCCCAGATACTTGAAGCTGTTAACCTGTTCCACTACTTTCCCTTCTATCTCAGTTTTCATCTTCTTCAGATTTCCCCCATTTCCTGCAATTACAACCGGCTTATGTGTTCTCAACTACATTCCATGAGCCATCAGTTTTGCATTCTATTCCCCTATCATTTTTGAAGTTCTTGTTCAGATTCTGACTATAATGCCATGTCATCTGCATACAGCGACTTTGTTGATCTGTCCTCTTTAACCTGTTTGCTAATGTAGCACATCATCTGTAGGAACTGCAGTGGATTCAGAGCTAAACCCTGATGCACATCCCCTCTCAATGGGAACCCCTCTGTGAGTCCGAACACTGTTAATACTTGTGGTATTTTTTCCTTTCACATAGCCTGCACTAATTTTACCAATGTTTCTGGGGCTTTGAGCTATCAGAGAAGTGCCCAAATTATCTTTTTTTTAACCTTTTCTTATCGACAATGGTTCAGTTAACTACCAGTGGCCAGATACTATCAGTTGCATGGGTGGTTGTGTCACGTTTTTATGAACTCTTGGCAACCCCAGTCCTGAACCATTCTCGATTTATATTGAAAGCAAATTAAGGCCAATTTTGGACTGTGCCCCAGCGGTGTCGAAGGACACTGAACATTTTCTAGCCTCGCTTTCTGAGTGTGTTGAGAATCTGGGTAATGTATTGAACTGTATTTTGATCACCCTGGATGTTTGTAACTTATTCACGGTTATACCTAATGTGGAGGAAATTGATTCTGTCAGATTATTTCTCACCCACCATAGTGAATAAACCCATGGAACTATAACAGTCACCTGTTCCCTATTGGAACTTATATTGGACAATAATGTATTTATTTTAGAGAGTGATTTTTTTTTTTTCCTTCAGAAATTAGGTGTTGCCATGGGAACCCTCTGCACAAACAGGTATGCAAACATGGTCATGGCACAGTGGGAGGAAGAGTTTGTGTTATCCAACAATAGCTACCTGTCTAATCTTACGTTTTATGGCAGATTTGTTGATGACATTTGTCTCTTATGGGATGGCACTGTTGATATTCTCCTTAGCTTTGTGTAATATTTGGAGGGCAGTTCATCCTTCTTGAGGTTTATGCTACATTATTCATTTGATACCTTTGATTTCCTTGATGTTCATCTTTTTAAGAAAGTTGATGGTACCTTAGGCGCTACTCCGTACAGAAAGTCCTGTTGGAAGATGGGACTATTACATCATAGTTGTATGCATCCCAAGCATATCTATCCTAACATTGTGAAAGGACAGTCTTATAGGATATCTAGATTGCATACTGAAGATGCTGTTTATGAGTAAGTGCTTAGGAATCTCTGTAATAGTTTTGTTGATAGAGGCTACTCCCTGTCTGAGATTAAAAAGTTTACTAATGCTGCTGCTCTTGATAGGGAAAATGTGGCCTGTCTGTATTTATACTTGTATTTTGCTGTGTTGGTTAGGACTTCTGTTTTTTTTGCAACTGATTTTTTGTGTTGGACCGACCTTTAACTACAAGGTGTGCTTGCCTTTGCTATTGTTATCCCTCATGAAGGGTGTCTGATGACTATCTTCTTTATCTTTCTGTCTTTGCCTTGCTGATAGAGTTTCTTTGTAATGTGTACTGATGCAAGTAGAATGTCTCTGATACCTTGCACTTTACTATTCTTGATGCCCTGTTAACCTCTTTGTTAGTTAACCAGTATCTCCTCTTAGCCTGATCTGTCTTTTCTGTCTCTCACTTTTTCCTGCACTCCTTTTTCTTTTGATGACTTCCTGGACTTCTGCATTTCAGCAACAGTTTTACTTATGTACCTTATTTCCATACCTGGCTCAGCCACATATCTGTTCTGTAGTCTACACACATGCTGGTTTGAGGTGCTGCTGTTCTTCTTCTTCAGCTCTACTCATTCTTCTTCTTCTTCCTGAGATGCTAGAGCCCTGAATATTTCCTTGAACTCTTGCGCTTTCTCTCTAGTTAACTTCCAGGTCTTCGTCCTAGTCTCTACTGACCTTAGAAACTTCTCTGACCACTGCTTGCAGCTGATTGTGGCAACCAGTGGTTCATGCTGTGATATGACAGTTTCTCTAGGGATAGGTTCATAGGTTCAAGGTTCATAGGTGATTACTAGGCTAATGACTACAAGGAGCCTTTTTAAGCCCAGCCATACTTCCCAAATGTGTCTGACAAGTTTTAATACCCTAGAGTTATTTTAAGGGGTGTATGTAGATTTTAGGAATAGGTGGTTAAGCATGTATAGGATGTGCCTGTCTCGTAGAGACACAGGTGCCAAACCAGGGGTATATTTCTGATTCTTCATTCACTGGTCCAAATTATACTTGAATTGGTTTAAGGAAGAACTCTTTTTCATATGGATGGAAAGCCTGTTCCAGGGAAGGGGTATTCTCTGAGACACATACCTATTCCTCCAGCATGTCCTATTTATGTTGCAGACAAGGTTTAGGTCCCCAGATTAGGTAATTCTGATGCTATTTGTTTTGTGGATGTGCAACAGGCCCATCAGAATGGGATCAGATGATGCTTTGTAGGCCAGGCTTAGACTGATTCTCAGCAATCTGTTGGAGACAGAGTACAGGGATAGAGCTTTGAGGCAGTCTGTATAGGACATGTTGTTTAGACCATGTATTCTGTTTGTGAAGAACCTCTCTGGATGCTCCAGTTATTGCATGTACCTGGTCAAGTACATAGCAAAGGGAGCGTTGTACTCTTTACTTTGTCTGATACAGGCCAGTGACTTTGCAATCAAGAATTTTACTCCAATACCCCTTCCTTACTAGAAGGAAGTTTACCTTAATTGCATATTGGCTACTCATGTACAGTATGTGATCTTGTGAGTGTCTCTCTTGCTGAACCACTTGTTGGCCACCATCAAGCCATTTGCCAGACAGAAGCCTAGAATGACCTCTTCTACTCTATTCCTGTTGCTCCACCCATGAGGACACAGGCAGTCCTCATATCCTGTTCTGTCTGTCCCTGTTTGTACATTCTGGTCCCCCATCATTGCCACCAACTCATGTTGCACTGCTTTAACTAGTAGGTTATGCACCTGCTGCCTGAATGCATGCTTTCCCTTGCTATCACAATCCTGCTGTGAGGCATAGGTTGACATTATGAATCTTACCCTATCCTTGTCTGATTGCCATGAGTCTGTCACTAATTCTGTAGACATCCTTCACTGTCTTCTGAAGCATCTCCATCACCACAATTCCAAAACTATATCTAGTCTGTCCTCCCCCAAATTTGTACACTCTGGATCCCAAGTTAAGTGGCTTTGCTGCACTGTGCTTCCATTTTATCTCCTGGATGCAGAGGATGCCCAGCCTTCTCCTTACCATCATAGTATCCACTTCCAAGCTACATCTTGTCTGTGAACCTATATTGAGTTTAACAAGCCTTAGTTCTTGTTTGGCAGGTTGATTGCTTTATATCCAGCTTTTACTCAACAGAGCTATCCCAGGTAACACAAGCTGGGCAACTGGACACTGATGAGCCAGTAGCTTATTGACCTAGGACTGCTGGGCTTTATAGAGGCCACATATTGGCCAATATGAGCACATAGACCTCTCCCATCATTAGCATACGCCCTGGCATAGGTTGGAGTAGGCTGGGTCCTCACCCTACTTATCACCAGCAAATACCAATGCCCATTTTTGATGACATTAATCAATGTGACCAAATCACCTAAAGCCAATGTTCACACCACTGAGTGGCTAACCCAGAAATAGTGTGCAGCCTGTGATCCATGTTCTCCATTCTAGAGGTTACTGTACACCACTGTTGATGTCAAAAGCAGTTGGTCTACACTAAAATACAAAAGGCCAACACTAATAAGTAGAGCACATACTCTATTGGCTTGCATTCCTCAATGCTTAGCCATTTCTATTGGTAACAAATCTCTGTTCCATTTATGTCCATTCCATTCCATCCATCCTCAACCCTTTTTCTCATTTTGCATATGGGGCTTGGGGTGTCAGTTCAGCCTCGACAATCATTTTGAGCCAAGCAGTAGTTCATTTGTACCACTCACTCACACACACACTCTCACCTACGGCCAATTTAGACTGTTCAATCCACCTACTGCATGTCTTTGGAATGTGGAAGGAAACCCATGTGACTGCAGGAAGGACATGCAGACTCTGCGCAAAACACCCCAACTGAGAGTCAAACCGGAGAATTTCTTGCTGTGAGGGGACAACACTAACCACTGTACCACTGTGGCCACCCCTGCATCACCATGGCCACCCTGTTCCATTTATGTGTTCTTGTTTATTCCACTGATCATTGGGTCAGCTCTACCAGAGTTGCTGCAAAGGAAGTTCTTCCTTTAAAATTTTCTCCCCTCTTTTCTTAAGATTGTCATATAGACCTTGGAAGCCTTGAGAAACTTGTCCATAATAAAGTCTCCCTTGTTAAGGGGCTGTTTAACATATTGTTTGAAGGCTATTTATCAACATCTTGTGTGGTATTTTTTAAATTGGCCAGGTTACTGTGAAACTCATAGTCGGATACACATAATACACCTATGGTGGATGGCAATATGAAAACCTTCCAACATATTCTAGGCTTATTTCCTTTCAAAATAAAATTTGTGGCCATAATCTTATGTCTGATGAAAAAAATTCATAAGTGGAGAAATTGGCAATTCCTGGAATGTATATAGCAGTAATATCAACACTGACTATTTAAAAATTTAGTTTTCCTGCATAAAATGTAAAAATACCACTTTTCATATCTGAAAGAATTCCCTGCCCTTTTTAAAAGCATGTGTGTGTGTGTGTGTGTGTGTGTGTGTGTGTGTGTGTGTGTGTGTGCACGTGTGGCTGCATGTGTGAGTGAATGCACAGGGTTGAGTGGTCTAAGGTGAGAGTGCATTATGTCTGTGTGTGTATGGGGGGATAACATTCCTCCAAACTCCCCTAGACCAATGAGAAAATCCTGAAGTGTTTGGGAGCATTATATACAGGGAAATGTAATTATTATTCTAAAGTATCTTAAAAAGTTAATAGAGCAGTGGTCTTGCAGCAAGAAAAAACACATGGATGGGGATGGAAATAGACACCAAGAATATTCTTTAAATTTGGTAAAATAAAGGTTTGAACCCTGTACCCTCAGCACAGAAAACAGCTCACCATCAAAGCAGAATGTTAGTACTCTGCACATAGGCAACATAGAAATGACTGAAATTATCCTAGGTCTTAAAAAAAATACAAGGGGAAAAAGCTTCAAATTCTGCACCTTTTGTACAGGGAGCAATACCTTAAAAAAACGGGGCTTTAGTCCTCTGCACCAACACATGCTGCCAGGGAGGCTATTTGAATATTACCTTGAGTTACTTTAAAAAGATAATGGTGGGGGGTTCAATCCCTGCACCTTGGTACTGAAAGCAGCTTCTTCACAAGGCAGTGCTTTAATGCCCTACCCCAACTGAAGACTTTATTAAGGACAAGATCCTGCCTCCTCATGTATTTTCTGAACACTAATATGTAGGAAACTCTAATGTCTGATATTATTAACTGATTGTGATGATCCATGAGTTATGAGGGACAGGACAGGTATAAGAGACAAAATTAGATGTGCTCTGTATAATCAGGGATGCTTGAGAGGGACGAGCGTGTGCCCATATGTGGGGCTGACGTACTTTAAAGCACCATGCTGAAAACTTCTGGACAAAACCAAAAGGAATACTAGATGACACCAGGGAGAAATTTTGACTAGTATTACATGTTATTTAAAAACGTAATACAACTACAGGTCTAACATCATGATGCATTTTCTGAACACTAAGAAGACTGAAGCTCTGTCTGGCATTATTTACTAACTGTAATCATTCATGTTTTCTGAGGGGCAGGGAAATAATAAAAGGCTACAACATCTGTGTGTGTGTGTGTGTGTGTGTGTGTGTGTGTGTGTGTGTGTGTGTGTGTGTGTGTGTGTGTGTGTGTGTGTGTGTGTGTGTGTGTGTGTGTGTGTGTGTGTTTGTGTGTGTGTGTGTGTGTGTGTGTGTGTGTGTGTGTGTGTGTGTGTGTTTATGTGTGTGTTTATGTGTGTGTGTGTGTGTGTGTGTGTGTGTGTGTGTGTGTGTGTGTGTGTGTGTGTGTGTGTGTGTGTGTGTGTGTGTGTGTTTGAATGTGTGCCTATGTGTGGGAGAGTGAATGAGGAGAGTGCCTGTGCCAATGCAATGCACGAGCTGCCAGAGGTGATTATGAATGGAAAGTGCTGATTATTCCAAGTAGTAACATTGTGTGATTCAGAGATATGCAAACTAGCCAATAATGATATCTTTTCTCACTGTGGTTAATGTGTCTCTAAATTTCATTTTTCACAATCGCAGAAACAGCCCTTTTTGCTGCAGCTCTTAGTGCCTAAAGTGGGAGGAGTGGAGAGGAAGGACAACCTTGCCTAGTACCTATAAACATGTCACTTATGCGGAGAAATTTGATCCTAGCTTTGTTTTTTTTTTTTTGCTGTTGCTCTATCGAACAGTGATTGAATCAGCTCAACAAATTTGACAAGGAACCCATATGCCTTAATATCCTAAAAACCTATGTCTGATCAACATGGTC
The DNA here is from genome assembly GCF_019279795.1 of Protopterus annectens. Lineage (NCBI taxonomy): Eukaryota > Metazoa > Chordata > Ceratodontiformes > Protopteridae > Protopterus > Protopterus annectens. The sequence continues at coordinate 312,087,702 of NC_056738.1, forward strand.
AAAAGCTTTTTCGACATCCAAGGTTGTTATCAATAAGGACAAGCCTTTTTGGAGAGCATCATAAAGAAGTCTTAATGAGATGATCAAAAGAAGTCTGGCCAGGAACAAAACCTGTTTGATCTAAATATGTAATTTAAGGAAGAAATCTAGCTGACTGTTTTTGCTCAGTTTACTGGAGCTAATCAGAGTTTGCCATTCTTAGCCAGAGGTCTGCAGTGCATCTGAACAGAAATCCAAGGCATCCACTAAAATCTTCTAAAAATAAGTATAATATAAGCCTGTATTGCACTATGCAAATTGTATTTTATTTTATTGGTATTTCATTTTTGCTGTTTTTTGTTGCGTGACTGCTTCATTCTACAGTTTGTATCATTGCTACTTTTATCTTAAATAGCATAGGTTAGATTCAGACTTGCTGAATCTAGACTGTTTGGTATCGCTCGAGCACTAAAACCAGACATCTTACATTAAAAGTACCTCCGTGCACCCTTGTGGTGGGAAGTGTTTAGCTCAGGACCCATCTGAATTGGGGATTGCTGGAATAAGGCTCTGTGTGGGGATTTCCTATTGGTAGTTTGTGTTTAAACTGCTTCAATTTGCTTGTATTTAAGCCTTGCACTTTAATGTAGCTATACACTGTGCAACGGGCCTTAGCAGTGCTCTGTATGGATGTAAACACTTAGCTAGACACAACCTTTTCTTAGTCAACAGTCAGTGGAAGCCCTGCTGCAATGCAGGCAACTCAGCTGAGCACTGAACAGCATTTCCACCCTTTTTCATTCCTAATCCTCAATAGATTAAGTCCCCTTGTTAACTCTAGAGCAAATGCCGATCTAACTTGCCCACCCCCTAACAGTACTTACAGTTTAACCTGCTAAAATAGACAGTCAGTTTCCTAAAATTTCTCCAGCCAACCTGATTGATATGGGCATCCTGAGGCAATGTAGTAATTGCCTCATGTATACTGACAACCACTTGCTCCTACAGCAAACAAATACAGCATATGAAAGATGTAATTGTACAATAAAACTGGAATCAATTCTCTCACGTAACAATAAACAAGACATCAAACATGTCAGCACACACATCTCTCTCACACAAGGTAAAGTCATGGCACATAAACCCACATACATGAAGGTGCTCACTAAGAGCTTACCAAAAGACCAGAGACCTCCCAAGTTAAACAACCCACACATACTAGAGCATAACCAAAATCTACTACATATAACACATGGGTCTATATTATAAAACCGAAAGCTGTCAGTGAACGCTCACATGAGCGAAAACGCTGGACATCAAACTCCTTATTGTGGGGAGCTGCGCCCCCAACATCCCCTGCTAACTATATATTCCAACTCCGAGGTCGCACTACAGTGAGGAAAGGGCAAATATCCCACTCCTCACTGTACCACGACTCCACAAACACCCTTTCGATGGCCAGCATTTTCACTCGTGAGCATTCGCTGACATCAACTTTTGGGTTTCTAATATAGACCCATAACACACATATCAGTGTCTCAGTGAATAATCTTCTAAGGCAGAACACCTCAAAAACAAATGTCTTGGTTATAGGAGATTCTGTAGTGAGATACACAGATATCCCTCTCACCAGGCTGGACAAGGAGAAGGTCACGGTCAGCTGCCTATCAGGTGCCAGAATCCATCAAATCACGCACGTACTGAAGTCATTCAACATTTACTGTTAAGACTCTGTCATATTAAATGTTGGGGTGAATGACTTGAGACATACCTTCCTGGGCTATATGGAGAGAGATGACTGAACTGTCAGATTATGTGTCCCAGGCAGGTATGTTCCTAGCCCTAAGCAGCATTCTACCTTCACCTAGGATGATGCCACAATACAGACAAAAAAATATTGATTTCAATAATTAGCTTAGCTTCTGTGTCTCTCCAGGGGGATTCAGTATCTGTCTGCCTGGGAAGACATGGTCGACAGACTGTGCTGCTTTGCCAGAGATGTTCTCCACTTGTCTCCTCTAGGCTTTCAAATATTGGCAAAGATGCTTGTCTCCCCAATAGTGCCTTCTTTAGGCAATACCAAAACAGCAAATCTTCAGATTTAAAAAAATCCACTACAGACAAACTCAAGGTTATGCTGCTTAATGCTAGGAATCTAAACAGCAAACTGCACTCCCTGGAAGCTCACCTCACTTTGGAAGATGCTGGCATCTGTGCAGTCACCGATACTTGGTTCAAGGTTGCAGAGAGCACCCTGGCTGTACAGGGCTACAATGTCTTCCACATGTTCAGACCTCAAACCAAACGTGAAAGAACCAAAGGGGGAGGTGTATCCATCTTCATTAAATCCAAATAACCCTCAAGACTGGTTAAACAGTACGACTCTCTTGAACTTCTCTAGGTCCAAATAACTATAGGTAAAACACTCTCCAACATCATTACCAGCTATAGGTCCCCCACCATGAACCATGAGAAGCACCCCGGCTACCTGGACTTGCGTGAGTCACTCACTATACAAACACCTTGGTCGTGGGATAGTTCAACTATCCTTCTATCGAGTGGGAGACATACATGAGAACAAGCTTGATCACCCTAAGGTTCCAGGACTTTGTTAATACAAATGTGCTGGAACAGTTAGCCTGCACCCCAACAAAAATATTCTGGACTTATACTCACCAATGTGGAGGGGGATCACTGCACTACCCCCTGTTTTCTGCCCTCCCTAGTAAGGTCAGACCATAAATCTGTCTTGTTTGGAGTAATGATCAGACCTGACACCCTCACAGTAGCAATAAAAATGAGAAACTTCTCCAAAGCAAACTATCGCCTATGAAATGATGGCTTGAAAAGTTTCAGACCCCCTGCTAACAAAACCAACAATGACTGCTATGCAGAGGAGTACACAAATGCCCTGTATGACCACCTAAACAACTGTATTGACTCTGCCATACCTGACAGGATCAAAACCAAGTCCTCCTGTAAGAACAAGACCTAGAGTATAAACAGGTTATATGAGAAAAGGAATAAACTGATATCCAAGAACAAGAGGGAACTTAGTCAGTAGAGTAAGAATACCCTCCAGAGCTTGAACTAGCCAATCAGATATCTGGTAAGGTCCTCTAAAGCCAGTTATAAGCATAGATTAACTTCCATAGCGAAATACAATCATAATGCATTCTTTAGCTACATCTGAAATCTAAAAGGGAATACCCAGCTATGTGCTGTACTCATAGTGGATGGTACCACTCACACTGACCCTGAGGAAACTGCCAATCTGTCAGCTGACAGATTTGGTGCAAACTTCACCCCCTTGTCCCCACCAGCCATACCCCAAAGCATACCTGGCACCTGTCCTCTCCCCACTATTTCCAATGAGCATGTCACATCTGCACTTTTAAAGGCCAAAAACACAGCCTCTGTGGGACCAGATAACATCATAAGCTGCTTAATAAACAACCTAAAACATGACCTAGTGGATCCACTTGGCACTCTCTTTAACCATAGCCTAAGCACTGGCTTTGTTCCAGCAGAGTGGAGAACAGCAGCAGTAATCCACATACACAAAGGGGGTCCATCAACTGACCCTGGGAACTATAGACCTATAAGCCAAACCAATCTAATCTGCAAGGCCATGGAATGAATCATCATGGACCTTATCTACAAGGACATAGGCAGCCTTCAAAATCTTGACCCAACCCACTTTGGCTTTGTTAAGTGTAGATCATGCTTACTAAACCTAATGGATGTCTTTGAGAATGTCATTAAAGCCCTGGATGAAGGCAAAGCAGTACATACCACCTGTCTTGACTTAGCCAAAGCTTGCAACACAATTCCCCAGTAAGGTATCATCAATAAATTCTCTCAACCAGGTCCGAATGGAGAGATGATACATCAGCAGTGGTCAAAATGGAGAGATGATAAATCAGCAAGCAAAGGAGAGTAGTATTGCTGGAATTGAATTCATCCTCAGTTCTTGGTGAGTACCTTCATGAGGTAGACCCAGGATTTCACAAAATATCACCAAGACGACACTGATATACAGACTGTATTTTATATAGCATCTATCATGGGCAGAAGTAGGTTAAAAAATAAAAAAGATAGCTGGGTGCACAAGGCCAGGATAAAAAGTGCCCAATCTTGGTAGGTTTTCTGGTGCCAGGACTGGAAAAAAATGTCAGTGTAGAATCCTCAAGACACAGAAACAGTCCTACAATGTGACTAGGCCAGACCCAGGGGGAGGATGGCCCCCCTCTATTGTAATAGGAATTAGTAGTCCACAAAAATCACAAAAACTGATAGGCCAAAAAAACCATAAAGATGATATAGTGGTCTACTGAGGATAAGAAAGAAATTATGTAGAGTGACTATTATGCAAGAAGCCCAGACTTTCCAGACAGAAGGTATACAAAATGATTAAGAGATAAATTGTAGGAAAGAAAAATACTTGCACAAGAAAAACTGTCAGAAGATTCAAAAAATAATTGTGTTAATTAATACAACCGATTTATGAAAAACATTGTATAGACCAAGAAACCTTGGGCCATTTGGAAAAGAAGCGACTGAGGAAGTATGAAAATATAAAGAACAAAACCTAGAGATGTTTGAAAGGTATAAAAAAATATCGACACGGGAAGGAAAGAAAGAGAGATTTGATATGGTGCAGTATTTATGCAAAGGAGAAAGCCAAATTAATCAATAAAAAAAGCAGCCCCAAAGATATTCAAAGAGAAACACAGGCAAAGGCATCCAGATATGGAAAATTTCACAATACAAAAAATAAGATCACCAAGAGGGAAGTAGAACAGAAGAAGTTAAAAAAAATAGAAGTTGAAGTTATGGAATACCTGTGAAGTGAAGGCTTTAGTGTACAAAATCTACATCACAACAGGCTAGAGCAATGGATCCCCAAATGAAGGAGAAACCAGTGGAGTGGGAAACATCTGATCAGTTGTCATGTGAAGATACCTTGGAGCTTTCCATAGGAAACCAGTACAAAAGTTCACCTGGAGTTGCACAGCAAGGGAAAGACAGTGGCAACTCTGACGGAGTCAACATTGTGGAGTGTTAGGCTAGTGAGTTACCATATGAAAGAGCAACAGATGACACAGGATGCTCTGAAACTTTCTATAGCATGCCCACAGGAAATGGAGAACAAAGAATGTACCTCCAGTTTAGAAAAAAAATGATCTAAGAGAAGAATTGCTTGATCTAATAGAGTTGGATAGACATATAAAGATCAATGAAAGAAATAGACTACAGAGAGTCAATAAAACCCAAAATGTTAAAAAAAGTTAGAAGTTTGATAAATCAAATGAACAGAAGTAAATAGGATAGATTACTGTGCAGCTAAATTAATAACAGATAAAGTCTTACCACAAAAAAAAACAAAAACAGGGCAGTAAGGGATGGGAAAGGGCGATATCAAAAGCCATCATGGAAGTATCAAATAGAGAAGAGTAAAAGCAATTAAGACAAGAAGTGTCACTGTTAGAAGAGCATAGAAGAGATAATAGCTCAACAAAAATACTTAAAAAGTTAGACATGATAAAACCAATGTGCAGTACCAGAACAGATCAGGATGTATCATGCACTATCACAAATAATAAACTTTTCATGGAAAATTTAATAAATTATTTGAATAAAAAAAAAATAATCAACTAAAATATCAGTACAGGCAGAAAAACTTGGAAAATATGCAGATAAATATAAAGGAAAAGTACAAAATAAGCAATTTATTGATGACCCAAAAATGTTTTATAGAGAATTGGGAAGCAAGGCAAAAGGAATTGAAACACCACCAAAAAAAAAAAAAAAGAAGAAATAGATGCATTTTGGAGAAATATCTCTGAAGATCCCATGGAACATAACAATTATGCTAAATGGACAGAAGAAGTAAAAGAAAGAATAAGAAGTTCAAAGATACAGGATATGAAATTAGATGAAGCAATAGCCAGAGAGACTGAAGCAAAGTTAAGAAAAGCTTCTAATTGGATAACTCCAGGCCCAGATGCAGTACCTAACTTCTGGTTAAAAATATTAACATCTTTACATGAAGATTTAACCATGAGTAAGAACTATTTATATGCGCAAATCAAACAGACACCAGCCTGGTTAACAACAGGAGAAACAATGCTCCTACTTAAGAGTGAACCTGCAAGCTATCCTAAAATCTATAGACAAATAAACTTGCCTTCCGATGACTTATGAAATATACACTGGAATTGATACCGACAGAGTTTATAGTGATTTAGAAGAAAACTCAATCATGGCAACAGAAAAAAAGGGCAACAAAAGAAAGTCATATGGAACAAAGGAGCATTTGTTGTTAGACAAAGTCATATGGAGAACTGTAAAAAGGGGAAGAATCTAAGCATGGCATGGATAGACTACAAAAATGCATTTGATCGTACCCCACATTCAGTACTTAAAAATGTATAAGATATACCCTATACTGATCAATTACATTACAGCGACCATGAAATAGTGGCAAACCACTTTGCAGTTAAGCCATGATAAAGGACAATTTATTATTCCAGAGATAAAAATTCAAAGGGGACGATTCCATGGTGACTCTTTGTCACTGCAGCTCTTTTGTCTTGGCCTTAACCCATCAAGCTGTTTGCTTAAAAAATTAGGTCATAGCTACAATTTGGCTCCCAAAAAATAAAAAGTGTAAAGACTTCTTATCTTCTTTTTGTGAATGATTTAAAACTGTATAGTTTATCAGCTAATGAACGGAAAGCCCAACTGCAAGTGGTCAAAACTTTTTCAGATGATATAAGAATGTCAGTTGGTCTTGATAAATGTGCAAAGGCAACCTTTAAAGCAAGAAAGCTGCAGCACCAAGAAAACATCAGTTTGGGATAGGAATGTGATATAAAAGAACCTGAGCAAGAGAGAGTGTATACATTTTTGGGAATCGATGATCAGCAATAAAACATGAACAAATGTGAATAAAACTTAGTAAGGAATATTTTAGAAGACTAAAATTAATACTGAAAACAGTGTTGGCATCTAGGAACAAAGTCTAACATATAAGCCAATTTGTTGTTCCTGTCCTAACTTACAATTTTGGAGTGCCTAACTGGCCCCAAAAGGTGTTGGATCGATTGGAAAGGAAAACAAGAATGCTTTATGCCCATCAAATGATTTATAAAAATCAGTGCATGCCAAGACTAGATATTCCCCTTTCTGAAGGAGGTATGGGCCTCCTCGAACTTGATTACAGGTATACATCTGCAACCATAGGACTACATACATATCTGCTGACCTCACAAAACCCAAACATAGTGAAAGTTTTAAAACATGAAGAGACTAAGTCTAAGGTGACTTCCCTGCTTAGTTTAGCAGAAGCATATCAATGTCAAGTGTGAATGGAAACCAAACCAGAAGTAGACAAAAATCAGGCAGCAACTGAATGTGCCAAAAAAAACAAAAGAAAGAATATAAGGTGAAAAATCAGATGAGAAGGCAAGAAGTGTGGAACATGCATAAATATAGTTGCAAGTATAGAAAACGTTTGGAATAACCTCATGTTGATTAGGATCAAACATAGGACTGGTTAAGGAGAGGTGAATTTAAACCAAAAGATGAAAGGTTAATATTCGTGGCCCAAGATAGTGGATTATGTACATGTTGTTTGACAAAGTCCATTGATAATGTGGGAGAAACAGGCAAATGTAAGTTTTGTAAAACAGAACTGGAAACAGTTGCACATCTTTTTGTTGGTTGTGATATACTAATGGTAGAAGGACTGTATACTGAAAGACATAATAATATTGCATTGGGGAGTGTGGAAATGCTATAATATTGAAGTAACTGAAAGGCACTGGAAACATGACACACAAAGCATTATAGAAAATGAAGTTTATATCACATGGGATCACCCATTACCAACAGTTCAAAAAATAGATGCGAGAAAACCAGATATAGTAGTCCATGAAAAGAAGACAAAAGTAGCATTAATCATTGAAATTGCTACACCCAGTGACTACAGTGTTTTATGTACAGAGAGAGACACAAAGTCAGAAAATGCCAGAATTTGCAGGCAGAATGAGAGCAATGTGGAAGAAGGATACTCAGACAGTTCCAGTAGCAATGGGTCTTATAAAAAAGAATTTACAATTGTACTTAGATTTGTTACTGATACATGTAACTCAGTTTGAATTGCCGAAGGAGTCATTACTGGGCACATTGTGGGTACTGCAAAGAGCATTTCTGGCTAATATCAAAGACTGAAGCAATACTAATTTCATGAACTTTAATCATACTTTGACATAGGAATGGGATAAATTATTGTTATGGTATTAGAAACCCAAAAGACCTGGAGAAATTAAAAACTGGAAATTAACCCATATGTCACTAGATGGGTAGCCACCTGGCTCACCAACAAAACCCATACTGTCATGTTGAGGATCCCATCTCCACCAGTAGAACAGTTACCAGTGGGGTATCACAAGGGCCTGTGCTGAGCCCTCTGCTGTTTGGAATCTATTTCTCAGAAGTCCAAGGAAAAGCAGATGGCCTGTGGCTTACCAAGTTTGCAGATGACTGCAAACTGGGAGCAACCATTGTGCCCTCTAAAGATATTAGCATATTACAGGAGGGGTTAACACACACAAATGATTGGTGCCAAAGCCACAGTCTAAAACTAAATGCAAAAAAGTGTATCCTTTTCCTCTTTGGCAAAGAGGTAACCCCTGCAAATTACAATATAGGTCTCTCCCCCCTAAGCTCAAACCCAGTGATGTGTGACTTGAGAACACAAGTTGACAGCAGTCTAAACTTTGATCACCATGTGTCCACATTGGTAAGGAAAGTCTTTTACATTGCACACCTCATAAGTAAGAGCACCGGATCCATGACCATGGATAGTATAACTCCTCTGTACTCCACCCTCATCACACCACTAATAGAGTACAACGCTCCCTTTTACATGTAACTCACCAAACACCTGCAACAGCTGGGGAGACCACAGAGGTTCCTGACCAAGAGAATTCAGGGACTCCAAAACGTGACCTACACGGAAAGACTAAATGCCATGTCACTGTACTCTGTGTCCTATATGCTGCTGAGAGGCTGTCTCTGACCCTGCCCTGATGGAAATGCTGCATGTCCACAAATCATATGAGACTAGAGTCACTCACTCCAGAGATCTCAATCTGGCCTGTGACTTAAACAAAACATGCTAGAGAGACAGATATGTCTTCCAGAGGCTGCCGCTACTCTGCAATAAACTCCCAATTCACATTAAACAGAGCACCTCAATGACCTTATTTAAGTGCAACCTGAACAACTGGATAGGAAACCATAAATTCGCCCCTGAGGTGGTATCTATGTCCCTCATAGACAGGGGCAATTGGTGCTGACTATAGATTTGCTCTGCAAACCATCTAACAATGGTCAATTAGGGAACATGGTTATTACACGGCTAGGCTTGTAAAGGCTAGTAACCTCTTATGAACCTATGAACTTATAAATGCAGTGAACAATTTATAATCTTGATTTAGAATGAAGATTGCACTGTTTGACTCAATCTTCCATGTTTATGTATTACTGTAATGTATGGTCTATTTTAAGGAAGGGAGAAGATTATCCCTTGTGTGCATATAAGCAACTAATTACATAACAAAGTTATATTCCCTTCTGTGTACATTTCTAAGATTAAAACATCCAGTACAAGAGTCTTACTTTTCTTCTAGGACTTGCTCAACCCCCATGATAGTAATTTCTGCTAACAGCAAATGTGTCTGATCCAGTCATAAATTTGGCAAACTAGTTGTGCCTTTCAAATAGGTGATACTTATGCAACTGAATCATTAGCAACATGTTTTGCATAAAGGTCATAACAGTGTCCAGCAAAATTGTCTAATATATCCTTTGGAGTATTTACCAAATTTCCCGATATCCTATCTCTAGGTCTGTATATTGTTCTTTCTGAAACATCTTGCAGTGTTACATTGTTGCAGTGTGTCTGATAATGCAAACTCAGACTCTGTACTAAGACAGATTTTGAGTTTGCATCTACTGACATCAGGGACATATGACCTATTACTAAACCATGAATCTACCCGATTATTAAACAATTGAAGTTTCTTGACAATGTAATACTGATAATTATCAAATTCCATAGTCTTTCTGCTGTATTCAGAAAAATATATTTTTTCACATTAGTGTGGAATCTAGCAGGTCAGCAAAACAACTTTATTCCTGGTGCCATGTTGATGTGATAGAGACAATGCAACTAAAAATGAGATAAGTGTCTCATTTGCAATACACTCATACATTAAGGTCAAATCATTCTTCATAAACATTTAGCTTATTGAAAGTAGCTTTAATACCTACAGTTTCATTGTATCTCATAGTGGCAATTTGTCTGGTACATGTTTTTGTATTCTTTGCAACTTTTCATAGTTGGAATTGTTTGCTCCACAATATTAGGATCATAGGTAAGTACTAGGCAATCCTTCTGCAAAGTAATACAAGCCAAGCCAAAAACCTATATTCAGAAATTTTCTCCAGCTTCAACGAGGGCAAAACAAGATAGACAGTGGGAGAGTTTGAGACTACCCATCTATTTATCGGGTTCCTATTATAACAACGAAACGGCTGAAGGTCGAATGGCCGAAAATGCAAAAATGCCATTCATCTATGTGTTTTTTGTAATATCGTGGTACAGTGAAGATCGGAAACTTTGCCCTTTCCTCACTATAGTGCGATTTCAGAGTTGGTATATATAATTAACTGGGGATGTTGGGGATGCAATCTCCCCACAAAAGCAACTTCGAGGTACGGCATTTTCAACTTTTAGGCCATTCGACATGTAATCTTTTCGATGTTATAATATAGACCATATTTATCGAGGTTTACCTGCTTGACAAGTAGTGAAAATTTGTTCCAGAGGTTAGATTATGTTAGGATGTGAATCTATCATGCCAATGTGTCTTATTTAACTGTTGATGAAGGCTTAGTTCCTTTAACCAGATATCTGAGGTACCATTTGCTCAGCAAATGAATAGGAGGTCAAAGAGGGTTAGATCTTTCATGGCTCAAAATGCTAGACAAAGATCTCTTCATAAGTGTCTGTAAGAGAGAGAGTACAGACAAGAGAGGGCTGCTACTGTGTCCTGATAACTAAGATTTTTGAAGCCACTGATCTTTTTAGTTATGAATCTCTGACGTATTTCAGGTTGAGTGACATGTTCAAGCAAACACATGGCAAAAGGTGCATTACATTCAATAATGGGTCTGATGAGAAATGAATAAAATGGTAAAAAAGATCTTTGCTGGATCTAGTGGAGATATCTTTGGAAATTAGATGAGTCAGAAAGAAGACTTTCCATACTATTGAAGACATGATGACCAATAGCGAAGTATTAATAAGAGTTCCAAGATCCCTTATGACAGTGTCTGAATGGACAGTTGTGCCACTTATATGGTATGTGAAAATGTTTTCTTTACCAAAATAAACTATGCTACATTTTTTCATATTTAATGTGAGACCATTGTCTTTGCATCAGTTGATAACATGGTCTAACCCATGCTGTAACAATTGTGAGTCAGTGGGAGATTGGTCAGTACTACCCAATTTACAGTTGTCTGCAAAGTTTGATAACTATAGGCCAGAAGTATTGACCTGAAGGTCTGAGAAATAAATACCAAAATAGGAGAGAGCTCAACACTGAGCACTGTGCTGCACCACTGGTACTTTTTTTGCTTTTAGAAGTGACACCTGCAACTCTAATCACATGGTTTCTGTCAGGCAACTTGATAGCTATTCTCAGCACAACATAAAGATTTATATTAGGATTTACAAGTCTGTCAATAATGCTAGCAAAGGAATAGTGTAAAAGGCATTGGCCAGGTCCAGCACAGCATAACTGCTATCCATATCCACTGCTTTGGTTACTTTTTAAAATAAATTAATGAGGATAAAGAAGCAGGACCTTCCTTTGAAAAAACTGAAATGATGAGGGTCCAGGGTTAATGTCCCTATTAATAATGTCTAAGACAATACATTCCATAGCTTTACATATGAGGCTAGAGAGACTAATGTTTCTATAGTTACTAGGATCCTTTGTTGGGACAGTCTTGCATAACTGCATTACAATGACTGTTTTACAGGCTTCGGGAATGTAACCAGTGAAAAAGCTTAGACTGATAAGGTTAAGTAGGTGCTCAGTAAGGCCATATTTGGCATTGATAATCAGGAAACCTGGTATATTATCATAGCCTGTGGATGAGGTGGTCTTAGCTTTTGAGAGGGATGAGAAAACATGTCTCATGGTAATTAAATAGGGTGGCTGGGATTGTAGCATAAAATTTGAACTAAATTTGTCAGCTAGAATATTAAATCATGGTTCAAGACCGACATGGTTCAAGGCCACTGACAGCACCCCTGCATTGCAAGGCTACAATGCCTTCCCACACTTTCAGACCTCAAAATGAGCCTGAAGGAACCAAAGGTGGAAGTGTATCCATCTTCATTAAAACCAAATAGACTTCGAGACTTGTCAAACAGCATGACTCTCTTGAATTACTCCATGTCCAGTTAACTACTGGGAAAGTACCATAGCACATCACTGCTAGCTATAGATCCCCCACCATGAACTGGGATAAGTATACTGCCTTCCTCAATTTACTGGATTCTGTCACCATACAGCCCAACACTTTAGTCATGGGAGACTTCAACTATCCTTCTACAGACCGGGGGACATATACGAGCAAAAATACACTTGCACAAAGGTTCATGGATTTTGTTAACACAAATGCTCTGGAACAGATAGTCTGCAGCCCCACTTGGGGCTCTAATATTCTGGACATAGTACTTACCAACATGGGGGGCAGTGTACTTCTGCATGCATGATGCCCTCCCTGGTTAGGACAGACCACAAACCAGTCTGGTTTGAAGTAACCACTGGAACTGACACCCTCACAGGAACAAACATTTTAAAAAACATTACCAAATCTAACTACAGCCTACTAAGTGATGGTATAAAAAGCTTCATACCACCTGCAATTGCAGACATCAATGATTACTATACAGAAGTGTATACAAATTCCCTGTACAAACACATAAGCGACTGCATAAACTCTGCTGTACATGACCAGATCAAAACCAGGTCTTCCCATAAAAACAAGTCACCGTAGTGGACTTCAAGTATAAACAGATTGTATAACAAGAAGAAGTAGAAGCTGTTGTCCAAAAGCAAGAGGGATATCACTCTGCAAAGGAAGAATTCCTTCCTAAGCCTGAACAAGAAAATAAGAAATCTTGTAAAGTCTATTAAAGCAAATTACGGAACTAAAATTGAATCTGTAGCCAAGGATAATCATAAGGCATTCTTTAATTATGTCCAGAGTCTAAAAGTAATGCCCAGCTATGTGCCAAACTGGTTTTAGATGGAATCACTCATACTACACTGGAAGATATCACCAACCTGCTAGCTCTCAGATTCAGTGCAAACTTCACCCCCTATCCCCACATACCATATCCCAAAGCATACTTGACACCAGCTATCTGCCGAGTATCTCTAGAGAACAGGTCATCTCTGCACTCACCAAGGCCAAAAACATGCCCTCAGTGGGATCAGATAATATCCCAAGTTGTTTACTAAACAATCTAAAACAAGACCTAGTGGACCGACTTGGTGTTCTCTTTAATCATAGCTTCAGAACTGGCTATATTCCTGCAGAATGGAGAACAGCAACTGTAATCACCCTGCACAAAGGGGAGGGGGGGCATCAACTGACCCTGGGACCTACAGACCCATAAGTCTAACCAGCCTCAGCTGCAAAGCCATGGAAAGAATTATTATGGTCCTTATCAACAAGGGCACAGGCAACCTCCAAATGTTGGACCCAAACCAGTTTGGCTTTATTAGGGGTAGATTATACTTATTAAACCTGGGGGACTTCTTTGAGAAAGTCACCAAAGCCATAGACAAAGGTAACACAGTTCACACTGCCTACCCTGACCTTGCCAAGGCTTTTGACACAATTTCCCACTCTGGCATCAATGAAAAACTCTCCCAGATAGGGATTCACCCTTATGTTACTAGATGTGTAGCCAATTGGCTCACCAACAGAACACATTCTGTCAAAATTGGTGACTCCACCTCCAGCAGTAGACCTGTCACCAGTGGAGTACTACAGTGGGTCTGTATTTGACCTCTTACTGTTTGGCATCTATTTCTCAGATGTCCAGGCCAAAGTAGATGGCCTTTGGCTCATCAAGTTTGTTGATGATTGCAGACTGGGAGCAATCACTGAGTGCCCCAATGATGTCAACATATTACAAGAAGGGCTAACTCAAACAAATGACTGATGCCAAAGCCATGGTCTAAATGTAAAAAAAAAGCATTATTATTCCCTTTGGCAAACTGGAATTCCCTACAAATTACAATATCGACAGCACCCTCTCTGAGTTAGAACCCAGTGGTGAGAGACCTGGGAAGACAGGTTGATAGCAATTTGAACTTTGACCACCAAATTTCCACAATGGTAAGAAAAGCCCTCTATGTAGCAAACCTCATAAGCAAGGGCATAGCATCCAGGTTTGGTTTAACATGGTCGTATCTGTGAGAATGTTACAACTCCACTGTACTCTACCCTCATCAGACTACTAATATTTTTGTTTTTAGTGGCTATTTAATTTCTTGCTCAGTTTTGAGCTTTGTAACAGTCTCCTTACTCTCTTTATTAGTTTAGGTGTGCTCTTAAGGAGGGTAGACTGAGACTCATAAGCATTAAGCAGTTTCTTTCTCTTGTTATTTATTATTATTTATTTGCAGTTGGTTTACCAGGATGGGCCACTGGGCCAAGAAGAACCCATTTTCGATGGAGTCCTGGGAAGAAAAGCTCCATAAAGACAATACTCAGGATCAAAATTGTAGTTTACATAGTAAAACAGAAGTACAGATAAGAACATAGCATTTAAAGATACAATTTATAAAAATCAACAAATAAAAGTTATAAAACATAAATAAATATTTACAAATATATTTGTTCCTACTGTGGAAATATAACAGCAGGGCACAAAGTACCTGGGATGCCTGAGGGTGTTAGCAGGGATGAGAGATAGGGGAGAAATGAACAGAGGGAGAAGAGTAGGAGAAGTAGAGAGAAGAAAGATGGGGGAGGTGGATGTCTGAGTATGAGGTGGAAGAGGAGAAAGGGCGGGAGGAAGAGAAGAGCACAGAGGGAAAGAGTTGTTATACAACTTATCTATAGAAGTTTTCCAGTATAGGGGATTGTTTTTAAGTTTCTCATTGTATTTCATAGGTTCATAGGTTGGTACTAGGCTATCAGCCCTAGGGCTTATACAAGCCTATGAAACAAATTGAAGGGACCAGCACTCGAAGACAGCAGTTTAAAATATATTTAATTAGATTGTAAAAACAACCTAATATGAATTGCACATACCGGTTTCGGCCAACAATGCCTTTCTCAATGTGTCTTATCCAAATAATTTAATTTCAGCCCATGATGCATTCAGCTAGCAATTTATACTGCCTTCTTAAAGTGGTATATTCCATATTCATTCAGTATTGTTGACAATTTAGCTAAACACAGTGAACCCATATTTTACAAATAAATTCACCAAAATAAACCTGTTACATACAACAAAGTATAACTTCAATATTAATATTATAATCAACCTATAGTTTATATTCATTTGTATGGTGAAATCCATTTATAACAGCAATATTAAACCAGATGGGATTAGTGAGAATTGTATTTTATTAATTAAAACCTGTAAGATATTCAGCATATTTTTTAAGATTTTTGGATACATCTGCTAAATGACAGGTTATATGTCCAATATGAATCATGGAAAAATGCTAGAGATAATTATTGAAATGTGATGAATAATGATAGGATGCTGAAAATTATAAATAAATGAAGGAAATAATGGTATATCTGAGATACCATATCACATTTAGATCAATATTACTACGCTGTGAATATCGCTTATATAACATTTATCCTTCATGTACATGATATTCATTAAGTCCGGGTTTAAAAAGGGCCCCAAGTATAGTAATCCATCTTTGTTCCATATTATTTAATCTATTATGCCAACCCATTTTAAAATTCCTGTGTGATTGTATTCTGTCTATAATAATGAACTGAAATGAAGCTGTAGTATGTTGTCTAGTGTGTTTATATAATGCATTGGTTATACGCCTATTTCGAATGGCGCTTAAGTGTTCACTAATTCTGATCCTCATTGGCCTAGAAGTCTGGCCTACGTAGAAAGCAGAGCAAGAACATTGTGCCAAATATGTCACCCAGTCTGAACTGCAGTTGCCAAAGATTTTGATGTTAAAAATTTTTGGTGTATTTTTACTGGTGAATTCTTTTGTTTTCCGAATGTGTTGACATAAACTGCAGTGTCCACATGGATAACAGCCAACCAATGTGTCTCCAAATAATGTAGTTTGGTGTTGTATACCAGGAAGGTGACGTTTGTAATGTGCAAAATTGGACTGTATATTCCGTCCTCTTCGATAAGAAAATGAACAAGTTTCAGGAAGAATATCCCTAAGAAAAGAGTTGGACTGTAAGGTTCCCCAATGTTTCTCAACAATTTGCCTGAACCATTTGGTATTATTACCATATGTAGTGATTAACCTAATCGGTTGTTTGGCTGGCCGAAGCCCTTCTGTAGATTTATTATATTGAAGTAAATCCTCACGACTTTTTTGATCAATTTGTGCAGCTGTATGATTGAGTCGGTTGATGTTATATCCTCTGTCTGTAAATCTGGCAGTTAATTCACTAGTTTTTTTGTGATATTCTGTATTGGATGAACAAATCCTTTTAAGGCGTATATATTGTGATTTTGGAATGTTGGTGATGATGTGGCGGGGGTGGGAACTTGTTGCATGTAAAATCGTGTTATATTGCGGAAATTTCCGATGTATTGTTGTTGACAAAGTATGGTCTGCAAGTCTGTTAATCAATACATCCAAAAACACAATTTCTGTATATCCAATGTTGATGGTAAATTCTATATCCCATGGATTTTTGTTAAGATATGCCACAAACTTGGTAAGGACATCTTGGCTGCCTCGCCACACCAACCAACAGTCATCTAAATATCTCCGCCATATATCCATATGTTCCAAAAAGATGTTTCGCTGGTTGTCATAAATGAGGTATAGTTCCAAATATCCCATGAAGAGATCGGCATAAATTGGAGCAAAGGAAGCTCCCATCGCTGTACCCTTAATTTGCCAAAATGGGATCCCTTCAAAATAGAATATATTTTTTTGTAAAACAAATTTGGTGAGTTGGATAAGAAAATTGTTAAATCCAGTGGAATATAATTTTGCTTCTGTGAGCCAGTATGTTACAGCTTGAATACCTGCTGAATGTGGTATGCTTGTGTATAAAGATGTTACATCTAACGTGCACAAAAGCCAATTTTCCTCCAATTGGGAATCTTCAAGGATGTTTAGGAATTGTGTAGTGTCTTGAATTCGGGATCGTACCATAGACAATAGTGGTTTAAGATATTCCGTTAAAAAAGCGGACAGTGGCTCAGTTAAGGACCCATGACCTGACACTATAGGTCTCCCCGGAGGGTTGTTTAAATTTTTGTGTGTCTTTGGTATTAAATAGAGAAATTGAGGCATGGGTTCTGGAACCTTTAGTTGGTTCGCCACCTTAGCTGTAATGATTTCTTCTTCTTCCGCTAAATCCAGAAATAAATCTATTTCAGATTTAAAATTGGAAGTGGGATCTATTGCCATCTTGATGTAAAACCTAGAATCAGATAACTGTGTCATTGCCTCTGCCTTGTATTTAGTATAATCCATGACAACAATGCCACCTCCTTTATCTGCATTGGTAATGACAATGTTTTTATTTTGTTGTAATTGTATTAATGCTTCTCGTTCTTGTTTGTTTAAATTGTTACGTACAGTTTCCAGGTTTTTCGAAAAGTGTAGATCCCTAACACATTCCTTGAATGTAGATACATATTTATCCATTGGGGGCATGAATGAAGATTTGCCAAATTTAAAACCTGTAGATCTTTGAGAATTATTGGTATCTGAAAAAAATAGCTTGAGGTTAAGATTTCTGCAAAAATTGTTAATGTCTTCTACAAATGAATGTTCTGACACTGATGCTGTGGGTACAAAATTTAGTCCTTTATTAAGTACTTGGTATTGACATTCTGTTAATTCTACTGATGAGATATTCAAGATATTGTTTATTGTGTTGTGACTTGTTTGAGTAGTGTCTGTAAACTGGTGGTGCCTCTGTCCCTGTTTATGTTTGTGCTTCCTGCCTCCTCTACGTGTCTGCCCCCTAAAGGGATAGATTGTTTTCTTTTGGCCACTGGGGACGCCTGGTTGGAGGAAACATCTCCTTCGGTAGTGGATGAGTAGTCATCATCCGTAGTGACAAAATTTCTATTGTCTGATTGTTTTTTTAATATGGATCTGGGTCGTTTTCTACCTCTAGAAGGTTTAAATGTATCATCATTGAATCTGACATTTTTTGCCGTGACAAAGGGTATACCTTGTTCATAATCACCTAAGTCTCGATTAAATTTATGTAGCTTCCTTTTCTTAAGGTCTGTTTCAATATTCTCTAATTCTTTAGATAATTGTGTCAACTGATCTGAGTAATAAGTGGTCGAAGAAAAACCTTCAACCTCAGAACAAGTTTTATGTAGTTCTGGAGTAAGGGTCTCAATATTTCTTTCATAATACTTAATAAGGCAATCTATAAGTAACATTGATGCCTGATGTTGTGCCTTAGCCCAGTCTTGTCTTAATTCTTCATCAATATTGGGAACCAAAGGTTGTAACTTAATACAAAGCCCTCTAGGAGTTATATCCTTGATTTTGTATGCTTTAAATGATTTCAAGTGCCAAATATTGGTTCTAAAGGCCTTCATTTGACGTTGTAACTTAGTAAATCCCTGTGTACATTTATCCTTAGAATTGATATTGCTATCATTCATAGGTGTATGGTCCAAATTGAGCCCAAAGACTTCTAAATTATCCTTATCCGCAGACAAGCCTTTTAAAAGGTCATTTAAATCCATGTTTGCTATGATGATGTCCAAACACTCCTGTTAATCCAAATATTATATGTAGTTTTTAGTATAAATATTTGGATATATCCAAGAATATTTATAATGTGTTTATAATGTATATTGTCAATGTACCTGACCCAATTATTATTAGTTTTTTTTGTATTTTATTAATTATTGGTGCATTATGCAACCTGTGGTTGGACACAATCAGTCCACCTAAGCCAAACTTTCTAATCTTAATATGTTTTTAATATTTTGATCCTTACAATAAGTGTAGTCAGATTTGATGTGATCTCATAATCAACCACCATAAGGATCCCAAATTTTTATAGTCTTCACCTTCCCTTACAATCAGTGGAGCCACCTTAACAGCAATGGTTGTACTAACAACTGTTTGTTAAGAAATGCCACCATAAGGGTATTTTTGAGTCTAGTGTTGTTTACTCACTTGAAATATTTATTATTTTGAATTGAATTCTCTCACTTCTGAATAATATTAGGGTCAGGTCAATACAAATAATATGTGTAATGAACACCATTCCAGTTTTAAAGAATCAAATTAGGATATGTCCAAAAATTAGGATCTCATTTTTAACCCAAATAAATGTGAAATAACCACATCTAAGATAAATATTTGTTTCGAACAACATCAATGCAACCCCTAACTATATATTATTGGAAATAGTGACATATATATAGAACACATATGGTTTGGTCCTAATCAAATTTGAACACTCAGTATAATATATCTAAAATATTTAGACCGTAATCCAATTGTAGAAGAAAGATTCTTTGAATATATTATTTCTATTTATATAAGAAATATGTATGTTACAACTAGGTTCCCAAAAATTCTTCCTATTTTTTCTTTTTACTTCCAGTGCCACATAAATTCTGTGTATATTGTGTCACCTATATTGTAGTGACTTTGACCTCCCAAAAGATCTTACAAAATTATAATGAAGGGACCACCTGTAGTGTTGGGGTATAATCCACCTTGTTTCTGTATTCATAGAAATGTTCAATGCTTAGCATTCTACATGTATTAGAAACACTAATATTGATGGTGTTGAGCCCAACCATACAGTTTTGTAAATATTAATATAGAGGTCAAGTGATTCCTTGTGTCTGGTCAAAATTATTGGCTATTCATTGTATCCATAAATTTACACAAAGTGTGGTTTGACAAGTAATAACAAACTATCATATATATTTAAACACAAATGGGCCAGGTTAGACTTCCACAAATTGTGATGAAAAAATATATAGTTGACAATGAACTTAAGTATTTTAACAATGAAGGTCTGCCATTAATCTAGAATAATATTAAATATTGTTAATAGTCTAGGTTAACAAACATGAAAAAAAAGGGATATGAAATTTTTCAAACACCAGTCTATATATGTCGACAGAACCAAACAATTGTTGTGTTATCAGTACAATATAAAACTAAGTCAATAAATCAATGTCCTTCCTGCAAATATGTTCATGTATATTCACTCATTATCCTAAACACATGTTGTTATCATCTTTTTATATAAGCACTTTGCCACTTAAACTTTGTCCTTAAATATATTGATGTTAGTAAAAATATATCAAAACCAGTGCTTTAATTGTAATATTTTTCTATATTAAATGTTATGCTAAGATACAATATTTAAGAGAATATATGCAAAAACCAATGCTGTTAATGCGCTGTTATTCCAATTTTAACAAAATGAAAAGTCCAGAAAAAATGTAATGCATTCTTATAATGCTCTACCTAATATTTAGTGAAAGACAGAACAAAATTTAGTAAACATTTGCTGCAAATTTTCTTAACACCCTGTTTGTGCATCACATATTGTATCGTTTTAAAGTTCTGGTATAACATTAATGTATGTTGTTAACAATATTCAAAAACACAAACAATTTAAGGTTTAAAGTTAAGCTAAGATTCAAAGTCCTTCTTGCTTCTGGCCCAAAAACAGTTTCCTTAGCCCCAATAATACAATTAATATAATTATACAAGCCTAGCCATAACAATTCTCTGGCTATTTCTTCCCACACTATTTACTTCACTGGACCCCTGTCTAGCAGGGTGACTGACGTGATCCCCGGGGTGAATTTCCTTTCTCCTATCCAGTCGTCAAGGTTCCTTTTGAAGAGGGCCAAAGAGGCACTCTGCTTGACATGTATGGGCAATCTATTCTAGAGTCTGGGGAGTCTATGGGTCAGGAACCTATCCCTGCAGCATGTTTTGTTTATTGTGATGACAAGGTTTAGATCCCTGAAGCGTCTGGCTCTGAGGGATCAGGATTTCTTTAAGTGTAGCATGTCCAACAGCTCTGGCTTTGACATGGCCATGTATGTTAAGCAGAGATTGCCTCTGAGTAGACAATATGCGACAGAGTATAGCTGGAGTTTTTTAAGGCGGTCAGCATAGGGCAGCTGCTTTAGGCCTGTGATTCTTTTAGTGAGGTATTTCTGCGGCCTTTCCAGTTGTTGCAGATGTCTTGAGAGGTACATACCAAATGGGGTATTATATTCTATAATGGGTCTAATGAGGGATGAGTACAGTGGGACAATGACCTCCTTTTTTCAGGATGAAAAGCCCTTAGTGATGAGGTGTGCCACATAGAAGGATTTCCTGACTGTTGTGGCTATGTGGTTATTGAAGGTGAGACCACTGTCCACCTGTGTCTCTAAGTCTCTTATCACACTTTTGGTGTTTAGTGTAGTGCCACCTATATGGTAATTCACGGATACATGTTTTTTCCCAAAGGGGATAGCTATACATTTCTTGGCATTGAGCTTGAGCCCATGGCTCTGGCACCAAGCATGTGTTTCTGTAAGGCCCTTTTGTAGAGTATCCACATCATTTGGGGATTCAGTAATGGCTCCCAGTTTGCAGTCATCTGTGAACTTTGTTAGCCAGAGTCCCTTAGTGTTGGCCTGTACTTCAGAGAAGTAGATGCCAAACAAGAGCGGTCCCAGGACTGAACCCTGAGGTACTCTACTTGTCACTTGTCTGGAGCTGGATTTGGAGTTGGCTACTTTTACAGTGTGGGTTCTAGAAGTAAGCCAGTTAGCAACCCATTGGATGACGTATGGATTAATGCCCAGCTTACTAAGTTTATCTATGATTCCAGAGTGGGGGATGGTGTCAAAGGCCTTGGCAAGGTCTAGATAGGCTGTGTGGACCACCTTACCCTTGTCCATGGCTCTGGAGACTGATTAGAAGAAGTCAATCAGGTTCAGGAGACAGGATCGGCCCTTCACGAACCCAAACTGGGTAGGGTCCAGTGTTTGAAGGTTGCCAATGTGGTGCAGACAGGGACAGCCTTATCTCTACAACTATATAAGTGTGGCTAGAAGTCAAAGGTACTGGCAGCTGGTTTACCAATGAGATCCATCTGAGGAGGATTACAGCAGAATTTATTTAGCTTATCAAGTAATTGAAAAACTCATGTTTTGATTTAACAAGGCTGGATGATACATATGATGATATGAAAGGAATGGTTATATCTGTGAGGACTAGATCAAGGATACTGGGGTCCCTACCAGGATGATAACTATTTGTAAAATAGAAATAGCATTTACAATGTGAATGAAGTGCCAGACATACCAACCATTGGCAGTTTAGGTCAGCCAATTGATTGACTGAGAGTAGAAATTTCCCACTAGTAGTCTTTGGTTTAACGTGGATTCCAGCTAAAGTGCTGAGATCACTAGCATGATCAGAAGGGGGCATAGAAGGTGTTCTATAGCTAGTCATGAAGTGCTTATGGTGAGTTGGACATCTAGTTCAGATGGGATGCCCTGAGGAATACAAGTTCAATAAATACTTACACCTCTCTTCTCACATATTGAATCATTGTGAGGCAGCAATAAAGATTTTGACAAGCTTGAGGAGTTACTACACTGCTTCAAAATACCTAGTGCTATCAGGCTGGCTACAGGAGGGGCAAGAGCTGATTTTGATTCCATATTGGCCATTGCAGTTGAAGGGATGCAACAAAACAAAATAACTTTTTTTTTTAAATGCCTTTATTGAATTATCACTTGTGACATAGGCACATTTACATTTATATAAAAGTAATCAAACTGTATTAATGTTAACAAACATTATGCTTCACATATATTGCTATATATCATATAACCTAAGCTACATTACATAGATTATTCAATTCCTGCCCCTTTTTTAAACAAAAAACATCTTTTTTAAACCATCACTTATGACATAAACAACCATACATTTATGTAAATGAAAACAAATCACACCAACACAATCCTAGTTGCAAGCATTTTACATCACAAACCATATGACACATTCCCAGTTGCAAACATCTACATCACTTATAATCTACCAATCATTTTCAGTCAAACATTACATAGCTCATATAAGTCCTACCTTCTTTTAAACCTCCCCTGTATGTATTGTTCCCACAATTCCCATTTTTTCCTATGTAGTTTGTTCCTACCCTTTGCTAAATATTTCAGTTCCAGTTGTTTCATCTCTGTTACTATACTCTCTACTTCTAATATAGTTGGTTTCGATTTTGATTTACATTTTCTAGTAATTGCTTTTTTGGCAGCCACCATAATTAGACACAGCAAGGCCGTACAATGTCTAGGCAATTCTGATTCTGTATCATAGCTCAGAAAAATCATCTCCCTCATCAGACCAATCTGCCCACCCACCATCTATGACAGTGCATCCCGCAGGGATTCCTTAAAGTCTGCCAACTCACTGTACTCCCAGAAAATATGTTCTCAATTACCTCTTTTTTCCCTGTCACACCTCCAACATTTGTCTTTATTCATTTTTTTATTTATTTGACATTTATTTATCAGGGTGGTCTGACTGGGTCAACAGAACCCATTTTCAGGAGAGGCCTTGGGAGAAAAGCTCCACATACAGTACAATACAAATGCAGTATAATCCAATACAATGCAAATTACATTAGAAATACTATACAAAAAATAAGTTGAAAGAACAAACTGCTACAAGGTGTTGAAATATATTGCTACACATCTAGGCAATTCTATACAGTTAAAACACTACAGACAATAATAGTCACTCTCACATACATGATGTAGCCATTGTCCAAAAAAGTATTACATAAGGTAGTGCATTGTGTGACATTGACTGTCATAGTACAAGCAAAATATAATGTTAGTTTCAGTTAGGAAAATAGCAGCCAGAAAGTTAGTGATGCAGATAGATAGCGAGAGACAGTTAAGAAGAATAGAAGCAATAAAGCCTGAGCAGTAGCTTAAGGATATGGTATAAAAGCAGAGAAGGAGTTAGAAGAGCCTTAGGATCTTGCAGTCTGTGAGGGATTGAAATGTGATAGAAGAGGAAGACCTGAGCATTAGGCACGCTTTATGCAGGAGCAGAGCCATGAATTTTTGAGATGATTTTTTTAAAGAGGCTTTGAAATGGGTTAGTGCAGGAATAGTCCTGGTAACTAGAGGTAGTGAATTCTAAAGTATAGAGACAGAGTATGAATACAGAGAGTGACCAGGTTTCCTTGTGGGTTTTGAGATAGCTAAGAGATTTTTGTCTTCTGATCGTAAGGATCGATTTGGTGTGTAAGGTGTGACTAGACTGGTTAGTGCAGGGCAGGCAGTAGGCTTGAAAATTAGGTTGTGTAAGGTGGATAGCTGAAAAAAGGCAAGTTGGTTGGGGAGTTCAAGCCAGTTTAATTCTATGAGTGGTTTACAGTGGTGTGTGTGATATTTAGAATTTGTGGCAAACTTTGCAACTTTGTTGTAGCACTGTTCCAACTTGCTTAGGGTAGAATTGTGTAAGTTAGTTAAGATAGGGGCACCATAAAGAAGGGAGGGAAGTAAAAGTGTTTTGTAAGGGTAGTTTTGGTTGCTGCAGTAAAGAAATGTTTGTTTCTATATAAGAGTCCCAATTTTTGATGAGTTTACTTTATATTTTGCTGTATAAGGGGGTCAAATGAAAGTTTATTGTCAATGATAACACCTAGAAGTTTGGTTTCCTGCACTATTTCAATGGCAGTGTTGTCAGATGCAAGGATGTTGAAATGATGAGTGACAGGGGAGGTGTTTTTGGGATGAAAGAGTACTAGTTTTGTCTTCATTGGATTAAGAAAGAGTTGGGCATTTCTTAGCCAGGATTCGACTGCAGTACAGGACTGTTGAGTTTTTGAAAGTAGTTCTGGTAGTGATTGAGCAGTGCAGATTATGGTGGAATCATCAACGTATTGAATGCGGGTCCCAGTGTGAGAGGTAGTGTGAAGGTTGTTTGTGAAAAAGTTGAAGTGTAGCGGTCCTAGGATGGAGCCTTGGGGGACTCCAGTAGGATTGTGGAGGAAGGATGAGAGTTCATTGGACCATTTCACTGCTTGTTTATGATCCTTGAGGTAGCTCTGAAACCATTTTACTGTGTTATATGAGAAGGCTAGGTTAGATAGTGTGTTCAAAAGTAAGGGGTGAGATACTGTGTCAAAGGCCTTGGAGAGATCAAGAAAAACTGAGGCTGTATAGCATCCTGCATTTCTGGACTTGTTCACAGTGTCTGTAAAAGATAATAGGGGTGTAGCTGTGCTGTGTCTAGGTCTGAAGCCATCTTAGGTTTTGGTTAAAAGGTTGTTTTGCAATAGATATTGCATTACCTGTTGATGGATACCTCTCTCGAGAATTTTGGATATGGGTGACAAGATGGATATAGGATGGAAATTGGATGGATCAAAAGAGTTGCCTCCTTTGTGGATAGGGTTGATGTTTCCATATGGTAGGTACTTCTGATTCGGATAAAGACCTATTTATAAGGATACTGATTGGATAGGCGACTGAGTTAGCAGCCAGTTTGAGGTAGTATGGGGGGAGATTATCAGCTGAGATAGAGCAGGATTTTAGTTTTTGTAGCAGTTTCTTAATGGTGTCAGTGGGTATGGGCTGAAATGAGAATGGGGTTTGTATGACATTTTGTTGAGTAGGGGGGTTAGTTATGACAAGGTTAGAAGTAGTTGATGGCCTGAGGTTGCTGTCTGAATAGTTTGAAGGGTGGGGGGGGGGGGGTCCAGCATTAGGGGTGTTAGTTAAGTCCAAAATTGATTTAATGAAGTGCTTGTTAAAGTTTTCAGAGTTAAGTCCAAAACTGATTTTATGAAGTGCTTGTTAAAGTTTTTGGCTATTTGTGATGGAGGGGTATCTGGTGATAGGGTGTGCTCTCCATTTCTTCCAGGGTTAAGTAGAGACGATATGGCGTGCCAAAATTTAGTGGGGCTGATTTTATGCTGGATTTGAAGCTGGGAATAATATGACTTCTTATCTCTGTTGATTAGTGTTGTCACTTTGTTACGTCGTGTTTTGAAATTAACATGATTTTGTTCATTTTTGTTTTGTTTCCAGGTTGACCAGGCTAGGTCCCGTTGCTTCACCAGATGTTTACATTCCTTAGAGAGCCATGGTGCTGAGTTCTTTATGATTATTTTTGTAGGATTGGGAGCTAGTATATTAAGTATGTGAAGGAAGGTGTTATTAAAGTATAGTACAGCAGCATTAAGGGGTAGTTGTTTAAGGGGTGTCCAGTCTATTTCCTGTAGGAGATTGTTGAATTTATGCTGACAAAAATTAGTTGAGTTCCTAACCGATTTTATAGTGTGTACTCTTAGTTGTTGGGAGTTTGTTCTAAGGGAATAAGCAGGTAGATGATCACTCAGGGAGTTAGACAATGTACCAGAAGAGGGGTAATTGGCAGGGTGGGATACTAGAATCCAGTCTAAGGTGGATTGGCAGGTAAGATCTTTTTTGTATCTTGTTGGAGCATTGATAAGCTGAGAAAAAACATACAGATTTATATTAGTTGTGGGAGAGTTGGAAGCTATTGTTTGCCAATCTATATTTACGTCTCCTAAGATTATTGTTTCAAGGTTTATTGTTTGGGATGTCCAGGATAAGATATTTTCCAACACTGGTATATTGTTACCTGGTGGGATATATATTATTATTATGCAAATTCTTTTTGATATATTGAGGTTCAAAAAGGAGATTATTACCTCAGCATTGGAAAAGGTGGGTATATTACTGGTGTAGGGTGTGATGTTGAGTGTAGAGGGATATAAAAGTGCTAGCCCTCCCCCTTTTTTTATATCTATCTCTTCTGGTTATTGCAAAGTTTGGAGGTATTATTTCTGAGTCTTTTACACTGGGATGTAGCCATATTTTTGTAAGGGCTAATATGTCAGGATTATTTTGATCAATCCAGGCATGCAATGGGGCTATTTTATTACATATACTTCTAAGGTTCAGCGTAAGTATGTTTAAATTTTTGGGGTTACTCTTTTGGTTAGGATTAGAAGGTGGGCCAGGGTTAGGATGTATGTCTCCACATTTGAGTAGGTAGGTAATGAGGATACAGTACCATGGGAAGTGTTTTTTATCCCTAGGTGATGATACTGGTGTCAAGTGTGGTTTTGTAGGAGGTGATGACGTCAATTTGTGGCTGGAATAATATGGGACGGTATAGGGGAAAAACTGAGAGGAGATATGTGAGAAGCTGTGTTTATTGGGGTGATGGTTGGAGGAGGTTGTTGATGTGTATTGGTGTGTGGGGGTATGCGAAGATATAGCTGTAGCGAGGTTGAGAATTAAGAGTAAAGAGGCTAGGCAGGTAAGGAGGAGCAAGTCAACTGTGATAGTGGGTTTAACAATAGTAAAAGTAGTATTTATGTATTAGAATGTAATATCAGGTACAAACAGATATTTTGTTATTTAGTGATATGTGTGCCGTTAAAGGTAAGGTTGGAAATATTTTCACTTCAGGGTGGGCTTTGACAATGTGTTTAGGTGTTTTGCCCTGTGGTTTTTGATAAAGAAGGGTGGGGGAGATATGACTGGTCAGTAGTACAATAATGGTGCAATATTAGTTTATGCGTATAATAGAAGAGAAGGTGGTAAGCTTGGAGTTAATGTGAGGCAGTGATAGTATTGTGATGGTAAAATAGAGTAAGATTCAAAGAATTATAGTAGGGGGGATGAAAATTCAAGCTGATGTATGTAAGGGGAAGCAGATAAGTTTGGTTAAATAAAAGTAGGTAAGGTGTGAATGAAATGTGGGTGTGGACAAGGTAGAGTTGTATATAATTGGATCAGAGGAATGTGGGGCTGGACAAGGTAGAGTTGTATATAATTGGGTCAGAGGAATGAGGGAGAGTGGTTTGCTTGGGATATGAGTAGAGGTGCTGGGGGAGGGTGGGATATGGGGGAAGGGCATGTGAGCGGAGTGAGTGGAGCAAACTGAGTGGGAAGAAACCTGCAGATGGTTTACCACCATAAACAATCAGTCAGGTAGAATGTTCCTGAATACAAAGACAAAGTGACTGAACTCTTAATACTTGACCTGAGTCACAGCATCTAATTTGAATTTGTCTTACATACATTTAACTCAGTGTATTTCTTCCTTGTGAAATTGTGCAACTACAAGTGAACTTCAGCTGTGCAAGTTCTTTAGGTAGTGGGTTGTTTAAGTTTAATAACTTATTCTTGGTATAAGACAAATAGGAATAATTGATTGGAGTAGAAAAAGGTGATAATATGAGATATTGGTAAAGATATGAGAATATGACTATTACAGTTCTCACAAGTACAAAAAAAAGAACTATAAAAGCAACCAATATATGTAGGATCAATAAGCCGCCCTCAACTCAGACCCAGAGTCAACAGAGGGGAACCCATCCTAGTGGAAACAAAGGTATGTGTAGCCCTTAGAATACTAGCTACTGGTACTTTTCAAAGACCAACTGGGGATGTGATGGGATTCTCACAGGCATCTGCATCCAGGGTACTTCACCAGTTCCTGGCTGCCATGCAAACACATGTCAGTGAGCACATTTATTTATCCCGCACCCCTGAGGAGAGGGTTAGCAGTATGCACCTCTTCCACTGTGTAGCACACTAACCTGAGGTACTGGGTACCAGAGACTGCACTCATGTACACATCAAAGCACCACCCAGTGAAAAGGATAGAGTCTACGTCAACCGCAGCAGTATCACTTCAACTGCCAGGTCATGTACAATGCCCAGGGCATTATCATGACTGTGTGTGCTGGCAGCCCTGGCAGTTATCACAACTCCCATTTCTGGCACACATCACAGCTGTAGCAGATGTTTGCCAGGGGGGACATCCTATATGGCCATCTACTGGGGGATGCTGGCTATGCACTGGAACAGTGGATGATGACACCCATCAGAAATGCACACACAACTGCTGAAGAATGTCATAATGATATACATGCACAAACTAGGAACATCATAGAGCATGTGTTTGGGCTGCTCAAGTCATGGTTCTCCTGCCTCGATATATCTGGTGGAGCCATGCATTACTCTCCAGCCACATGTACATAGATGTTCACAGTATGTGCCATGCTACACAATATGATCATGCAGAAACAGCTATGGCAGGATCATCACAGGGAAGGGACACACAGCCCCCACCAGTGCTAAAGTCCCACAGCCACAGGGGGACTTGGAAGAGAAACCCCCTAAGCCTGTCCCTGTAGGCAGACTTTGGCATGCCCAGTATGCCCTGGCCTTGGCAAAGAGGCAACGCATAGCACATGCACTGACAACCTAGGGTCCTAGGGACTGACACCTCACTCCGACTCACATACATAGTACATTATCATGCATTGGCTGTGTACTATGTTCATGAGACAGAGTCAGCCATGAAGGGCTATTGTCTCAACTGCTGCAGTCACAAGGTAAGTCATTGTTCTTTACAACAAAGGTATGGGGTACTAGCCTATCGTAGCATATGTATGGACCTGCTGCATGTATGCAAGGGAATAGAGTGGGTTACTGGGCTACCTGCAGAGAACTAACAGCTATGTGGGACAACAGGTACTCTCTGTTCAATACTGACTGCCCCATAATATGCAGTAGGTCACAAGGCAGCAAAACCCACTGCACTATGACAGGGAAATGCCAAATAGTAGGGCCATAGGGCAGATGCATGACTATCAATGCTAGAGTCCCCTACCCCCAACACAGCCATGTTCCCATACAACTGCAGTAACACTATGTTAGCAAGGTCATAGTAGCAGGCCACACATTCCCAGGGCTGTCCTAAACAACATAGTGACATGTCCTATTTCCTTAGTATGCAAAGGTCAAAGTTATATCTGTCTGCTGTTGATAGTGTCAGGAATTAAACTTCACTTTCTGGTGTGGCTTAGTGGGCTAAGTACATTAGCATGGTTGATAATGTTCAGGGTTCGTCACTGGCTGCACATACAATTTTGCATGTGAGGTACTTCTATGGTAGGAGTCCCACAGACTGAAAAAATATGTCTCTATTTGTTACTGCAAGAAAGCTGGACAATGCCAGAGATAATGGAGAGACATGGGGCCACAGCAATAGACATTACACATGCGCTGAGTATCCTAGAAGGTGGCTAGTATAACAGCAGGTCGTAACAAGTCAGAGTAGCAGTAGGATGTACAGTTCATCATGTAAGTTTGTCAGTACCTATAACAAGTCAGTGGGCTGCATGTAGTTGTATATTACCAAAACAACACAACTGTCTTAGGAGCAGAGCAGACATATAGGGGAGAATACTGGACATCCTGTGTAACATGTACAGTCAGAGGTGAGAAGTCTGTAACCCTGTGTGAGGTGTTACAGCTTGTACCCCATTCTCAGCACCTACAACTACTTAGAACAGAAAATATGGACAAAGCCATGAACAGGAGTGGTACAAAGGCCTACATATAAGGAGAAGGATAAACTAGTGGCCACACAAATGTAGACAATGCAGAGAATAGCAGGTCACCCAGTAGCATGGGTTCCCTGTTGTGGATGCAGTCTGTAAATCAACTGTCTGTCATCAGTCATCTATAATTATTTGCCACTGATGTACCAGAAAATCACAATGCTATAATCTGTACACACCCTAGGTATGACTCAGATATTATGTGCAGCATACAACCGGGGAATCCCCTGGACATAATATCAGGGAGGTGCTGGACTGTTGAATCTGGTGCAGCAGCCAATTGGTTGTAGCAAACAAAATCCTGGACTGGAGTACAGGTAGGTCTGGCCTGGAGTCACCTTGTAAATACTGACGGTCACACTGGGCATGCTCCTACACTTAGCTAATTTTGGCCCATGTCTGATGGCTCATATGCCTACAGAACTGAGATGTAAATATATCACTGAGCATACAGACAGGTATGTATATGTATCTGTCTCTCCTTATCCCCCTCAGACATGATTACCCTTATCTATCAGAATGTGGCACATATATATATATATATATATATATATATATATATATATATATATGTAAATGTATCTATATAGTTATATACATAGATATATAGAGGTAACATACATATATAGGTAACATATATATATATATATATATATATATATATATATATATATATATATATATATATATAGCCACATAAAGGTATAGAGTGATGTAGTGCTGCAGCCACTTGTACACCAAGGACGCTAGTCAGAGGGCCATAAAATGATTTACCACTGCACAGACATAGGCCTGATAGGGATGCCTGTTCTACTGTATGGGAAATATGTACAGCTACACACACACACACACACACACACACACACACACACACACACACACACACACACACACACACACACACACAGTGAGATTAGAACCCCTTCCTGCCTACTAGTACACACTACAACTCACAGTACTACTTGCACGTGTGTGTGTGTGTGTGTGTGTGTGTGTGTGTGTGTGTGTGTGTGTGTGTGTGTGTGTGTGTGTGTACATATTTCCCATACAGCAGTACAGACATCTCTATCAGGCCTATGTCTGTGCAATGGTCAATCATTTAATGGCCTTCTGACTAGCATCCTCCAAAACAGTGGCTTCCCTGTCAACAGCTGCTGATGTCATCCACCTTAACAGCAGTGGCAGACACTGTCAGAAGACATAAGCTCTGTGGCACATGTGATAAGTACATAGTGCAATAGTATAAACTACTAGATATGTAGGGGTTCTAATTTCATAAAGGGCAACTCAGTGTGTGTGTGTGTGTGTGTGTGTGTGTGTGTGTATGTGTGTGTGTGTGTGTGTGTGTGTGTGTGTGTGTGTGTGTGTGTGTGTGTGTGTGTGTGTGTGTGTGTGTGTGTGTGTGTGTGTGTGTGTGTGTGTGTGTGTATATATATATATATAAATATACCCTCTTCCAGCAGTACTTCTGTCTCGCCTATCTGTGTGCAATGGTTATTCATTTTTGGGCCCTGTCAACTCTACCACTGTTCTCCTTTACAGGGCCTGCTGATGTCATCCACCTTAACAGCACTGGCAGACAATATGAAAGCACATAAGCTTTGTCATGCATGCGATAAGTACGCAGTACTATAGTATATACTACTAGATAGGTAGGCATTCTAATCTCATAAAGGGGAACTGTGTGTGTGCGTGTGTGTGTGTGTGTGTGTGTGTGTGTGTGTGTGTGTGTGTGTGTGTGTGTGTGTGTGTGTGTAAATATCCAACCATGCAGCAGTGTATCTGTCTTGCCTATGTGTGTGTGTATTGGTTGTACATTTTAAGGTCCTGTGAGTAGCTGCTGGCCCTAAATAGCCCACATCTAACTTTGCATAAATGCTATCTGCTACCTGCTACATTTGTAGGTATGGAACACCCAGGTGACACTTAGCAAAGGTAGGATGCATTGTCACAGGGTATGCATGCAGGATTATGCTGTCTGCCCCCACTGCTCCTGACACACTGTTCTGCAATTATGCACCTAGGTAACCATGCACATATACAGCCATTCCTTGCTGATGTCATATTTCTGCTTTGCAACTAGGCCATCCTGACCTGCTGTACTGCCAGCAAGTCTCCACAGCATAGCCCCTCAGACCTCTGTGACAGAAACATACATAGTTCTGAGAGATATCTGTCAGTGTGCAACAACACCGCCAATCTAACATCATGCAACAATGGTACAAACACTTTGACATGTACTCATGATGCACCCCAGCAAAAAGCACCTGTCATGGCATAACATAACCGCACTACAGTATGTCATGTACTGTACTATAGACACCTTGTGCATCAGACACATATTTGCATGTCCCTGCATTGATGATATGGATGGCATGGATGTGGCACAGGTATCATCACATGCACAGAGTGTGGTGTGGGGGTGCCAGAGATTTAGGCTGTGCTAAACAGTTGACATTGTGTGTGGGACTCAGGAAGGGTTGCTGGTCAGCTGGGCCATGGAGAGGTGCTGTGTGTGTCTGTTGGTGACTTGCATATGAAAGTGATGTATGAGTGTGTGTGTGTGTGTACACATTCAAGCCATGTGCTAGACCTACATGTGGGTATGTTGGATAGCTGTGGACCATACATGGCAGCATGGACAATTTCTCCGGCTATAAACACGGGAACTGGATCTGCCAGGAGTGGCATTGGCACCACCATGCCTAGGGTCAGAACCAGTACTTGTCTCTGATGGTGACTGGTGTCTACTGGGTCTGTGTCCCTCACTGGACCACCCAGGACCATGTGCCCATGGCCTTCCATGTCGTGGTGTGGACAGCACCCTCCCTTCTGTAGTACTGGAGGTACTGCCACTATGGGAGCATGAGGGTGCATGGCCCCATGGACTTTCAACAGATGTTGTTGTTGACCTACACCCAAGTGTCTGATGCCTTACTCCCACCACATGTTTTAGTACAGATAATGTGCAGTCAAGGACTGACAATGTCTCACCCCACCATCTATCCACTGCATAATTGAAATGATGCATGGTGTCACCATTGTGGTGGAGGGAGTCACATATGTCAGACAGTAATGCATCCATGATCCTGAGCATCCATCTGGTGTTGCATTTGGAATGTGCCTGTGCCTCCATAATGGATTGAAACATGTGTCGGGTGACTAGTGATATGACACCTGTGACAGGTGGTGGATGGGCAGATGTCCGCCTTCAAGCACCCCTGTCAATCTGCCTGTGTGGGACTTTGCCAGCTATCTGGCTATGGCTAGTGTCTACACTCACTGATGCCATTGTCACCACACTCCCCTGTTCAATGCCACCACACTCTGACTATCCGATATCTGTGGCTGTGGGAGACTGAGTATGTGTGGGCATACTGACTGTGTGTAAGGTCAAAGGGGGAGAAAGTGGGATGTCAACCCATGAGACAGATTCAGCCCTCAACAACCCCACTTGTGCCTCACTATGGCCACCATCATCATCAGAGTCTGATGAGACACTGACATCAGGTTGTGAGGGGGACAAACCCCAACCCCCACAGTCACCTGTTAGGAGGAAGACAAAATAAGTACAAGCCCAGGTGGGTATGACCCTAGCCCTGAGCAGCATCCTACCATCACCCAGAATGATACCATATTACAAGCAGAAAATTATTGATTTCAACAATTGGCTAAGTTTCTGGTGTCATTCTAAATGGATCCAGTATCTGTCTGCCTGGGATGGCATGATTGACAGACCTTGATGCTTTGCCAGAAATGGCCTGCATCTTTCACCCCTGGGCTTCTGGATACTCTACCTGCACTATTATGTATGGTGATACACACACACACACACACACACACACACACACACACACACACACACACACACACACACACACACACACACACAAAACATACACAGGTGAGGTTCCACAAGTGCAGCACACATACCACAGCTTATTTATGATCACATGCACAACACAAATGCAGACTACATCATACACACACAAGACAGGCCAAGTAAACCACATGCACTGCAGCTACATCCAGTTAATGTTGACACTACTATAACACCTGTGAGATTAGCGATATGTCAATGTATGAGATAGACCTACACCTAAAACACAGTGCACCTGTCTTCAGCATACTATTTCCCCCTGCATAGCAGACTGCATGGACCTTCACAAAAATAAGTGCAAACATGTTACAGATCCTACACATACACTACTCTGATTACTGATACAATGAACTGCAGTTAACCCCTCTGAGACTGAACATACAAGTAGTGTATTCTGGCTAAGCATATCAGTTGTGTATATAGCAAAATGGCAGCCCTTAGTATTGCTTGGGTATATATGAGCCATACAAAATCATTATCACACTCACCGAGTACAGGACGTTGGACTCCGGCCACATCTGACATACCTATGGAAAGGTGAGGGAGCGGTATTTTCAGCAATAACAAATGTGGCATTGTTACAGGATAATATGTGCAAACAGCTACATGCACAGTAGGCACTGTGATACTGCCTACATTGCTGACATTCTGAGTATGTGTGCACAGGTGTGCATTACAAACAACCCCCCAATGCAGATTGACCTGACATTCATGCACTGTTATGTAGATGCTGCCACAGTGACTGATACAGTATTATCTTGAAACACACAGGAGGCTTACCTGGATGCTCCTCTGCTGTAGAGGGTGTGGCACTCACCTCCACTATCTATGGGGTGATGGATGCTTGGGAACTGGTGGTGAACCCAGGTTTACCAGGAATTCCTTGGTAGCCGAGAATGGTTCTTCTGCTGCAGGCCCTCCACCAGTGGCAGCATGGTCCCTGGCCACAGCAATGGTCCTTTGCCATGCAGCATTTGCCATGTATGTCTCCCTGTGATGGACCTGCTCATAGTTTCTGTCCTGCAGCCCTAAGCAGTTGACTGTTGTGACAAGGTCAACACACATTGCAGAATGTTGCTCACAGTTATGGTGAGTCCTGGAGAGCAGAATGACATGATGCAGTCTTAGGCCATCCAGGATCACATAATTTTCCATAGCTGTAAATGGTGTGTGCCTCCATCTATGCATCCTTTCTGAAAGACAAGAATAGGGGAACACATCACAGGACCACATATGTTTCTCTCCACTATGTACTCACCCTGCACATCCACATTGGCTTGCACTATGCACTGCTACCTTCCACATCATACCCCACCATCTATCAACACAGTCTGTATGTGGCTATCAGCAACAAAGTAGCAATACTGATTATGCCCCTGTGTGCCGTGATAGAGTGTGCTGAATGTCTACACTCCCATCAGTGCCATCTACTGCGTTGTGTCCCCTATGGCCGACATCCCACTACCATGTCAAAAAGCCACTGTTCAACAAATAGGTGTGTGTTATTATGAGTATATGGGGATGGTCTAGCAACAGCTGTGTGCCACAATGATAGACAGCAATGCAAATGTGCTGTAGGTTATCTTCCCTGGAAGTGTCCTACTTCTCCAGTACACAGATGTATATGGAATGTGTACATGTGCCTGATTATGTGGTCCCTTTACCAGAAACATGTGGATGTCTGGGAAACAGATGGACAATAATTGTTGGTTGTTCTTAGACTGAGGAGAATCTGTCTGTCACATGCCAGAACCCTGAAAAAACAATGTATGCTACATTAATATCTGTTACTGTATTCATACCTTTATGCTGTATGATCATTATGTGCACTTTGTCACTGAGGTTGGGCCTGTGTTCCCCCAATACTAATGGCTATGACCTGCAGTCCTGCTGTACAGGGTTGCCAGGTATGGCAGCCATAGTTGCCAAGCGATGATATACGAATGTCGACAACACAGTGACCCAGCTAGAGTACATCATGGACAGTCAGGGACACCGTACAATGTCTGAGCTATTCCTGTGTGACGTACACAGACTGAGAGGAGCTGAGTGACAGTACATCATGTGATATGTCATCTGTGTCCACCATTACTCACTGTCACTATGTATAACACACAATCCAGTGGCATTCATACAGGAACCGACCATTGTAGGAGGGAGTGAGAGAGCCACAGCTGTGATCTAAGTCACAGCAGGCAGAGTTGAAAGGTATGGCTTTAGCTTTTGGACAGCAGACTATCAGCAATATGTCATTCCCAGAGATATACTACAGGCCTACTGTTGTAATCCCTATTCCTCATAACTGCATCCTCCCATCTGCTTCCCATTAAATGGGGACTTGTATTACATACCTAGTAGAATGCTGTAATCCTTTTGTGCAGAAATCCTGAAGAAAACTGATTCTGAAAACAGAGTCTGGCTTGGTAAAGCAAGGTACAGACCTATTTACCATAGGCAGCTGCTTTAATGCTCAATAACAGGTGATTTTCTGTGCACCAATCAGTGGCTCAGACTTACTAATTGCATCCAGAACAGCTGGGTTGCAATTTCATTAGCCAATGACATGGCACAACAGTGCAATATTTAAGGACTTCATGTAGGCCTTAGCCCCTTTACGAGGCTTTGAGAAGGACATTACTGAGGTGTGAAGACTACAGCATCGCCGAGGGTAGGTACAAATACTGTCCACTGTGAGGATTTATATGGTATGTCCACAGTTTTGCATGTTATGTTTGGGCATTGTCAAATGAATTTCTGATTATGTGGCAGTTCAGTGTTAAACAACGTGGGTTGAGGTCAGTAAGGGGGAAGACAGGTGTGAGTGTCATATGTCATAAACATCAGAATATGCATGCTGGTGCAGTAGATGCTGGTCTATCAGTTGTGTATGTTTGTAGGGGCAGACTGTGACACATGTCCCTGTCCCTTGACGTTTGTCCCCCCCCCCACCCATTCATGTATGGGTGTAGTGTGGATAACTTGTTCAAGGAGGTTGTGAGGTATGGTAGGTCTGTAGCAGGTAGCTTAACATACTGCTGCATGTGTTGCAGGCTGCAGCTGCTGCATTTTTCCCAGGACTCATACTGGGGAGTATGAACACACTGGAGGACAGCAAGCTGTATGTGTCAGTGAGGGAGCAGTGTCAGCTCTGTCATTACAGCGGAGGCAGGATGAGGGTACCCATAACAGTACAGGTGAGACATTTGCTTAAGGTACATATGTTATGTAACAGTGCCAATTGGAGAGTGTTAGGTGACATGTAAGTAGCTTATACATATTTGTGCAGTGTGTCTCTACTTACAGGCCTTTGACATGCTAACATGGGTAGCAGTAAATGCAGTACCAGCAACCTGTTTTAGTTAAAATTGCAGGACTCAGTCATTATTAGTTGTATTCACAAGCATTTAATTGAAGTGCAACACACTGGATTCGAATCCAGGACTGTGGGTGACAAAATGTACAGCATGCTAGGGATTTAACAGACTGAACTACTGAGTCAATACAGCACCAGGTGTATTTGCAAGATATATGTGCATGCATGCAGCCTGTTACACAGGAGTCGCATTAGCATGTGTGTTTGGATGGGTATGATGTGTGATACTGAACTGTCTGTCATAATTTTCTAACCTCACTCTGCACTGACTTGTCAGTACTTTAGTGCATAGAAAAGGTTTAGTGGCAACTGTGCTTAATGTAGGCGGCACAATTGTGAACATTCCACAACAGTCTGTGCAGTTGACAGCTATAACTGCTATCTCAGGCCTCATATACATCCATCATTATTTATTTGGCTATGCACTGGTTTCTTGTGTGCCTCACAGTCCCAAGTATACTGCCAATTTTCCCATTTTATCTACAAGCAGTGTGTCATTGGCAATCAGGATATGATTATGGAAACACCTGTTTTACTTCATAGCTGAGTGGCCTAGTGGGCTAATGTACTATGCTGTAGTTGACAGGGTCCCAGGTTCAAGACTTGGCACTGGATTCAAACCTAGGTCTGTGTGTGACAAAATGTATATCACACCTACCATTTATCAGACTGAGCTACTGCTGCATATGGATTGACTGATATGTGCCTAGAGCTCTCCTGGTAACAAACTGTGACCTGGTAATAGAGGTAGAGTGTTATACAAGACCACAATGACACTTGAACACACATACATGAGATTCATGCATGAGAGAGATAGTAGGTGAACTGTGCATTAATAAATGCAACACAGGTATAGACAATAAAATCCTAGTGGATAGGAATATGTGTGATGTGTACAAACCATATTGGAGTGCTGGGTTGGCTACCTGACCAATATACAGTTACAGATGGCATATTTGCAGTCTACAGCTATTACAGTTTGATACTTGCCTGCAGCAATGCACCTAAGAGCAGGAATGCATACAGCTGAAATGCAATGGTAAGCACAAGACAATCCTGACATGCACAATATACCCTGGGCATTCCTATTATTCTTCAGATCTTAGTGCAGAACAAATATCATAATTCATTATATGTCTTGTAGTACAGCTCCACATCTGCAGTTTAGCAGAACGCTTTTTAATAGCTAACCTTCAGTCACTTACTGGTATTGTTTGTGTTTTTACATTACAGTGGATGTAATACTCAATTTCATGACCAACAGCCCAAAATACACACATATTGCACAACAAAGCTTTATTAGGGGTGACTTCATGAAGTGATTGCTATATATTTCAGTCTTTATTGAAGAACAGCTCATACAATGCAGGTGTTGCAATGCAGCTGTAATTACATGCTTAATGCAGTAGAAGCATTTATTTCCTTCACATTGTTAATGCAATAGAAACTTTATTTCTCTTAACATTATTTATGCAGTAGAAACTTTTATTTCCTTCACATTATTAATGCAGTAGAAACTTTATTTCCTTAACATTATTACTGCACTAAAAACTTTTATTTCCTTAACATTATCAAGTTTCATCCTTTCATCTTCATTGAACTGTACCTGGCATTGCTCACTTATTTCAGTCCAGGTCTATGACCACATTCATTGCAGTACAATCAAAACTGAATATACCTGAATATACCTAGTGGCAACTACTAATTTACTCCTAGTTTATATGACTACAGATTGCAAGTTGCATCTGTACTCATCACACTCACTGTGAAACCTGACTAGGCACCCTGCATGGGCCTCTAGGGTACAAGCTCTCTTCTCTGCAGCTAAGGGGAGAGAAACACACCATTATGTGTACCTGTCTATCACACATTCAGAGTAGGTTACAAACTTGTGGAGCATTCCCATCTTGAGCATCTTGGACCCAGGTGGCCAAGATATCCCCCTTACAATGCTTCAGATCATCATAATGATGATGCACCTGCTCACCTGTGCAGGGGGATACCAGTTGCATGGGTGAGATCACATGCCAGCTGGACCCAGGCCTCCAACTTGTACTCTGATCCCTGGTACTGGTCCTGCAACAGCCAGATGTCATGGATTTAACAAGGAGTCCAACCATGACCCTGGACTCCAGAATGCCCCAATGCTGTGCCTGGAAGCACACACTCTCTCTCCAACTCCTGCCATTATTTCTGCCAAGTTCAAACTCCAACAGGGTATGGCTGTATTCCCACCTCTTGCACTTAAATAAGGCTGTTTTCCCACCCTTAACCACCATTGGGCCATTTTTAAAAATGCGGCACTTCGCTCAGCACCTTACAAACCCACTTAGCTCAGCTGAGCAGTGCTTAAACTGGCAATGTTGAGCAATGCATAGTGGTGTACAAACCAGCTTAGCTGGGCTGAGCAGTGCTTAAACTAGCATTGCTTGGCAGTGCTTCACACCGCTTAGCAATGAGCAAACCAGACAAGCACTGCTAAAACATTCCTGGTTTAAACAGGACTTATCAATTGTCAATTCAAACTCACCATTTCCTTAACCTTAAACAACTAGGATGGCTAGAATTGCAGAACCATATACTCTGTCACCAGTTACTTATCACTCAAAAGATCCTATACCACCCCAATAACACCCCTATCCTCACTAATCTGATTACACCATATAAAAACCTAGCTACACTACGTTCTGCTAATAAACTCCTGGTTTCATCAGTTAAATCTAACAACAAAGCTGGTGACTCACTTTTCTCAAACACTATAGGTAAAAACTGGAATCAGCTCCCTCCTGAACTTTCTACTCTAGCTTCTACTTCTCTATTCAAAAAGCATATTAAAGAACATCTTAAAACTCAGAGGCTTTGTCCTTGTGCTAACCCAGACTGAAACTTTTCTCCTCCTGCTCATACCCCTTCCCCTCTCCCCTAACCTATACCTCCAAATCTACTGATTTCTCTTTTTTTCTCATAGTAATAGGATAAATGTAAGGACCTGACTCTGTTTGCCCATACCCAGCTTGTGCTTTGTGTACTTCTTATTTTTTACTTAGTTTAATATTTTAACATAATGTCTTTAGTCAGTTGTACCTCTGTACTATTATTATACATGTCTTTGTTATATATTGTTAACTTTGTTAGAGTTCATGCTTGGAGCTTTTCTCCCCGGGCCTCTACTGAAAATGGACATTTATCCAGTTAGACTAGCCCGGTCAACAAATGTAAAATAAATAAAAAATAAAAATAAATAAAATAAAATTGTCAAGGCTTAGTTATGCTTAGCGGAGCTTAGCTGTGCACACCAAAGCGAGATTGAAATATAATTTTCATATTGTGTATTGGAAACATAAATGCCTAATAACATGTCTCTCCGTACATATGATATTCAATCAAGGGTTTAAGAATACTTGTCATAATGTGTATTTGCAACATACATGCTTAATAATGTGTGTATTCATACCAAATTCAATCAGGGATTTAATAGTGCTTCTTATAAATGTATATTTACAAAATAAATGCAATAACCTGTTTGTTTAATCAAACAAAATATTTAAGTAGAATGGAATAATACTCATATATGTGTATTTGCAAAATAACATGCCTGTGGATTCAAACACTGCACCTAATGTACATAAGGATGTCACTCTAACCATTCAGCTATGTGGACATGAGGACTGCTGCTTTAGTTTTATATATAACTCTCCAGTATGTTTAAGCACCATTTCACGCCACTCAAACATGCTGTGCTTAAACTTGACCTTTCCATTTATAATTAAATGTATCCAATTTCTATTTTTGGATTTATAGCACATGCCCATTGTGTGGCACAGCAACACAAAAAAAAACAAAAAAAGTTTTATTACATATGCATACATTGATATCCAGCACTTTGACGCTGCGGGGGGGGGGGGGCTGTTACTCATCTCCAGACACAGTAACATACACTGATTCAATAACTGTGTTACATGGTTGTCCCTCAGTAACGTGCCTTCATTATTATGCAAGGCACGCTACTGAGGGGGTTCCGCATACACATCCACGGTACATTCTGTGTAGGCTTTACACTATGCCTACACAGATTTTATTAAATCCCCAGCTTCATCTATTAAGGAAATCTTTAGATTGAGGAGTTCCCTAATGGGCTGAAACAGAAAAGTCTCCATTGCGAAGCAGAAAGAGCTTCCTTCAGCACAAATACAGACAAAATAAAAGTAAAACAATTTAAAATAGGGTCCTAGTTGTAAGTCTGAGGCCTGTAATTATGAGTCCCAGAATTATGGGGAAAAACTGGGAAACTACAGATTATTTGACACGTGTGAACCCCTTACCTCTGCTTCTTATATTTACTAATTCTACAAACACATAGTGATCTCATACTTAGTGCGAGTATCCCCGTTTTTTTACATTCAGTCTCCCTATTCTAAGACTTGCATTTATGAGTCACCTAATTTAAAATTGTTATATTTAAAGTAAATAGCAAAAACATTTGTCAATACAATAAGATTGCAAAAGAAACTCTGTGTTCCTGAGGCAAATCCTCTTTCAGTTTCCATGATCTCCTTTTCCTAACCCATTCTTTCTCATTGTTATTCAACCATTCTCCTGCGTAATTAATCTATAACTAGTGCCCAGTCTGTCCTTTTCCTGGTTTTATTAAAATCAAGAAGTCTGCTGTATCCGACACCTTAATAAATTCTGTATCACTCACATACTTAGTCATGTGCCTCTTCGGCTTGTCACCCAGAAAAAGGCAAATAAGTAATGTTACATGATATTTTCTTTGTGCATACATACTACAATGCATCAACAATCCCCAAACCTGTCTGTCTTCTGAATTAAGGCTGTATTCACTAATATCATTTTCCTGTGATGTACTCACAGACCTACTGTGTGACATACATTAGCTGTCCTTCCTTTTTTAAGGTGCATCTACCATTCACTTCTTCCAGTCGATTTCACTGTGAAATACATTTATTTAAAGATACTTTATCACTTCTATCTCAATTTCAAATGTTCATTTGCAATAGTTGATAACACCCAGATCTGGTTTCTTATTTCAACTGCATGCTACATATTTTTGTCAGAACAGTAAATAACTTATCTTTCATCTCACTGTAATATTGTGCCACTGGTTCTTGTTTTTCCATTTAGTACATAAATTAAAAATGTCTTTAAATTCTTTGACGGTTTTAGATCCATCACTTATATGTTTACACTTTATTACAAATAATCTGCCTCTATGTTTCTCACCTTAGCCTCCTTATATTTTTTATGGAACTTCTGTTGTTTCCCTTTGTTTTATGATCACTGCCAAATTAAATTAAATTTAATTTACTTTTTTTCACATTTCACAAAATAAATGTTTATAGTTGTATACATTTTCAGTAGCAAGCTGAAGTAAAGACAGTATTACTTTACTCCCAATAAAGTAATAGCCTTTTGCATGCAAAGGATGACCTTCTATTTTGGAAGCTAAGATTTCTTTCTTTCATTTTATATGCTTTATTCATTCATACAGAGGAAAACTGAATTTAAACCAGAAAAATGACATGTTGTATTAGATAAAAAATGTTCTAGCTAACTAGTATATAATTGATCTACATCTAAACATTTAGCTATTAATCAACTAAAACTGTATCACTCAACTAACATTAGAAGGATAATCATGTAAAACAAATAGGACATGACAATAGTCCTACATTAAAACCAACAAATGAAAGGGAAAAAGGAAAAAAAAACTTTCTTCAGAGCCCATACTCCATAATAAG
The DNA here is from genome assembly GCF_019279795.1 of Protopterus annectens. Taxonomy (NCBI): domain Eukaryota; kingdom Metazoa; phylum Chordata; order Ceratodontiformes; family Protopteridae; genus Protopterus; species Protopterus annectens. Next base: position 312,131,482 of record NC_056738.1, read on the forward strand.
AGGTTTTATCATTGTTATGCTAAAAATAAAGAAGTATTATGGATACTATATGAGTCGCAGAACATAAAGCTAAACATAGAAAAAAGAGCGGAAACAGAACCACCACCAGGAGCTAGGAAGTTTACAATCAAATGATTTAAAGGAAGTCAGCAATTTAGAGAATGCACTTTCAATCGTCTTTGTTAATTAGAAAAGGACAGTGGTTTGACACATACCTTACAGTACAGGAAAACTAAAAAACTGCTCCAAACCAAGACCAAAAGACACGGACACCAAAGGTTAGCGCTTTCATTCACTTTAATATGCTGTGAACTTCTTCAGAAAAACACTCTTACCACCCTAAAACAGCATTTAAATACTTAATTAGCAGTCACATGACTGAATAATCATAGCTTAAAAAGAAAGCTCATTTTTATAAATGTAAAAAAATACATACAAAAATCCATATAATGAAAATAGTAGAAGTAGAAAACATAATTAAAATGTTTTTTGTACATTCTAATAAATGTCATAAATGAAGTTTTAAAAAAACTTTATAGCTTAGTTTGCAAAAAACACTTTATGTTAATGGTGTCATTTAGACCTGGTGCAACATCTGCACCCAAGTAAATTTGCCATAAGGATTCTTTGCATTCTAACCAGGTTTTATAATCACCCGAAAAAGTTTCTTGACTTACAGTATCAATCACTGAAAAAACAATTTTTTTGAAGTCAATACAAATACCAGCATGTTTTGCCAAAGCATTGGTTTGTTCTTTTTTCTTAATTGCTAAAAGATGTTCATAAATACGTCTTTTTAAACACCTAGTAGTCTTTCCTATGTAATAACTTGGGCAGGATAAACATTGTGCAACATATACTACCATTTCACTTTGACAAGTGTAATATCCTTTGGCAAGAAAAGTTCTTTTTATGTGACTAAATTCCACTGAAGATGTGTTAATGATGTACCTACACTGTCTACAAGAATGCCAAAAATAACTACCTTTTTTCTGAATGAGTGCACTTTTTACGTTAGTTTTGTTATTGCAACCCTGTTCTAATAAACTCTTAATGTTTGTAATTTTTTTATAAGTAAAGAGAGGTTGCAGTCCTATAATCTTGGCTAAATCTATATTACCTAGTACAATTTTCCAATTGTCAACTATAATTTTTCTAATGGTCCACATCTCATTAACTATAGGAAGTGGAAATGAAAATGTAAAGCCGTTGTTCAAATTCTTGAAGTGGTCACTGATACCCTGTCCTTCATTCAATGCTTCAAATTGCATGTGACCTCTAAAAATTGGACTTGTCTTGCCGTCTCTTAAGTTTAGAACTTAATTTTCTATTTGGTTCAGCCAAGTACAGTACAGTACAGTCTCTGCTCATCAACTCCATCTCTGGTACAACAAAATGAAAGATTTCCAGGGTATGAGTAACTAAATCATATTTGAATGTTATGAAGGTCAGACTGAGTAATCCATCTAAATGATGTATCTGGGTTCACTTTAGAAAAATTAAGTCATAGAAACTTGGACAGCAAGACACAATCATAATATGGTTTGATGTCAGCAGTCAGCTATCCATGTTTGGTACTTATGAAGACCCCATTAGAATGTATGACATCAAAAAAAAACAGGAGGAAAAAAACAGATAACAAGAGCCTTTTACAATAACACATTGGAATCTTGCTGAAGAGTCAGAATCAAGATATTACCCTTTGTCTTAAGCCACTGGCCTTTAATTATGGAGACCACATTAACATAATACACAAACTTACACTGCTTACTAGGGAACCAACTGATATAAATAAATTGTTATATGTTACTGCCCTACTTATGGAAACTAATACTGATCTTGCTTGCTTCCACCTGATTGTGGGCTCTTGATATCACTAAAGAGGAGACATGGTTTGCTAAAATATGATTTTAAAGCTAGTATATCACTAGGAAACACTGAGAGCCTCCTTTTCACTTACCTGAAATTTGTTAAATTGCCTAAGCGTTCATTACAAAAGCCAGGTCATTGATAAAACACAGAGGGGAGCAATCCAAAAACTAGAATTTAATACCAGAGTGCATCCTAAAATCTGCCCAGGCGATAGTTTTAACTTAGTTCTCAGTTTTATGTAGCTGCTGATTAGATCAAAGAGGGAGTCCAGGAACAATCTGGAGATCCATCTACATTCTATACAAATCAGGGCAGTCAAACAGACAAACAGTCATACCTAAAGCTAATGGTGAAAGGTCAATAGATGATCTGATACACGAAGAACAAGTGGTGGCAAGAAAAGGTGAAGGAGTTTCAGGTCTGTGCAGAATAATGTGAAATGCAAAATTTTTATGAGGCCACAAAAGACGTTTGTGGTCCAAGTCACCTTGTCTTTGCTCTGTTCCAGTTTTCATCTTCTGAAAAGGAGTGGAGACATCCAATTAAATGAAAGAGAAACATTCATGTGCTCCTGAACTCCATGCCATTTGTGACAGGTACCACTCCTGTATCTATCCCACAACACTCTTAAAGAGAAGATATCATCAGTTGCTGTCAATGGAGAATAAAATGTGCCTGTTAGCAATTTAAAATCAATGAGGTTACTGGAGCATACAGTATCACAATTGAACTCTTCATGGCCTGACTTCATTCACAGAGGGACAGAGCCCTGACTGTGACCCAGGAGACTGGGGTTTGATTATTTGCCCCAGCACTGGAGCAACCAGGTGGAGATGGAGAGAAAGGAAAGGGACATGGTTCACTTGCCTCTCCTAGGTAAAGCAGAAAGTTGTGTGCACACAGAGACAGACTAGGTGTGTGCAATTTGCCTGTTGGAGCCTGGAGAAATCACCTCCTCCTGCTTTGGAGATGGTGGGTACAGTTGCTTGTAGATACCTGTTGTGGAAGTCAAGAAACAGTCTCTATGGACAGCCCGGTGCATGCCCCCTTCCCTTGCACAGCTAAGTGGAACGGGGATGTTGGGGCAGTAGAAAGGAGAATAACTCTCAAATCACCCTGATGGTTCTTCTTGGTCAACTCTTTTCTGCCCTTAGTGAAGAAGGAAGGAATGAATGGGTCAACTGGCTGAGTGGAGGCCAATGATCAGCAGACAATGGGGGCAAATGAGAAAAAAAAATCAAACTCCTCAATGTTAGATAACAGTGCTTGTATAGAAGCACTACATACTCATGCATGCATCAGAAGGCTAAGGAAAATCCAGACTTCATGAATGCCAAACATGCTTCTTTGAGAATAGATGCAAGTCACAGGAAGAGTTCTAATCTGTATTTTTGTGAACTATTTCCTTTCAATTACTGAAGAAGGAAAGAAGGACCTCCTTTTTTTATTCAAGCAATATTGTTATGATAACTGATGAGGACTAAATTGTTTGTGTAAACTCATTTGGTACAGTATTTGAAATATATACCTGTGTCTTCCATTTTGGTTTCATGCCTGGGCACAGATATACCTCAAATGACATGAAACTAAGAGCCTTTGCAAATAAGCATAATATGTGATGAAAACAAAACTTGAGTGATGTTACTTCAATGCATTGCACATGAGTTATGGGCTAGCACACCAACCTGTTTACCAGATTAATAGATTAACAAACAAACAAACAAACAAACAAACAAACAAACAAACAAACAAACAAACAAACAAACAAACAAACAAACAAATAAATAAATAAATAAATAAATAAATTTTTCTTTCCCAGTTTATGTGAATGTGTAAGAAATCAAAATCTGGCTATCTGCATGATGTTCCATTCCCTTAACTGTTTAAGAAATGCCTTTGGCATCATCAGCCATGTAGGTTTGTGGAAGATAGTGGCTAGATCTGGTTGCTGCACAAGGTTAATGGTGATTCTTCAATGCAAAACAACTGCTACATTTCTAAACAATTATCTGGGAGCAGAAGTAAAGCCATAAAGATAAACATTAAGTGCAAATTGAGTTGAGGACTCTTCAGTCTAGGATGTCTCCACTGAATGAACAACATGCCTAAGGCCTACATCTTTAACCTTCAGTGTACCGAAGAATGTGCAATCCTTTTATGGACCAACATTGACCTTCAGTCCACTCTTTACAGTTTATTTCTGTAATTCAAACACAAAACAACAAAGATGATTTATTTGAACTTGGACTGCATCAAACATTTGTTTATCTTATTATATTTTTATTTACATTTCACCACAAGAACAGTCGCGTCATTTATTTGATTTTATTTTTATGTTCTACTTTATTTTTATTTTACTTTATTTGATTAAAATTTAAATACATTTTCCCTCCCACTGTATTCCTCAGAGCCAGAATACAGAGTGTCCACCAAGCCAGTCCTTGATTGCTTAAACTAAGAGGGTCTTGAGTTACCTGCCCTTACTATAAGTTTGTCTGCGGTAGCTCTTCCTAGTAGTATATTATAAGCTTCTACCAATGAGCACTAGTGGATTGCATTGGGAAGGGGAAGGTCCTCTCCTTTGACAGCATCATCTCCGAGAAGTGTAAATACCTAATTAGTGTGAAAGCTTCCATCTCTCTTATAACCTTTCCTGTGAGCATCATATACCTCCATCATGATGCTTCTGTAATAGCATCAACATGGCATATGCTAAGGCTATAAAACAACCACTTTGAGAGACTCCTAGTATCATAGTAGCAATAAAAAATAGTCCAGTGACAGGTGACTCTGTTCTCAGGCACACTGGCTTGTCACTCAGAATGCAGAAGAAAGAGAGGTTCACAGTGAGTTGTCTTTTAGGCGTCAGGATCTCTGACATAACAGGTGCCCTAAGGATCTTAACTCTTCAAAATATGGCCATGAAATGGAAGTAGTGCATGTGAAAGTAAAAGACTTGAGATGTAGAACTCTGAGGGATATGTAGAGGGAGACATACCAGAGCTTTCCAGGCATGTTACAAATGCAGGTAAGATATTAGTCTTGAGTGGACTTTTTTGTTCACCTTGAATGATATCTAAGAATAAAGAAAAGACAAAACTGGTTTCAATAACTGGTTAAATAGTTGTTGTTTGTGTAGGGGGATCCAGTATGTCTCAGTATGGGATAAAATGCTCAGTAGTCCAGCCTGCTTCATTAAGGATGGCCTTTACCCCTTGTTTCAGAGCTCTTGTATACTGATTACAGCCTTTGATGCATCCCATTTTTAGACAGAGTTCAGTTAATGGACATTCCAGCATAACTAACACATCAGTTCTCAAATTGGACTGCATTAAGGTGACACTCCTTAATGCCAGAAGTCTAAACAATAAACTGCCTGATCTTGAGGCACTCCAGTACTTGGAAAACATCCATGACTGCATACTTTCTGAAGCTTGGTTTAAATATAAAGAGAGTACTCTTTCTATACCAGGTTTTTGCACTTTTCATGCTTTTAGGGCCAATGGCAAATATGGTGGAGTCTCCAGATTTGTCAGTGAACATATTACCTAAAAGCAAATCGCTAGGGACTCGCCAACTGAACTCATCAACTAATAGTTTGTTATAGAACACCTTCTTTGTCCCCTGCTGACCATGTAAGATTCCTCAGTGTTCTGAATGATGCCCCTACTAACAGAAATGTGTTTATTTTGGGTGACTACTACCTTTCAATAAACTGGAACACCTATACCTCCAATGTATTATATTTCCCCCAAAATTCCTAGAATTATTAAAAAGAAATTCCATTGAGAAGCTGATAAATAAACCTTATAGAAGACACAGGATTCTTCACCTTATTTTTATACATATCACTGCATCTTGTACACCTACTCTGGTATCTCCTGCTGCAGACTGTTAGCCTTTTCCTTTCTACTCTCAAATGCTCTCTCATCAAACTCCACTAAATTTAAGGACTGTAAACATACTGATATCAACTTGCTATGTGGTGAAATATTAAAATTCACTTATGGCTGCACCACCCAAGACCTTAATGCCGCAGAAATATTCACTAAGGAATTCTACACCCATTTAGAAGATGCACAAAAGATAGCAGCCTCTACCAGAACCAAGTACCATGCGAGATTCAAAAACAAACCACCCTGGTTTACCACCACCAAAAATAAATGATACAACAGAAGAAAGAAGCTCCTAAAATTATTTAGTTAATCCAAAACCCATATTTTGAGGAATATTATCAAAAGCATTACAAGACAACTGAAGAACACTATCAGATTCACTAAAGGAGTTCAAGAACTTAGGCTGGCCACTGAAGCCAAAGATAATTATAAATCCTTCTTTAGCTATATTAGAAAACTAAAAAAACAAACAAACAAAAAAACACAATACCCTGCATTCCTCAGAACTTAGTCATAATGTTCCTTCTATTGTGACCCTACTGACATTGCCAATGTACTTATGAACAAATTTACTGTCAACTTTGCTCCCAAGACTTCTATTCAAAGCCCCAAAATATCTTAGTCGCTTACCCCCCTCAAGTTATGTCTGAAGGTCATTTACTGAAAGTGTTAACCAAGACCAAAAATACTTCCTCTATGGGACCTAATAATATACTTGGTTGCATAATTAATAGTATTAAATTTGTCCTTACAGACATACTCCTCAACCTGTTTAATTTATTTATTTATTTTATTTATTTGCAGTTGGTTTACCAGGATAGTCCATTGGGCCTAAAAGAACCCGTTTTCAATGGAGTCCTGGGGAGAAAAGCTCCAAAAAAGAACAGACAAACAGAATAAGTACATACATTTAAAAAGCTTCTTAATGCAAACTAACAGACAAGTTGAAAACAACATAGCTAGGCTACTTATACAATGTAAAAAAAAGAGTACAGTCATAACTTTTGCATTTGATGTACATTAGAAAATGTGAATTATTGAAAAAGTACAAATAATGAGAGGTAGGTTATGGCATTAAAGAGGTAGGATTATATTGTTATATGGTGTGGTTAGAATTAGAAAGTAATAAGTATACAGGCTTTGTTGAGTAGGAAGAGAATGAATGGAGGATGAAGGATGAAGGGTTCCAGATTTTTATGATGGATGGGAACAAGAGCATTCCCATTGGGACGTAAGATGAGTATGAAGAGATTTTTGAATGAATAGAGATTAGAGATGGTACGAATAGATGGTGGGAGTGAGTTCCAAAGGCGAGCTATGTTAAAGGATAGTAGGTTTTTGCCTGGGGGGCGCTTTGGTTTAAGTATTTCTAATAGGTTTTGATTGTTTGACCTTAAGATTCTATCAGGTAAGTGAAACTTAAAAGAAGAAGACAGGGAGGGACAAAGAGAGGGGTTGTTAATGAGTTTGTGGGCTAGGGTAAGCTGAATGTAAATTGAGCTGATGTGGAAGTTCAAGCCAATGTAGTTTTTGGAGAGAGGAACAGTGATGGGTGAATGACCTGTGTCCGTTGGCGAACTTGGCGATTTTGTTGTAGCATGAGGAAAGTTGTTTTTTAAGAGAGGTCTGAATATTAGTTAGGAGAGGTGAACCATAGAGAAGGGAGGGAATAAGAAAGGAAGAAGACAGAGTGATTTTTGAGGTCTTTGTGAGATATTGATTTTGGCGGTAAAGCATACCCAGCTTTTGGTGGGTTTTTTTAATGTTTAGGTGTATGTGGGAATTGAAATTAAGTTGGTTATCAATTTGAACACCAAGTAACTTGGTTTCAGATACGAGTTCTAGGGTTGAATTGTTTTGACTAGTGATCAGGAATGTGTTTGTATCAAAGGGAGTAGTTTTAGTGGGGGTAAATACCATGAGTTTAGTTTTGGAGGCGTAAATTAAATGTTGCTGCTGGTTTTGTTTCTGATGATTGGTGCACATCAGAGTTGATATCCCTTCATCAGAATGGCCTTAAAATCAACCCAGGTAATTACAGACCCATCACCCTAATAAGCTTCACCTGTAAGCCATGGAAAATATTATAATTGGCCTCATAAACTGT